>NC_092207.1:66574963-66627552 GCF_043381705.1 Parasteatoda tepidariorum
TTTGTAGTGGTAGTTAGTTATGCCACAAATGCATGACTTGTATCAATTTTATGCTAATGACAATTAAACCAATATGAAAATTATTGTGGGTAAAACTAGATACTAAGATGTGATTTTCCAGCCAATAAAAATGTATTGACAACAATGAAAACCTGCTATACCATCATTAGACTTTTATGTATAGTAAGAAAATAACAGTATATAGAAAACAAACACTAGAAATAACTTTAAATTAATAAATTTTTTGAACTCGATTCCCCAAATTTTAAATGACTGCTTTAGAAATGTTTTAAAGTGTCTACTTTAGAAATATTTTAAGTTTATAGTTATGACTTTCTGATAGTTATCTGATTCGAGTTGATCTTCTTAACGAAATACAATAAATGTTATTACTCACCGTTTCTGGAGAAGTATCGGTAGGTGTTGATGAAGTTGCTTTGCAACTGAATTAATCATGAGAATTCGATGGTTATCCTTTTGGATCTGCAGTATTATTGTCTTGCATCTAGTAATTGGTTGTTGACCTGTGTTATTGGTTGAGGGTTGATCCAGTTTATCATCTGGAATATGAAGTTGTTCTTCTCTCTTAGATGTTGAAAATTTCTCCCTAGAATCCTGTTATTTTCAGTAAGAACATCATACGATCTAGTAACTAATTCCTTTATAACTGTAGTTTTAACTGGCCATAATTTTTCATTCTAAATACAGACACCATTTTTACTTAGAGGCCTCAATACTTTGACTTTGAAGGGAAGCGGATTCTTCTTCCTTGGAAGATATTCCTTCCCGATTGAAAGGCAATCTTGCTCTTAAATTTCTGTTCATCAGAAGTTAAGCTGGTGACATTCGAATGGCGTTGCTCTAGTTCAGTAAAACAAGTTGAAAACCAGTACCAAAGTCTTAAGATTTTTTCAAGAATCTTTTAACTATTTGAACTCCTTTCTCTGAAAGTCCATTTTATCTTGGAAAATGTGAACTAAATGTGGTCAGTTTGAACTCATGAGATTTAACAAAATTGTTGAATTCTTTAGAATCTAAATGTGTACCATTTTCACTCAGAACTTCCTTGGGAATTCCATCTCTTGCAAACCTATTTTTAAAATAACCTATTTTAATTGCAATATTAGATGATAAATCATAAACTTTTTTAATTTCAGGATGATTTGAATATGAATTGTAAACAACTAAATAATATTTTCAATTGAAATAAAAAATATCTTTTCCAATACAATTCTATGTTTAAGTTATTTTCTCTTTAGATAAAAGATTCTGCTTATTATCTGTATTGGAATTTTTGACATGTTTCACACTTATTAATTTTTCTTTCAATGCCCATACCCATGTTTGGCCAAAACAATATTTTTCTAGATTTTATTTCATTTATTTATTTCTTTTCTTCTTCCTCCCTGATGTTTTTTATGAATTCTTTCAAAACATGTCTTCTTTCATCGACTTTGGTAAGACTTCCCTATTTCCTTTCATGATTTGCCCATCAATATTAGTTGGTTCTTCTTTGTATGGGTGATAGACAGGTATTTCCAATTATTGAGTAAGTAATAAATAAAAAAAATGCCTTCTCCCTCCTCGATTATCCACCTCCTCTCTACAGCAGCCTCGCCACCTCCTCGCATTCGAACTTTTTACTTCTCTGGCCCTCAGAAGATATTCAACAATTAAAGTAATAATTTTCTACCTGGGAGAGGTCCTGAGACTCTAAGGATTCAATTTAGAAACTTAATTAAAGGGTGGCTTTCGAATCTCTTTCCCTACACCCATTACATGCTTAAATTCTGGCTAAATTTTTAGTTTTTATAGGTTGTTGAGGAATGGAAAAAGAATTTCAAGCAGGAATTTACAGGAAACAGTTTAGAAACTGGCAAAAAAAATTCATTTGTAAAAAAAAAGAAAAAACTTGCTATGTAAATAAAGAAATTTCCCTTCTCCTGTCTATCACAAGAAATTCAATGGTAAAAATAATCCTTTTTCTCCCTTCAAATCAAATTCATGGCACTAAAATTATCCTAAAGTGATAAATATAGGGGGAGAGGTGCTCTCAGAAAACAATGAATGATGTGAAAAAACAGGGGTTATATTCAGATTCGAGAATATGCCATGTTTTATGTGAGGGCCTTTTTTCATGCAATGCAGTGTAAACAATAATAAGGATATCTTTCACTGGAGAATATGAAAAACATATATGTTAATCATCCAAACAATAATGCTTTATTAATTATTGAACAGTATTATTTTTTAGATTAACTTTGCCTCCATTTATAAATACACTCCATGTAATATAATTCAATATTTTATGCATTGTTTTACCAGTGTATCCAACAATTTATTTCATGATTGTATTGCTTAAAGATTGAACTTTGTTAATTTGGGATGATGAATTAATTATTTTAATTAAATTTCATTCAAAGAGTTTATCTGGGAGTTATTTTTATTTTGCTAATTAGTTTTAATTATCGCTTATTAATACTTTTTCAATTTGGAATCCAACAAAAATTAGAAAACAATTTATTAGAAGGAAAATGCCCCTTTATAAGTTTTCTATTCATGATAAATTTAATATTCAAATATTCAATAAAAATTACATATCTAACATATTTAATTCAATACGTTGAATACAATTTTCTTTGAAAATGATATAAAATAGGAAAAAATAAAAGATGTAAAATACCGTTTAGAGTTTTGAACACAATTTAAAATACAAATTATTTTTTTCAATTAGGTAGCGAGTAAGGATAAGAGAAAGTTTATAATTAATTGCTTATAATGATAACATTCTAACACTTAAATAATATTATTTTAACCTTTTCCTTCATAAAGAAACTTTTAATTGGAGAAATGCTTAATTTAGGAACATTGTAATTGTAAAATAGTTAATTAACGAAAATTTCAATTAAATAAAGTTGAATAAAAGAAATCAGCACAAAGTAAAGCACTTTACATACAAAAATTTTATTAAACGTCTACCAAAAGTAAATTATAAAAGTAATAATTCGAGTTTTAGTCTGAGTTTTTTTTTTTCAAAAGCTGTTATGTACTTGCATGTTTTAGTTTTGTAACATTGGTATTTTAGTTGTATGGAACTTATTAAAATGCCATTAATTCTAAAAGTAAAGCATGCTTTTGAAAGATTTAATTCTAAAAAATTCATTTTACTTGTTTCAAATATAAACTGCTGTTTGTAGAAAATGCAACACCATGAAGGAATCATCAGAATCAAATGAAATTCGCAGCAAATGTCAATTATAGGATATTATGCAAATTAATAAAGTTTCAGAGCCATCGCGCGTGCGTGGCGCGCGCAGCGCCCTCTGAATTGATGCTGAAAGCGTATAAATAAAGTGCTGTAGCGGGACGTTGAAAATAGTCTATGATTATTTGTTAGTGGCAAACGTTTAGTGAGACCTGAGTATGCCTCCACGACGGAAGAATAAGAAATTCAAGCAACTTACGGAGTTTGAACGAGGGAGGATAATCGGCCTTCGAGAAGGAGGATTTTCCTATCGCGCAATAGCAGCTCGTATGCAGCGGAACAGTTCCACAGTGATGCGAGTTTGGAAGCAGTGGACCGACGAGCACCGAACAACTCGAAAAACAGGCACTGGACGACAGAAGGTGACGTCAGAGCGCGATGATCGACACCTGCTCCGCATGGCGGTGAATGATCGCACAGCTTCCTCCAGGCAGCTGGCAGCACATTGGTCTACTGCTACAGGTGTACAATTGTCGGCTTCGTCAATTCGTCGTCGTCTGCTGCGCCGTGGATTGCGTGCAAGGGTGCCATTATACAGGATTCCCCTCACGGCGGATCATCGACGGCTGCGTCGGCAGTGGGCTCTTGAGCACAGAGACTGGCGAGCTGATTGGCACCAAGTTGTCTTTTCAGATGAATCACGCTTCAATTTGTGGACCCATGATGGCCGTGTTCGTGTTAGACGTTATGCCGGTCAACGCTGCCTTCCTGAGTGTATTATTGAACGACATAGTGGTCGAACACCCGGAGTTATGGTCTGGGGTGCGATTTCGTATCATGGACGATCCAATTTGATACGAATTGAGGGTAATCTCAATAGCAACAGATACGTCCGTGAAGTGCTACAGCCCGAAGTCGTTCCTTTCCTTCAAGGCATCCCTGGAGCTATCTTTCAGCAGGATAATGCACGCCCACATGTTGCGCGGACTGTTAGAGACTTCTGTTCAGCACAACGCATGCAACTTCTTCCTTGGCCTGCTTATTCGCCGGATATGTCGCCTATTGAGCACGTGTGGGATATGGTTGGTCGGCGTCTCACTCGTGATCCGCGTCCTGCAGTTTCCAAAGACGAACTTTGGTTGCGCATACAAGCGATATGGAATTCTCTTCCTCAAGCAGATATTCAACATCTGTTTGACTCCATGCCACGTCGTATAGCAGCACTTATTGCAGCGCGTGGTGGCTGCACCAAATACTGATTTCGGACGCTTAATTTGTTTCTTTTGTTTTGAAAATTTCATCATTTATTTGTATCAGTACAAGTCGTTTCTGCATTAAATTTCATTTGATTCTGATGATTCTTTCATGGTGTTGCATTTTCTACAAACAGCAGTTTACTAATAAGCTGAATAAATTTTGTTCTACTTGTAATACATTTTTAAATTACTTTTCTTTTCGAAAGTATTTTTTCTTCGAAAAGTTTAGATTTTTCAAGAGTATTAAGATTGCTCGAAAAAAAAGACATTTTTTTAAACAATTTTGTTTAGCTGCTACTAAAAACCACTGTTTCTGTCTCTCTAGATAGTGATAAAGAGGGAAGGTTTTTCTTATTATTGCTCTCCTCAAAGTTTTTTACTACTGCTATTAAGTTTTTTATTTCGGTGAGTTGAGCAAATGGTATCATTTCGAAGAAGAAAAAATATTTACTATTTGGTACTTCACTTGTTGTAATTTTGTTATCGCATGTTTTCTCGAGGCTTGATGATCTTTTTGATGTAGATAAAAATAAAGTTTTATTAAAGTAACTTCAGTAAAATTATAAAATAACTATTTCTGTTGCATTAATGCACTTATTTATTTACACTATTCAATTTACTCAATTGTTCAATGATAGAGCTTAAAAAAGTTCCATTTTTAGCCATAAAACTATTAATCGTAAAATTTACCAACCCTATTCAAGTTACTCAATTGTTCGATGCTAGAATTTTAAAAAAAAATTCAATTTTTAACCATAAAAATGTATTTATCGTTTTAAGTATTTAAGTTATTTATTTAATAATGATTTATGCATTTCTACATAGTTTAAATTAATCAAAATTAGTTTTTTTAGCAATATAATTTGCTTTAATTTATTATTAAACAAATTTTAATTTTCAATTTAATAACTTTTTATAATACGAAAAAATCTTGATACTTAAACAAGTAAGACATCTTAACAAAAAGAATTTATTTATAGCTATAAATTGGTTTAATTTTTTATTTAATAATGTTTTTATGCCAAATATGGCCATAGATGGTGAATGACAAAATAAGAGGGAGTATCAATTTTAAATATTTTATAAAATTATATGTCAACGAGTTATTTTAGTTTTAACAAGTATTTTGGACAGAATCCGAGTAATAAAATGTGATAAATATTTGTCCATAAGGTCTTTCAACCGTCAAAACATCGTTTACATAAATGTGAGTAACAGTAAAGGTGGGCGTGTTGTCAAAAAGAGAGGCCAGTGCAGGAGAGCTATTTTCTTTTGTGTGATGCACTTCCGTTCATTTCTTCATTTCTCTTCAAATTTATTTGTAGTTCTACGCAAAGAATTTATAAATTCCGTTATTTATTCAGGCAGAAATTTTAATTTATGGATAATTCATAACAGTAGATAAAATTTTGAAAATTCCGTCCACCTTCCCATCAAAACAATAGTCTAAAAAGATAACAAAACACTATTAGAAAAGAATGGTCCCATAAAGGATTAACCAAGCTAATAACAAACTGTTAAAAAACCTTAAGTGTTTTGCTTTGATATTGATTAACCCCATAAAAAAATTTGAAATGGAGACATGTAGTTGCTTAAATTATTCTTCAGATCTTGTCATACAGATGAGTCAATGCATATTTTCTGTGTTATTTATTTCATGTAGCTCCCACCCACGCAACTTGCCCATGTGATTTACATAATTGCAATCAATTCTGTTTAATTATTCATTTATTTATTTCCAATTCCCATCCAAATGACACTCTTCATTCAGGTATCAGTAGGGCGGGTTTGTTGATCACTTTATCAGGGTTACCACGTGGCTCCCACAGAAAGGACTTATAGTACAGAGAACAAAAGAACATCCATGCCTTGTCCGGGATTCGAACCAAGGGCATTTCTTCTGTAAAATAAGCTCCACGACCACTACACAATCTGGCAGCACAATTTGGTTTATTATAATTTTGGGAGCATTGTAATCTGTGATCTTCACATAGAGCGGACTTGTTTTGGACTAAACAAATCACTTTTAATCGTTTCCTATTTATAGTTCTTGACAAATTGTTGTATTTTCTTTTAATTTGTTACTCACTCTTTAATGAAAAACAAGTTTCAAACAATTTCCTTATTACAAAAATAACAAAAAATTCGCAAACTTTCCGCCTTTATGTTAGAAAATATGTGTGTTCTCAGATTAACTTGTTTCGGACTAAACAAATCGCTTTTTATCGCTTCCTATTTATAGTTCTTGACACATCCCATATATCTTGACATATTCCCAAGAAAACATCTACATGTTTTGTTTTTAAAAAAATCCGTTTAAAATCAATTTGGCTACTTGGTTATTTTAGTTGGTGTGGCAGATCACGATACGGAAATATCTCCATTATTTTAATAACCATTATTTGTAAAAAGCAAAATGAGGGCAATCGCATGGAGGTAAACAAGACAGCGCGTGTTTAGTTTCACGAAATTTTCTATTCGCATAATAGTTTTAACGTAATTTTCGTTTTAATTTTTAGTTTTATTTTAAAAGTCCATCTTGGTAAAATAGTTCGTGAGTTTTTAAACGTACAATTTGTTTTACCATTTTATACAAGTCAATGGCCAATGAAGTGGCATAATCTGCATTAATACAGAATAACAAATTAAGCTACTTATGTACAGTGCTCACACAAAAAAACACCTGAATAGTCTTTGATCTAATAATCGGATCTTTGCATTTTATTACTCAATCTTAATGGAAGGGGTGACCTCAAATATGCTAATTAATTAGTGTGGAATATAAATTAAGTTACAAAATCAGACATAAAAATGTAATTTCTCTGAATAAACATGCCTCATTTTCGACGGATTCGGACTTCTGACTCCCAAAATATTGAGAATATTCGCAATTTAGGGAATATGGTGCTCATAGAATCGAGTATGATTCAAAGTTTGGACCGCTTAATGTTCATTTTGTTTGCTTAATGCTTTTGCGTCGTAATATTAATGTTTTGCGTCTTAATGCATCCTAATGTTTTTGCGTGTTTCGCCATAACTCGAGAATTTTTAATGGAATTCAAATATTTTGCATACAACTATAAAATTTGCTTATTCAAAGATAATTCTATAGAACAAAATAAATTTTTATTTGTTTTTATTTTATTAAATAAAAGTCGAAAAAATTTTGAATTGTAAGGTATATAATTTTTGTACATCGTTTTAAAATATATAACTTTAAATGACATAATAAATAGTTTCAGAGAAAATGTTGGAATAATTCCTAAAAAATTGAATTTTAAAGAGGTCATACATTTAAAATTCGATTTCTCAGGAACTATTTAACCAATTTCCTTCAAATTGTTTTATTTTGCCAAACTTTGAGCATAATTTAACAAGTCACCCCCTCGAACCATTAAGATTGAATCCTTGAACAAGATCCGATTATTAAATCAAAAGTTATTCAGGTTGGTTCTTTTTTTTTTTCTTTTTGCGCACTGCATATTTATTTTTTCTCTCATTAATGACAGCTATTATTTATTCCAGCTGAACATTCCAGTCGATTTGCGGCATGAGCCCAGCAATGTCGAAGCAATTCCAACAATGGGCTGCCAGTATTCCCAAGTAAATGTCCGACTGCCATCGAACACAGAGGGGGCCATTCCGCGTCTCTGGGATGTTCGCAGGAGGATGGAAGAGTTGAAGACTTCTCCAGATACAGTCATAATGTATGGGGCGATCTACTGCCTTCTACCCATTCTTCCAGAAGTTGTCGCTCAATGGATACTCAATACTGTACTGAGGAAGGTAAGGAACATTTTACGAATTTATCGCCTTCATACCATTTAGCTTTTGTGTTGTTTTGAAAGTGACCTTATCAAACCTTCATTTAAGTTCTTATCATCAGGTTTTCAAGTTTAAATGCATTGTGAATTCTATTTTAATTTTATCAAAAATGAGCCTATATCGGAACAGAACCTCATATTGAGAGTATAAATAAATTAATATTAAATTTGGACCACTTGGAGATTATCATACAGTTTTGACTGAACGTATATATATTTTATAATATTATATATATTAAAATANTATATATTATTATATTATAATATTATATATATTATAATATTATATATATCATAATATTACTATTATATTACATTATATATTTATAATATTCCATTAATGATGTTCTTTTCAGTTTTTAGTTTTTAAATATTAATTTAAAGATTAAAGTACTTCTGTGAAAAAAAGAACTTCAAGTACTTTATATTTCAATTAAAATTCTTTCATTTCATATGATGCATTTAAGTTTAAACCCTCAAGCCATTGAGATTGCATCCTAGTACGGGATAATCTGATCATAAGATTTAAAGTTATTAAGTTGTTTTTTTCTTCTTTTTTTTTGCATACTATACTCGATGATCTAGTAGCAAAGACCTACAACAGCAACTCGTCATTCAGAGCTAGTACTAATCTGCTGGAAAGGAGTTATACTCCTGTTGTTGTTGCTAATTCCCATCTGGTCTGACGGGGTCAGACCAGATCAATGAATCCGTTGACATTCAGAAAATCCGAAACCAGAATGGGAGAGGAATGAATGTCATTCCAGTCCAGCCCTAAACAGTCCAAGATGTGCTCAGGTGATGCCTGGTTATACTCCTTCAAGACAATGGCAGACCTCATGAAATGAAAGCAATAAAAATGATGATTTGCGCAATTGAATGAAGCAAAGCCAGCACTCGTCCGCAGAAAAATGGCTAATCAAGTCAACAGCCGACCTAATAAAACGATTGCGAGGAAGATTGTTATTAACATATTTGGGTGAAACAATGTCAGCACTAGTTCACAGTAAAGGAGTAATCCTTATTCAAGACAACGGCGGGCCTGATAAAACGAAAGCAATGAGGATCATATTAACCCGTTGGGTAAAACAAAGCCAGCACTAGTCTGTAGTAAGGGAGTTATCCTTCTTCAAGACAACAGCAGATATGATAAAACGAAAGTGATGAAGATCCTTTCAACACATTTGGGTAAAACTAAGCCAGCACTAGTCCATAGTAAGGGAGTTATCCTAATTCAAGACAACAGCAGACCTCTTACTAGTCCATTGGAAACTCAAGAGAATGGCAGATAATCGGAAGAGTGGTGATCATGCGCAGTTAAATTAAGAATACTTTTAAGAAGCTGGAATTTACGAATTTTTATCCCAGTTTTGTACCGGAAATATGTGAAATTAAAACTGGGGAGAATTATTTTTCTGATCAAATTGCATTTACATAAAAATACAGTATCATTATTTCTAACTAAAAAGTACGTCGTCAACTTTTTTGAATGTACATTGTATAATGGTTACTGATTCAAGCAGTTTTTAAGCATTGTCAAATACTTCTTCAACTTGCAGTAGACTCTTAAAGTTTTAATGTTCAAAGCAATTCACTTACTTTTAAAATTATTATAGCGATTCTGAAGAAATTTAAAGCTTTGTTCTGAATTAAAAAAATCAATCCTATAAACAATAATTTCATTCTAAAAAATAACAATAGACTAATTCTAAATTCTAAAAATAACAATAGACTAATTCTAATTTCTAAAAATAACAATAGTCATAAATCCTAATTATCACTAATATTTAGCATGTATAGTGCTCAAAATAAAAAATGGCACATCTTAAATAACTCTTGATCTAATGATCAGATTTTCGCGTTCTAGAACTCAATCTTAAGGGTTCGAAAGGGTGATCTCAAATGTGAGAAAAAATTAGTGCAGAGGATATTTCAAAATACAAAATCAGACACAAAAACGTACTTTCTCTGAATAAATACGTCTTTTTTACTCCGGATTCGGATTTCTAACCCTCAAAATTAACGGTGTTGCCGCAATCTAAGAAATATCGTCCCAATAATTGTTAAGGGGTCCAAAATTTGGACCCCTTAATGTTAATTTTACATTTTGCGTACTTCGCCATATCGTGAGAACTTTATAAGCGAAATAAAAACTTCTGCATACAACTATGTAATTCGTTTAATTTTAAATTTTTATAAAAAATGCAGTTAATTTCAATAAGAAAGATGCTTAGTTTCTATGAGAAAGGTGCATAATTTTTAAGAAAAATTTAAAGACTTCGTAAACTTCTAAATGAATTTATTTTAATTTGCAGGGAGAAAATTGTATATTTTAACATTTGTATACATATTAAACATGTGATTATTTTAGCTTCAATTATTATATTTTTATTAATTATGAATATCACATAATAATTTTGCTTTTTAATATTTTGTATAAATATGGCGTTTATCTTTACCTTCTAAAATTACTTTAAATAATAAGTGCAAATTATACCGTGCATAAATACTACATATATATGGCGTAAAATTATGTGTTTCCGTAATTTTAATAATTATATTACATTATACATTTCAGTATATTCTATAATTATGCTAAATTAATGTGAAACGCATAAATATTAGATGAAACTTAAGACATATCATACAAAGAAAAATAAAACTACACCTTTCGGAAAGACCGAGCTTTCCGACTTCTGGTAGTACTTCTTCATGAAAGGGAGTTCGCACGTTTTTCTTCATTTGAGATCTCAGTAATATTTAATCAATATTCTACAAACTTTATATCGAATATTTTTTTAAAAACAATTTTGAGTAAGATTTACTGTTAACTCAATTAAACTTTGAAATTCGTACCAGTTAATTTTGCTAAATATAAAACAGTTATATTTTTTGCTATATTCTGTTGCAAATTAAGAAAAGACCATTGCGGTATAATTTAAGTATTCATCCGCGACTGCATTTAGTTCCGTTTTATTTAGCTATGAAATTATATAATTATGCTTTCAAACCAATATAAAAGGATTTTAATAGTTAAACTCGTTGGACAAAAATTTAGTTCGTGCTATATCTTATGAGCAAAAAGAAGGCCGTTGCTACGTCGTTTCAAGACTAGGCTATGTTGATGTTCGTTCACGCTTGGAGTTGGGCTTACATTTCGCATTACACTTGGAGGTAAAGAGGCTCTCTTTATAAGGATAATGGTTTTTTCTTAACTTGCAACAGAGTATAAATAATTTTTTTTGAATGAAATTAGTTTTATTTTGAACATTTGTATTGAGCTAAAAAATAATCTACTATATATAATAAAAAAGAAACAATCTAATGAGCTTTTAACTAATTAGAATGCATTATTAAGTGTAACTAAGAGAGAAGAAGAAAAATATGATAAATATTATTTACAATTATCATTGTATTTTCTCCATTAGGAAATAATGTCATTTTATAGCATCATTAAAGCTTTTTTGATACTTAGTGTGAAAAAGTTTATTGGAAAAATTATAGAACAGATTTTTTTCATAAAGAGTATTTTTTTTTCTGAATAGTTTCGCGCTGCAAGAATACAAATATCTTGAACAAATAACATATTAAGTACACGAAATTACCAAAAAGATTTATTAACTAACGTAAAAATGCAAAAAAAAAGTCTGTAGCACAATAACTGTAACCATATCATTTTTATAATCTTTAAAATCAAATAACATCATAATATGAATAAGAATTGGAAAAAACAGGTATTTCGTTTTCAAAAAAGTTTGCAAATAAATAACCAAACTATTTAATTTTTTTGTATACTTTTAGTTTTGTATATTATTATTTTTGTGATTTCTTGGATTGCCATTTGATTTACCATTGATTATTGATTTCTGATTCTTACAATAATTTCATTTCAGTGAATTCATTTAATTTTATTTTAATCATTTAATTAAATTTCCTTCATTCTAAATTCTAGTATTCTTCTATGCCATGCACTTGAATGCAAATCACATTTCTTCAATAAGGCGATTTTTCAGACTTATTCAATTCGAAATTAATTAGGATTTATTTATTTATAAATTGTGGTCAATTTATATCATTTCATTCAATTTCATTCACATCATTTCCTTTCAGTCAGCTTAATTTCATTTCAAAAAAAATGTAAAAAATCTATAAAAATTGTACGTTTTCGAGGTAAATCTATAAAAATGTAAAAATTTGCACGAAAATTATTTTTATCGGAAAAATATACATAATAAAGCTTTCACAAACTTAATTCATGCACTTTAAAGATAAATTTTCTACAAACCAGTTAGTTTTAAATGTTAATTTCATTTCACTCATTAAAAGCATCTTTAAATCAAAGAGTTTTTCTTTATTCTCTTACACAGTTAAATAGAAGTTTCATTGACATTTGCATATGAAATAAATCTAATTTAAATTTAAAAAAGTAAAAGAAGGAAAAAAGGGAAATTTTGATCTCCGTCTATTATGATTTACATTTTCATTATTATACGCTGTTCATTTTAGTACCCATTATATCGATTTCTGTTTGTCAAAATATGCAACTAGGACTTTTTATTCTTCTTAAAGGTTCTTTTAGCGATAATTTAATCAAGAAGAACCTGCTTAAAATAAACTACAGGCATTTTTTCATTAAGCACTTTCTTTCTCTATTTTCTTCAAAAAAGCGGTGCTTTTGATTATATAATTAAGTTTGGTGCTGAAAGTATGAATTTATACAACGATAATCCATTATGGATTATTTAATAAACATATATTTACATACTTTAGTCCTGCTTAAAGTCTTTCTTCAGGAAATGTTCTATGTGAAGTACTTTTTTCCCTATGGCTATCAAATTTATTGACTCTTTGAAATGAAGGAAGTTTTTGAAGGAAGGAGAATAAAGAATATGTTTAGAAAATAAGGGCTATTGAATTCTTTCTATGGAAATGTGTGTTTCTTACATAATCTACTATTAATTATTTAAGCATCTAACTTAGATAATGGTTAAATTAAGCCTTTCTATGCATACAGAGGGCTGTTTTATTCAATACCGATCAAAGTCACAGATTTTTTTTTAAACAAATTAAGGTGTTGTTTAAGGAAAAAAAGAATGACTGATGTATTTACAATCTGAATGTTTTGCTATGAAGGTTATATATTTTAAAACCGGTGTTAAACACCCGAACCGATTTCTAAATTTATGACCATCAATGTTCAACTCCGTAACCTTGGAATTTTAAACTCAACCCAGAAGACAAGAGAGCTCCTAGATCTATCATTGGGACATATTGTCTTTCGCAGAAGATTTTGTTTAGATCAAACACGCATTTGCGTTTCAGGGAGAGCAAAACCATGAAAATCTCCCATTCTTAGCCTTACTATCAAGTAAGGGGATTCTAATCCATGATCTGCCTACCACTGATAATATCTTACGTCAGCACTGTGGTCGGTGCGAGCCAGAAGCCGAATTTGTATCAACCAGCCACCGCTTGGGTTCAAACCTGTGTGACATCGTTGGGAGGCGTACACTCTATTCCCTGAGTCACCGTGGCTTCTATAAAGGTTATAGACTTCTTTCAAGAGACATTTATGTCACTTACATAATGAATTACGGATTATTTGATCTCCATATGTTTATCATGGCTCAAATAAAAATTTCTTCAAGTTTCTAGTCTAACTAGCCTTCATGGAGGACTTTCTGACGGAACTAACCACATTTGCGTTACATGAAGAAAACACACCAAAACATCCCATGGTTAGCTCTACTGTAAGGGGATTCTAATCCATGATCTATCCACCACTGAAGATATTTTATATCAGCACTGTTATTGGTGCGAGTCGGGAGCAGAATTAGCCAACGCTGTAATTCGAACCTGGGTCACCTAATTAGTACACAAGCGCTGTGTCCCCAGAGCCATAGCGCCCCTAGAGTATTAATTTTATTTTATAATCACCGTTGAACAACCAACCCAAATTTTGAGTTAACGACTACTAATCTTCAACACCGTAACTAAATAAGCTTGAGCATTATAAAGCATATTTTGTTGTTATTTTTTCCAAAATCATGACCAAAGCGCTTCGGTGAAAACTACCGAGACTTTTGGGGCTTACACAAAGCCAGAAACATGGTGGCAGTTTTTTTATTAGTATATGCACGATGTATATTCATTTAAAACACTATTTTTCCAATTTCAACTCTAACTGATTTTAAAAATGCTTCTAAATTAAAAATAAAGTTCAAAAAATTTATTACTATTTTTAACAAATTCTAAATCAAACAATGATAAAGTCATTTATTGTCAAACATCTTTTTTACTTTTAAAAATAATGTTCTGTGCAAGAATTGAAGCATGCTAATAATAATTTGTTTTTAATATTCCAAATTGGATTTTAAAAATATTAAAAAATATTACGTGAAAAGAAAAACATGACTTAAAGCAAAATAAAATAGTATTTATTCACAAAATAAAAAAGCAGAGAATTCAAAGCCAATTTTTGAAGACTCATCCACTTACAAGACGAAGTTTTAATCTTTTCTTATTCAATCCTCTATTTTCTGATAGAATATATATAGTATTTTGCTCGTTAAAAACAGTATAAATAGTGATAAGTGTTTATTTTCTTCATTAAAAAAGCGGCCGACAACCCTCCCTAAGAATAAATTTTCTAAGTAAATTACGAGCCGATTGACAGACAGAATATGTAACAAAATTTTCGTCCTTGTCGTTTCAAATTTTTCTGTTTAAATGATTTTATCTAAGGTTATTATTTCCAGATATTTAACAAGTATAGGAAAACTGAGAATGTTTGATCATTTTTAAAGAAAGTGTTAAAATGAATAAAAAATTTGAAAAAGAGTCGATAGAGCATATTTAAATAATGCTAAAACTGTCCTTTTTCTATGTAGCTTTTCTAAGAAACTACTAATGCTATCGCTTCGAAATTTTCTGGGAATACTTGAGATTATGTCAGTTGTATGCTGTGATAATGTTGTAGCGTTAACAGGAATAATTTTTCAGCTATGAAAGAGTTTCGTTCAGACATGAGGAAATTTTTTAAAAAAATTTAAAGTTCTCAGTTAATATTTTTTTAAGAAACTTTCAGCCAAAGATATGTATATACAGTTACCACAGTGTAAACATGTATAAATAAACATTCTACAAAAAAATATGAAGCAACATCTTGCTTGCATCTATATATATATATATGTCGCTTTTGTCAGAGAAAAATGTGTTTTTGGACATTTTTAATAGTACAATTTTTGAATTACGCTTCACGTCTGAAATTTGTTTTCACAAATTGAAAATTCTTCTTTTTCTCTTAAAACTATATAAAAAAAACTCAATGCTCATTATTTTCCACTGTATTCAATTAAAAGGAATTCTTGAAACCATTAAATAAGCAAATACTACAGGCAATAGTATTTAAAAATAAATTTATAATAGAAGAGTTTATTGTAATGCACACAGACACACACACACACGTCAAATATCTTCCTAAAAAACTGAAATTTTGGGTGTAAAAGAGTGTAACTGTATGTAAGTATGCGTAAAAGCGTGTAAACTGTATGTATGAACTGATTATTTTCTAAATCATAAGTTAAGATCATTTTCACTAAGGAAATATGTTTCGTAAACAGTTTTCTCATGGTGATATATTTTTTGAAGCTGATTTTTTCAAACTCACTAAAATGCCACTAAGAACCTTCTTCTATTCAATTCTTCATATGACAACAGCTTTCCCGTATCAATTTGATAAAGGGATAATCACCCTACGGAAGCTATCATTTAAATTAATAATATGTTGTATCAATATACCAAATAAAAACATATAATAAGAAACGAAATAAATACTCATTGATTAAGTAAAGAAATAACTACATTTAAAAGAAATAATCAATTAGTTACAAATATTTTCTTCTATAGAAGAATGACATTTCTAGTTCTTGAAACTTCAATTTTTTATCTTTATCTATATAGACGCAAAAGCTATTTTTACAGAAGTTAATTTGTTAATGACTCCACCTAGAATGTTGCATAGATTTTAAAGGTCAAACAGTTAAAAAAATGAATGTATTTTGATGAATATGCGTTGTTTTAAGAGAACTATTTTCATAAGTTTACTCTCACAAACAAGAAAAACTTTTAAAAAGATTTTCAATTTATCTATATAGTTAAAAATTTCAATACATAACAAAGAAGAACTCAAATATTTCTCTATCTGGATATGTTTCCCAAAATAATTACATTTTGTTCCGAAAAATTTATTGAAATTTTCAATTCACTCGTACTGGGAAAGGTAAATATAAAATTTACTATCATATCAAGAATTATCAATTCAAAAAGATATTTTGCATAGAAAAATGAGAACAACAAAGAAAGTAAAGCTCCTAATATTCACCGATTTGATTGTATGTAAAAAAATTTAAAAAAGTTTACTTAGCGAACAAAATATACTAAAACATATTAAATACATAATAATTTTCGCTTGGAAACTGATCTGTAAGTAATTACTTAAAGAAACCAAAATGCAGAACCGAATAAATTATTAAGTTACGTTCTAAATAATTAGACAAAATATTAATCTTTGTTCGTAATTCAAATTACATATTAATGGCATGTTATTGATGTGCATTCACCGTATGTCTAGCAAACTTTCTGTATCCAAAATGGCAACCCAAAACAGATGATATTGAAGTAACGAAATTAATCCCATTAGTTAAAAGCTTTGATGCTATATTTCATGTAAGAAGGATTTTCTTTAGTCAGCAGTTGAATTTTCGCGTCTAATTTCTAAGGAAAAAGATACAGCATTTTAATTTAAATATAGAAGACGCCAACACAAGCCGCCATACTCTTCGACAGAAGCTAATTGTAATAATAATTTCTCCGAGAGTACTGCATAATTTATAAAGGTCAAATGGAAGGTAGTGTTAAGTTATTATGCAGAGACGTTCGATAAACATATAGATTCTTTCCTAAAAGATTAACATCCAAAACAGGACTGCATCTCAAAAAGACGTTGGAAATACATAATTTAAAGAGTAGGAACTTCTTTTCAAAACATTATAATGTGAACGGTCTTTTTTAAACTGATTAAAATATTTTAGATACATACGTAGTAGAAAGTGCAAACTCTAGTCTAATGAGCTCTAACTTCCAACTTTAAAGTTTAACCTTATTTAAAAAAATCATTAATTTATGTGGATTAAATTTTTCTTACGCTGTATAAAATAATTTAAAGTACTGTTCACATTCTATCAAGTCACCGGGTTAAATACATTTTAAATGAAATGTAGATTTGTAAACCTCTCTATATTTAAAAAGGTTCAAATCCGAAAGTTACTACCTAGTTCTGCAGAAAATTTCTCACTATGCGAAAACAATCAAATGACAAAAAATACAAAATTTTACACAATTTTGAGAAACGTTTCAGAAAAATTCTGGTATATAAATGTCATTGCGGTGGCCATTATATAAAGCTGCCTATCTCTCCCTGGACTTGGATGTACAGTGCGCCAAAAAGAAAAAACAGACCACCCTGAATTACTTTTCATCTAATAATCGGATCTTCACGTTCCAGAACTCATTCTTAGTGGTTCGAGGGGGTAACCTCAAATATGCTAATTAATTAGCGCAGGCAGACACTATTTTAAGTTACAAAATCAGACACCAAAACGTACTTACTCTAGATAAGCATACCTCTTTTTCAAAGTATTCAGATTTCTGATCTTCAAAATATAGGAGGTAGCCGCAATCTTGGAAATATGGCCCTCATAGTCTGATCAAGAGAGCGATCCAAAGTTTAGACTCCTTAATATTAATTTTACTTTTTGCGCATTTTGCCATATCTAGAGAAAATTTTGTGCGAATTGAAAATTCGTTCGCACAATTATAAAATTTGTTTATACAAAGATAATTCCATGCAAAAAATTAATTTGAGTAAATATTTATTATTTTTATTATTTTATTAAATAATATTTGAAGCAATCTTGAATTCTAAGGAATACAATTTTTACATCATATCAAAGTATGTAATTTTACATGCAAGAATTCAATATTTAAGCGAAATTGGTTGAATAGTTCTTGAGAAATCAAATTTTTAAAAAGTCGTATTTTTAAAATTCGATTTCTCAGAAACTATTCAACCGCTTTCGCTCAAATTTCGTATTTTTCTATTTGAAATTACATACTTTAAAATGATATAAAAATTTGGCGTATGTCTTATAATTTAAAAGTGTTTCGCCTACTGTTTAATGATAATTTTTTTACCGCAATCTATAACTATGGTGATCACAAAATCCAACTGAGAACACGGAGGTCCTTGGTTCGAATCCAGCCGGCAACTAACGAATATCATTCGCACGCTATTCTCCTTCCATATAACGTTTGAGAAAGAGTTTATGCAGTTAAATGTGTCTGGCTCAAAAATATGCTGATAAATAATTAAAATTTATATAATAGCAGAGGAAAATAAAAAGTATTAAAATATAAATTGAAAAAAAGCTTTTTGGATTTAAATTCCCATTTTTAGTTCGGTATGTATGTAATTCTAAATTTATTTTGAATTACTTACGGCTATCTTGAAACTATAACAAAGTATCATCACCAACGCCAAGATACAAGGCCAAGATAAATTGGGGCATCCGACTAATTTCGACAACTTTTTTCTAAATATTAATATGCAATTTAAAAAACTAGTTTATTTGTTTTAATATGTGTAAAAACTTTATTTAATATGTGTTAATATTTTTTAAATAACCATTTTTAGATAAAAATTCGACATTTTTTGCATATATGCTAAACACTCCACAAAAAAAATCATCACCTGAAACAAAAAATCCTTTGAGGATTTCAGTTAGAAAGCTATCAACTATGTTTTGAACTATTATTTTAATATCAAGTTCATATACTACTGAGTTAAGAATCAAGGTAGTTTAAAAAGCAAATTTTTAAAAAAATTTCAACAGTTGTTTCTGCGAAAAAACATGCATAAAAAATAAAATTATACTTTTTCCTTTTAGTTGTAGTTCAAAACATGTGTGCTATAATCATAAACACTCATAAAAAATTGTAGACTGTTATTTTAAAAACAACATGAGATATCATGATTAAAGTGGTGTAAAATGTGGAAAAATCTTATCTTGAGATAAAAGCATTTAAAAACTTAAAATAATAAGCCCTATCCACTGTTATTACCTTGCACAAAAACTGCTATAACATTTCAAATAATTGGAGTGCAAACAAAAGTAAAGTATTTTTAGAAAGCTAAGAATAATGAAATTCTGAATTTATAATAAACTCAATTTCAAAAATTTTGTTCAAAGTCAGATTTTTTTTCACTAGTCAGATACCTTAAATGAGCTTCGGTACTAGTGATAATATACTTCCTTTTTATATGTATCAAAATACAGAGAACTTGAAAATTTCTGTATATTAATAAAAGAATTTGTCATTATCCTTTACCTAATTTTTGTGTAATAATTAAACAGTGTGAGATTTTCGTTGCTGGTCTTTTTCCAAGCACGTATTATCCATATTTTCAAGGACGGAAATCCGGCTGATGTCTAATTGGTGCAGCTATATCTGTAATCCAGGAAATTTTGTTTGAAGGAGTTGATGCATTAACCATAACTTGAAGAGGATGTTGTTTGACGCCTTTTGAGTTATCCATATACTATTTCAGAGTGGTAAAGATATTAAACAATAGGAACTGCGTTATTTTAATGAAGAATTGAATTCGAAAAAATTATAAAAAATATTTTATTTCAGATATATAGCATCATATTGACCTCCAAAATCCAAAAAAAAATTTCATTTTTTTACAATATAGATTAATAAATTTAGAAAATGGCCAGTGCTGCAGGGCATCTCGTTTAACCAAGAAATCAAAAATGCGAGTCTCGTGTGGACGTTAGTACAATTTAATTAATAGTCAATACAAGGAATCCTTGTATTGACTATTAATTAAATTAATGTATTAGCAAGGATCTTTTTGTTTGTCTTACGCATTCAAATGTGGGGGCAAGAAAAAAATCGTGAGAACTAATAACTAATTTTAATAAAATCAAAAAATTAGCAACCATAAAATGGTTTTCAAATTCTATACTGATATGTTAGAGGGAATCTCGAAAAAAAAAATTTTTTTTCTGCACTCAATTTAAGGTTGTGGTATTAAAAGATAAGTGATCATATTAATGATTACTTTAGAACTAAATTAAAACAATAATTTGGTTTTTAAATGTTAGGAAATATGCTATGCATATTTCCTTATCTGACATACCTTATATCTGACCTTACCTTATACTTATACCTTATATCTGACATTTCTAAGATTTGTTCTGATTTTTGATATCCTATAGGCAACTGTTGTCTTAGCCAATATTCCGGGTCCACAGGAAATGCTGACTTTGGGGACAAAAAAGCTAAAAAAAATAGTCTTCTGGATGTCTCCCAGACCAGAAATCCCAGTAGTGTTTTCTGTCATATCTTATGCCGGAGCCATCCAGTTATCAGTTTCTGCAGACAAAATGGTTGTTCCCCAACCACAACTGTTAATAAAAGAATTTGTATTGGAAGTAAGTTCACTTAAATATGTGTCATAACTATTACATTTTCCAAAATGTTTCTGTGAAATTACCTTGAATATATAATTTACATCTTGGGACATTTTTGAACTGTTTTCTTTAGAATTTTCCAATTTAGTATCAAATATTATTCTTTTTTATATTTATTTTTGAATATATATAGTAAAAATAATCGTCAAAGTGAACTTTACAAAATTATAACCGTCGTTGAACAGCCGACCCAATTTTTTGGGTTTGCGACTACAAATTTTCAACCCCATAGCCTTGTAATTTTGAAACCAATCCAGATGTCAAGGGAACTCATGTATCGAAAGAAATTTAACTTCGTGGAGGACTTTTTGATGGAACTAACGTACATTTCCGTTACAAGAAGAGGGAAAACTCGAAAACTTCCCAGGGTTAGCCTGCAAAGGGACTTTTACCCATGATCTGTCTACCACTGAGGATATTTTACGTCAGTACCGTAATCGGTGCAAGCCGGATACGGAATTCGTATAGACCAGCCATTGCTGGAATTCGAACCCGGTTCACCTCATTGGAAGGCGAACGCTCTATTCCCTGAGTCACCACGGCTCAAACTTTACTATATTTTATTTTATAACCATAGCTAAACACAGACCCAATTTTGGGTTTACGACTTTTGTTCAACTACGTAGCCATTCAATTAAGAACCCAATCAAAAAGACAAGAGAACTGCAATATCAAATATTGGGAGAAATTTTGCCTTCGTTGAGACAACTAACGTGGTTTCAACTAACTCGCTTTTGCGTTACACGGAGAGGGAAACCACGAAAATTTTCCACTGTTAGCCTGACTGCAAGGGTAATGTTAATTTCTGTCAAGTAATTTAAGGTAACTAGAAAATGATCGGAACCGGAGGAGTCGTATGTCACGTGGACAGTAATATGCTGAGTTATTCCTTCAATAATGAATTAATAACTAGAATTTAGTGTATAATAGTCAGCTTTTATGTAGTTCTGTTCAATGATTGTTATCTCATATCTGGTAAATAGATGGCAGCAGGATCTTTATACGTCACCATTGAAGGAGACTTTTGAATATATGTACAGTGTGCAAAAAAAAAGAAATGGACCACCCTTAATAGCTTTTGATCTAATAATCTGATCTTCACGTTCTAGGACACATTTTAAATTATTCGAAGACTTAATCTCAAATATGCTAATTAATTAGCGCAGATGATATTTTAAGTTACGAAATCAGACACAAAAATGTGCTTTATCGGAATAAACATACCTTTTTTTCGACGGATTTGGATTTCTGATCCCAAAAATATAGGGGATAGCTGCAATCTGAGAAATATGAACCCAATAGTTTGGTGAAGAGAGTGGTGTAAAGTTTGGACCTCTTTACTTTTTACGTATTTCGCCATATATCGAAAAACCTTTTATCTAATAGAAAAATTTTTACACTCTATTATAAAATTCATTTATCCAAAAATAATTCCCTGCAAGGAATAACTTTTAATAAATATTATTATTTTTTATTATTTTATTTTTTATTATTTTATTTAATAGTAGTCAAAAATATTTTTAATTATAAGATACGCAATTTTTTCATCATTTTAACGAACATCATCATCATTTTTTTTTATAATTTTACATAGCAAATAACGAAATTTGAGTTAAATCTGTCGAATAGTTCCTGAGAAAGCGGATTTCTAAAATATGACTTCTAAAATTCGATTTTTGAGGATAAATTCTACCGATTCCACTCAGAATTCGTAATTTGTAATTTAAAATTACCTTCTTTAAAATGATGTAAAAAATATTATACCCTACAATTCGCCATTGTTCGACTAATATTAAATAAAATAATAAAACCTCCTGTTCCATGTAGCTATTCTTTTATATTTGGATAAATGAATTTTATAATTGTGTGCAAAAAATTTTCAATTCGCTTAAAAAGTTCTGAGGTATGGTGAAATATGCAAAAAATAAAACTAAATTTAGGGGTCCTAACTTTGGACCGCTCTCCTGATCAAACTATTGGGACCATATTTCCCAGATTGCGGCTATCCCCTATATTTTGAGGTTCAGAAATCCAAATCAGTCGGGGGAAAAAGGTATGTTTATTGATGGAAAGTAAGTTTTTGTGTCTGTTTTTGTAACTTAAAATATCGTCCGCAATAATAAATGACCATATTTTGTTTTATTTTATAACCGTCGTTGAACATTCGACCCAATTTTATGGGTTTACGACTACTAATGTTCAACTCCGTGGCCTTGTAATTTTTAACCCAATCCAGAAGACAAAGGAACTCTTGGAGTATTGGGAGAAATTTGCCATCGTGGAGGACTTTTTGATGGATCTAACCCGTATTTGCGTTACATGGAGAGGAACACCGCAAGTACCTCCCATGGTTAGCCTGACGGCAACGGTTAGTCTGACTCTAACCCATGATCCGTCCACCACTGAGGATATTTCACGTCAGCACTGTGGTCGGTGCAAGCCGGATGAGGAATTAGTATCGACTGGGATTCGAACCCGGTTCGCCTCATTGGAAGGCGAACGCTCTATCCCCTAAGCCATCGCGGATCAAAAAATGAACATTTTTGAGGTCACCCCTTCTATTCATAGGGATTGAGTCATAGAAACGTGAAGATCAAAAGTTATTCAGGGTGGTCTGTTTCTTAATTTGCGCACTGTTCACATACAAAAAGAGAATGAAAGCATTAACTGTAGAGACAGAAAAGTAGATACTTCGGTGTTTTAGGGACTTAATTAAATCCATTTTCAAAACTTCGTATCACCGAAGTAATATGAAGTTTTATGTTTCTGAGATTGTATTTGTTTTGGAGTTAATTAAATAAAAAAAATTCTGGATTGGACTCAAATGTAAGAATAGGGCGCGATTACTTCAGAAAATTAAAACCTTTTCTTACTCACCGGAGACGAAGATTCATTTGTAAATTTTATTTCAAATCTGACCGTTGAGCCGTGAGGGCTCAGGGGACCGAGCTCTCACCAACCAATGAGGTGACCCGGGTTCGATCCCAGCGATAGCTGATTGATGCGATTTCCGCATCCGGTTCGCACCGACCACAGTGTTGACGTAAAATATCCTCAGTGGTAGACGGATCATGGGTTTAGAGTCTTCTTGCTGTCAGACTAACCATGGAAGGTTTTCGTGGTTTTTCTCTCCATGTAAAGCAAATGAGGTTTAGTTCCATCAAAAAGTCCGCCACGAATGCAAAATTTCCCCCAATAGTTGATCCAGGAGTTTCTTTTTCGTATTGGGTTCAAAATTAAAAGACTACGGAGTTGAACATTAGTAGCTGTAAACCCTAAATGATGGCTGTTCAACGACATGTTCAACGATGGCCGTTGGGATAGCTGTTCAACGACGGTTATAAGAAAAAATATTTTTTAAAAAATGACACTAGAGAATATATGTGTCACGGCGAAGGACCGAAATCGGTGGTTGTTGACTTGCACCGGTGAATGTCGACAAACACCAAATACGTCGGTGAAAGATCGAATATTTCATTACATTCTTGTACATTCGGACCCTCACCGGTGTATGTCGACAATCACAGATATGCTTTGGTGAACGTCCGAAATATTTATTACATTCGATTTGATATGAATTTATTCGTGGATATAATTACATTTATTCGATATTTTAACCCTACACTGATGTTTTTTTAAGGTTAAGTGTCACTGCCCGGTATACCCTACACTGATGTTTTCTTAAGGTTAAGTGACACTGTCCGGTATACATTTGCCCAGTATACCCTACACTGATGTTTTTTAAGGTTAAGTGCCACTGCCCGGTATACATTTGCCGGTATACCCTACACTGATGTTTTTTTAAGGTCAAGTGCCATTGCCTGGTATATATTTGCCCGATACTCCAAACACTGATGTTTCTTCTAATCTATCGTCAGTAAGTATTAAAATATAGAATAAATATAAATATATCAAATAAATATAATAATATTAACGAATAAATTAATATAAAATTGGATATGACAAATATTTCGGACATTCACCAAAGCATATGTGATTGTTGACATTCACCGGTGAGAGTCAGAAATAAGGGTATTTAGCAAATATTTCGGACATACACCAAGTGACTACGTGAATGTCGACATTTTCCAGATTGCGGTGTTTCACCGTAACATATACACATTACCCTCTCGTTGGTATCAGCCTTTTTCTTGGCCATAGTTTTAGTTCAGCTAGTGTTAATGGCTACAAGTGCTTTGGAAATACTAAAATGATTCATTTCAATACGCTTGCAATGCAGTGGTAGAAAAATCATGCGTTACTATCTTTTTGGTGTCAGACTTACCGTTGGCGAGTTTCTTGGTTATCTTTTGCGTGAGTTTTTGGTTATCTTTCTTCGTTATCTTTTACATAAAAACGAAATCCTTACCATAAAATAAAAAGTTAAACTAGATGGTACCACATCATATTATAACTGTCTTAAATATGAAATGTTTTAATGCACAGTAGAAACTAATCTCTGAAAAACAGTAAACTAAAGAAACTTTCCATACTCTCTGCATAGCAAAATTTATCTCTTCAGAATAGCTAAATTAAAAATAAATTTCGAGGTTTGAAACACAGAAAGTCGACTCGATTTTACAAGGTTAAAATAAATGAATCTGTTCGTTAATTTTATCCAAATATTGACGGAGCGTAATTAAAGCAAATAAACATCTCTAAATATTTACTTTTAGAACTTCAATGAAAAATGAACATGTGGAAAGAACATGATGTTTTAATTTTGTCATCACTTGGTAGCTTGAGAGTGCTTTATGTCCTCTTATTTCGTTTGCTTAGTACTTCAAATTATAAAAGTATATTTGATTAAAAGCTAGTTTAATTAATTTAATTTGGTTAGCGTTCTTGTAAAGTCAGTGGTATTTCTATGAGTTTTATCTAACCAATTGTAAGCGTAGAAAATCAGTGAGTTGCGTTGTTTCGATAATATGATCATTTAAAACAAGGTTACTTGATGGAACTAAACTAAACTCAGTGGCGCGACAGCCCATAGAGGGCCAAGGCCTACTGTGCCCATCTCAGTTTTCTTGACCTTGGGCTCTGGGGTGCAGGAGCAGATGTTCCGGTCAGGTGGTCTGCCGAACGCGGAACCCCCAGTGTTTAGTTCCCAAACATGCTTGGTACTCATTTATCGACCCACTGAAGGGATGAAAGGCTGAGTCAACCCTGCCCGGCCCGAGGATCGAACCAGGGACCTGTGGCACGACAGCGCGAAGCGCTACCGCTCAGCCACCGGGCGTCGGTTACTTGATGGAGTAATAATTAATGAAAGGTTTTAGGTTGCTTGATAAAGTAACAATTACTAAAAGGCTTTGAGTTTCCAGATAGACTAATGTATACTAACAGGCTTTCGGTAAAGTCAATAATTTCTGCGCTTTGTTTATTATTAACTTCAAATTTTTATCCATCTACAAAGAACTAATTAAAATCGCAAATAATAAACAAGATTTTAAATTTTGAAAGCATTATATATATTTTGAGTAATAAATTATAAAAATTTAAATAATAATGAACTCAACACGAAAATCTGAATTAGAATATTACAAATTATTTTAAAGTTTGAGTATTTATATCAAAATCAAAATACACTGAAATATTATAAAAAATATTATTATTGCTAAAATATCATGATTAATAAAATATTTAATGATTTAAAAAAATATTACTTTACTGAGTAGTTGCAAAATTCTCATTATTCTCTTCTTAAATGAAGAAAATATCAGTAACATTTTAGACTTTGCTAGAATATTTTTTTTTGTAAAACTTCTAAATGTAAGAACTCATTAAAAAAAACAATACTACAACAGTCTATATAGTGTATTTAAAGACAATTTGTGACTGGAATTAATGATCTGAACAATTTGCTCTAGGTAGATTTGTATTAAAACAAATAAATTATTCGGATGACTATCTTGAAGTTTTGTAAAATTTATACAAGAAGTTAAACTTTTTTTTCTTCAAATTTCATAAGACTATATTTAAGAGTTAAGTGTAGGTTTAAAAGTTATTAAGTTAAAGAAACTGATTTTATTAATTAAAAATTTTTGTAATGAGGTAATGAATTATCACTAAATATTTATTTGGACTTTTTTAAATATGCTAATTGAAATATTAATCGAAGTTGATTAATTTTTAAAAATAAACCTGTGTTGAAAATTTTTAAATGATAAAGGAATGTTTCAACAAATAATTAAACCTTTTTGGTTGTACCAGTACGACCCTTTTACCTCACATTACTTTTTAAAAATTTAAAATTTCCGAAACGCAAAGTAATGTACACTCTATAACAAAAAAATCGATGCACCAAGAAGGAGTTGTCCAATTGAAACGAAGATTGTTGGATAGGAAGACAATGTACAGAATAGTAAATGATTAAAATTTCAGAACAAATGAATAATTTATTGCAGAGTTACAGTAACAAGTTCAATAAGGTGTTGACCTGCCTCTAGCCTGGATACAAGCTGCCACACGGCGTGGCATAGACCGATAAAGCTCGCGGTTGGTCTCTTGGGGTATTTACTGCCAAATTCGATCCAATTGTCGAACGAAGTCATCAACATTCCGTGCCAGATGCAATCTCCTTCCCATCATATCCCAGACATGCTCAATGGGAGAGAGATCTGATGATCTCGTAGGGCAAGGATGAGTTTGACAAGCTTTCAGACAGTTCATAGCAACACGTGCCGTATGTGGTCTGGCATTGACCTGCTGAAAAACCAGTCCAAGGCACTGCAAAAGGAACGGTAGCAAAACAGGTCTTAGGATGTCGTCGACGTACCGCGGTGCAGTAAGTGTACCTCTAATGAAGACCAAAGGGGTCCGGCTGTCAAAGGAAATGGCACCCCAGACCATAATGCCTTGTTGAGGGCCGATGTGGCGTGCAACAGTGAAGGCATGATCCCCCCTCTGCCCTGTGCGTCTCCAAACACGACTTCGATGATCGTCAGGACACAGTTGGAAGCGGGATTCGTCGCTAAAGACTATACGTCCCCAGTCGGCATCATTCCAGCCGTATCTGTTCAAAACATTTATGCATACGAAATTTCAAAGCAATCGGATGATTGCTTCTTGGTGCGTCGATTTTTTTTTGTTATCGAGTGTATTTTAAAGCAATGTAATTTTGCATTACAGCAAATATTTTTTAACAATTTACAACTCATTAACTTAGAAAAAATGCTGCTTGGGGGTAACCGCTAGTTTTGCGGTCATTAGTAATTTCTCATCAAATAAGTTCGCTTCATGGCAACCGAGAAGAAAAAAAATCTGTACTCCGTTGCAAGTTAAGAAAAGACCATTGAGGTATAGGATTTAAGTAATTACCCGCGACTGCTGTTCCGTTTTATTTCGTTATCAAATTATACAAATAGGCTATCAAAACAATATAAAAGATTTTAAAAGTTAGACACTTCAAACACAAATTTAATTCGTCTTATCTTTTACGATATAATCATAGAATTATTAAAAAGCGGTTATAGTTTCGTAGACTTACTAGAATCCTAGACTTGACGAAATATTTCGATAAATAAGGAAAACATTGGTTCTTGAAAAAGATATATGACGCTGCAAGAGCATTGCATTTGATTGGCCCACTAAAAATTGCGGGTCTTTTGCTACATGATCTTAAGCTATCAAATGCGTGATAAAGAATTTAACTTTTTTTAAGTTGTAGAAGAAAATCGTTTGCAAGAAATAATATTTATTATTCTTTCGCAAAATTCCTTAAATCAAACAGAAAAAAAGTAGATTGTTACGATTTTTAAAAATATAATTTTATATGACTCTTATTACTTGTTAATTGATTATTTCTGTTAATAACTCTAATTATTATAAATAAGAAAGCAAAAAGGAGGCTATGCAACGTCATTTAAAGAGTTAGCGATATTGATATATGTTAGCTCTGGGAACTTGGCATCTATTTGGCTTGTGCAAACAGATACTCTCCATAGGGGCAATGGTCTTTTCTTAACTTGCGTCAGAGTGCAGTGTTTTCCCAAACTTATGACTTTAGTGTACCCTTTCTAAATTTTTCATAACGCTTTGTACCACTAATAAAAAAATGAATGTATTTCTTACTATAAAAAAATTCCCCAAAAGTTAAAAATCACTACTGGCTGTTGACACCACTAATTATTAACTGTTAACTCAAAATAGCCAATAGAAAAATACATAATCGTAAATTTTCATGGCTAGCTTTGTTTTTCAATAAAAAATTTTAAAATTTTCGTTTGTTGCAAGATATTTCACATAAGAACGCGTACCCTAGCTAAACTGTTCCCGTACCCCTGGGAGTACGCGTACCACACTTTGGGAAACACTGGAGTATAGTATCGATGGAGAAAATTGAGATGGAGAAAGCAACTGACATTATGAAACAGTTATTTTCATTGTATACTCAATTTGTTTGAATGCCTTGTAACTAATGAAATTTTGCATATTGTGCTTCTTAACCAAATGAAATTTAATTAAGTAAATTCCATTTTGTTTGAAAGTTAAAGGTCGCCCTTAAATTTAAGATAAAATAAATTTAATTTTTTATTTACAAGTTCTTATTATTTACTGGTTTTGATTATTTACAAGTTCTTAACCATATTATTTACCAAACAGAACTTACAACAAACTTAATATTATATATTGTTTGACTCTAGTTATCTAGATTATCTCATTTGCTGGCAAGACGGCGAATACCTGGAGAACATAGAAGAAGAAGTCATTTTACGGACGAAAGGAGATTAGCTGAAATTATTAATCCCCCGGATGTCGAAGTAAGAAAGTTATTTGCTTTATTTAGCTCAAGTCAGAATAAAAAATTGTAAGCAATAAATAATCTTTATTTGATTTATAACAGTTGCAACGTTTCATTGTTTTTTTGCAATAATTACTTTATAATTACGATCCAAACAGAATTTCATTATTTTATGGAATATTCTTTAAATAACAGCAAGCGTAAAACGCACCGATAAACTTGATTCTATTCCTAAAGAGTTAATTCTACGAACCAACGAATAAATGATAAACATGACGAATTTCGACGGAATAAACATGACTGGAGCCTCCAGCAGTACCCGGAATCTTCCTTATGGGAAATCACCAGACTGAGTTTCTTGAAGGTCAAAGGTCGATACAATGCGCGATGAACATGCAATTTTTGTATTAGATTCGAATTACTGAACCAGATACTGATACCGAGAACTGGACAAGATACTGATAAATAATTAGGAAAGCATTTCCCTGAAAAATGACACATAATTTTGAAACGAGCTTGTTCTTTCTCTTGATCTTTTTTTCTTGTTTTTTATTAATTTTTATTTCCAATCACTTTTGGAATTCCTTCATGCTTTTCACTATGCTAATTAGGCCGGGAAATCCTGGTTGGTAGGGCGTAGGGCCCTTATCCAAAAGCTCGTGAGTTAAATCCCTACCGGCCGAAGACATTTCTTGTTCAAACTGGTGACTAGTTCACGCTAAATATGTCAGGGTCACAAAATCCTTCAAGTTCCCATGACAAATCAATACCTTTGGGAAGGGCCTGAACAGTAGGGCACTGAGCCTATGTCCAAGAGGTCGTGGGTTCAATCTCCGCCGGCCGAAAACTTCCCGTGTAGTAAATGGTAACTGATGCACATTAAATCTGTCGAGTCCCAAAGTCCTCTATGTTCCCATAACAAATAATACCTCTGTGGTTACTGATCCAGGAGTTTCCGTGTCTACTGGATTGGATCAAAATTGCAAGACTACGGAGATGAACATTAGTAGTCGTAAACTCAAAATTGAGTCTGCTGTTCAACGATGGTAATTAAATAAAATAGAATACCATTAGATTAATCGTGCTCTGGTTCTGATCAAAATACCATCTGAGAGCGGATGGATAGTGTGTGAATATGGCCTCCGTGTAAAACGGGCTGTGACGTATGCGTGTGGTAGTAGTCGAATTCTTCGCCATAGATTGCGCCACTGGAAAACAAGAAGTGAACCCCTCTGCCTTAAAATAGGCTTTTCAGTATTGACAAGTAGCATAAGACAACAACACTATGCTAATTATGTTTAGGTTTCATCTGCTTTGTTCATTAAACAGCACAGGTGCACAGATTCAGTGCAATGGAATAGTCGGAACACAGTCTAGTGGTTCTCCGTATGAAATACATGGAAAATCGCTGGAGGTTTAATGACCTATTAGGACGGTTATGAGTTGGTAATTTCGTTGCACCAACTCTTTATATTCGGACCGAGTATATTGTTTCTTACCACCGCAAGAACATCAGTACATTCGAAGTGTAAGTTTTCGATAGTTGAATGTGCAAAAAAAAATTAAATACAAATTATGGTGCTTCATACTATTGCAATATCTCATTATGCAATATCTCAAATTCATACCTATAAATATTATATGAAAATTTACAGCATCACTATTATATAGGGTATTCACAGATGAGTTTTCCTTGAATTGGAAATTTCAGTAAACTGTATTCTTTTTCATTCTGTATTCCACTTCTTTTATTATTAGCTATTATTCTATATTATAGCTATCTTCTATATTATAGCTATATTATATCTATTAGATTTATTACCACTTTTTGCTTCTTTTACAGAATATTTTATATATTCTTCCTTTCATGTTAACAAATGAATATTAAGCTTTGATCAATAACGAATCAAACTGTTATACTAAACTAAGTACTTGAAGAAAATATCTAAAATGATTTTTAAAAAAAACAAGAAATGATTGTTTTGATAAATCTTTTCAATAAAGAGCACTTTTCCAAAGATTTTCCTTTAGTCTTTTCATAAAAACATAATCTATGATAAGTAGTTCCAGTTTAAAATGAGTGAAATCCGCATCTATTTATAGTTCTTACTCTCATTAAAACTTGAAGGAACTGGGAAGAAGAAAAATTATTACTTATGGAAGACTTCACAGAGCTTTAAAGATCTTTGTCAGTCTCTTGTAATAATGACGAACAAAATATTTCTTAAATCCTCTTGATAGGAAAAAATAATCTATGAATCCTCAGACCATTTTAATTATCCTTCCTGAGATGAAGATTCACAAAAGAACTCATTTACTAAAATGAACGTTTTAAAGCGAAATATCATTTCTTATTATCAAATAAATCACTAAAGGAAATTTTTAAGAAATTGAATGAATGGTATATTTACGTATGTCATTAATGACCTGAAGTATTATCCTTACAGAAAATCTTTAATGGTCTCTCTAACTTGAAAATCATTACTTTATCACCAGAACTCGTATCAGAGTGAACAAAATCTTAAACAAAATTTTTTTAACTGTAATAATTTTTCGACCGACTTAATGTTTCGAATTAAAAAGCGATTTCTAAAAGTTAAACAAAAATGCATATTGATATATTTTTCAGAATATTAATAGGGAAGAATAATCCTTGTCCTACTTTATTTTAATTACCTTCCGAATAAATATATTTTTATAAATAACGAAATTTAGTTGAGAATGAAATATACTGTTTATTTTGTTTAACAATGAGTTACGCATGTCTAAATGATCTTTAAAATGAAATTTGGATAAATAAGACCATGAATAATAACATTGGGAGACAAATTTTTGTTGTATTTATACAATATTTGAACCTTAGATAAATCGTGGAGAGATTTAAAATTCCTAATTAGTTTTAATCTTAAAGCTACAATTTTTTTTAAATGACGTTTTCAGCCTATCTTTTGCTGAAATAAGTTTAAAAATGCTATATATGACGGAGTGTCACATAAATGATGCGACAAACTTCTAGGGTACATCATCAGAATTTAAATTGCCCGGAAATGTCGTAACGCAACTAGGGTCGCTTTTCTTATTTTGAGATGTTCAGAATAACGCAAAAAAAAAGAAGAAGAAAAGAGTTCGTAATAGGGAAGCGTCCCTAGGTGCGTATGACATTTCCAGGCATGCCTATTTATCATTTTTTATTTATTTGTTATTTGTTGTATATTCCGTAAGGATTAATACTATTAGGTTTACCGTAACACAAGTGAGAAATTCCGCTCTCCAAAAATATACATATCGTATCATTTTACCTTAGATGATCAGAATTTTCCAATACAATTTTCCCATGGCTTAATATTTCATTCATTATGACTTCAATTTTATTTCATGAGTTATTGCTGAACTTCCATTTTCTAAGTTTGTAGAGATATGCTTTAAAAGCGTAAATAGCAATATCATAAACATGCTGTTTTATCATAAACATTTGTTATACTACAACCTTGATAACTTAACATGAAAACCGAAGATAAATAATTCATAAAAAAGAGCGATGGAACAATTTTTTGATTCATTAGAGCGACAAGCTAGCAATTCACTCGCATTCTAAAATATTTATCAAATCCTATGGTTGATAAATATTTTATAATATGAGTGAACTACTATTTCATTAAAATGTATCTTTTAAGCCAGTTGTCATAAGGAGTTTCAAAGTAGACTGTGATGCCACAATAGGCATTACATATTTCCTAGCTTTTAAAATTTCTTTAATTTCTTAAACCTTTTTTTTAATCATTCTTAACATAATTTTAATTAAATTAAACCAATTATTTAATTTTTATAGCATTTTATAAAAATATAATATAAAATATTTTATTCTTTTCTTAACAATTAATGCAGAGACTAATTTTTCAATACTAATGTAAGATTCATTAATTCTCTGACGTGACTAAATCAAAAACAAAAATCTATTTATAATTCTTTATTTTTTACCACAAAACTGTTTCAGTTATGCTAATTCTCGCAGTCTTTATGGCGATTCGCTTTCGCCAAATTATTTTCAAGTTTAATATTGATTATAGGGGTTGTCTTTATATTTGGCTATGTTATCTTTCGATAAATCGCCAACCTTGAATCTCTTCCCATGCTTCTAAAGTCCGTTGGGAACAATTCACTTACTGTGAATTTCTAATTATAGGCGAGTGGATTGGGGGGGGGGTTTAGATCTCTCAGTTCCAACCGAATAATAAATATCTTTTATATAATATTTTAGATGTGAAGAGAATAATTTTCTTGATCCGTTTGAAGGACCCTTTCTTGATCCCTTTGTTTATTTTTATAATTTTTGAATGGGATCATATTCCATTTAATATTTACTTAATAAATCAATTTTTCCTAAATGATTTTATTCATTTTTCTGGCATAAATATCCCTACAGCGTATCCAAATTAAGATGTAAATGAAACTTCCAAAATCTGCTTAATATGCTACCTCTACTAACCACTAAATTGAACTGATCACCGCCATGATATAATTAGTGGCATGACCGTGGCTTCCACTTTGGTTTGGGTAGGTCAAAAATTGAGGATTTTTATACGATACATGCACTTATATATACAAACATTCGGCTTTATTTATTTAGACTTGTTTTAGTTATTGGTTTCTTTAGTTTTTTTTTTTTTTTTGGTCTTTTACTATACTTATTCCCTATGACCGTGAAATAAGTTTTGTTAATGTTTATAAGCTTTGCTTTGTTAATAATGAACTCTAAAATAAAAAATAATAACTTAAAACTACTACATGTGAATTTCTCCAAATGAAAAACCGTTTTCTCAAAAAAATCTGTAATTTAAAGTATGTGTGTTTCAATTTATTTAATTAATGTCATAAGGATACAAGAAAACTGTTCATTTGAGAGAAAAAAATTTTATTCTAATTTTAAGATATTAAAATAACAATTATTCTACATGGAGAAAAAAACTCCAGTAAAATTACAGTACTATATAGTGATAACATTTCTGGTTAAAAGAAATATAATTCTGGTTAATGAAACCAAAATATACGGTATTTAAACCATTTCATTCGTACGGTAACGGTTTACCAGAAATTCTGGTTTTCAAAATTATAGTTCTTATTACCGCATATTTCATAAAAAATACAAAAATCAAAAGAAAATTTAGACGAATAAATAATTTTTATGCCATGCTCTAGGGTATCATTTTAAAATTATCAAATTTTTCCACATTTGCCGAATTTCATCACATATTATAAAATCATATTGTATTGTTAATTTTACCAAAATCACTACCAAAGCTCTTCGACAAAAAAAATATTGCCACGTTTTTTAGCTTCCTCTTAAGAGCACAGTAAATTTTTACATATTCTAGTAGTTTGATTGTATTTTTTCCCCTTAGAATATCATTTTCTCATAAATTTCATAAGTAAGAAAATCCTTAAAGAGCTCCAAAACTCTCTGTTTCGTAATTAATAACAATCAAATAATTTTTCTAAACCTTTTGTTAACAAGAAAAACGCTACGTCAACCTGAAACCAGGCTTGCATCATTTCCATTATCCATAGTTGCAAAAGAACTCATTTGTGGTAATAGACATTATATAGCAATGATATCATTTTCTATTATCAAATAGGTCATTAAATAAAAGAAATTTTTTTTGGAAATTGAAGGGACGTTTTATTTACTGTTTGCGTCGTTAAAACATCATCATAAAAATAACTGGAAAAAAAAATAATGTTGTCCTTAGTTTGAAAATATCCTTTGTTAAGTTTATTTTTATCATCTGCTGCCCAATTATTGGAAAAACATAATTAAATTGAAAACTATATTGTTATGAATTGTGACCTTTGCTAAAAGCATTTTAAATACACATGAAAAACATTTTAGTTCCATTAGAAGGTAGGTTTTAATTAAACATTATTCGGAAATTATTTAGCGAAGAAAAAAATTCGGCAGCGTACAGATAATTAGCTCTATTAAATTGTTAGCATTTTACTTCATTTCAATGGATTCAGCATAATAAGTATCACAGTTAACTAATTAACTTATTTTAACCACGAAGCACACTTTACAGATTTAAAAAGAAAACTCCAATTATAGTGGTGTTCAGTGCGCAAAAAAACGGATCTCCCTGAATAACATTTGACTTAATGATCGTTCAAGAACACGAAAATTTGACTTTTTGAAAATCCGAATTCTCAGGATATATTCGGTCGATTTTGCTCAAATTTTGTAATTTGCCATGTCTTGCGTGGAATTATCCTTGGATAAACGAATTTTAAAATTTTGTGCAAAATTTTTAAATTCGCCTAAACATTTTTCGAGATATGGCGAGATACGCAAAAACTAAAATTAACTTTAAGGGGTAAAAATTTTGGACCCCTATCTTAATCGAACTATCGAGACCGTATTTCCAAATTTAGTCTATCTCCTATACATTTCGGATTAGAAATCTGAATCCGTCTAAAAAAAATGCCTGATTATTCAAAGAAAATACGTTTTTATGTCGGATTTAGTAACTGAAAATATCGTCTGTACTAATTTAATAAATTAGCATTTTTGAAGTCACCCCTTTGGACCATTAATATTGGGTCCTAGAACGAGACGATTCAATCATTAAATCAAAAGTTATTCAGGATGGTCAGTACTGTACTATGTGTATTTGCGCACTGTACTATGAGGAAAAAAAAGCGTTGCAACAATAAAACATTTAGACATAATTTTTTAAAAGCATTCCAAGGCACATTAAAAATATCAAGATCTTCAGCCAGTCTCTTGAAATTGTATAAAAAAATTCTTTTGACATAAATATGTTACAAAAAGTGCTCACAATTATTATTTTTTTCATTTCTTATATTATGAGTTCGTTCATTTCTTAAATTGCTAAATTATAATTAAAATATCACAGCAATCATTCATTTTCTTAGAATTTTATAGAAAAATAATGAACATTTATTTATAAAAAATAACTAATAAATGAATGTGCATAATAATAAATCTTTTATACTTACATTTCAATGAAATATATTAATTATAAATTTTAAATTCATTTTGGCCCTGCAGGTAACCTATTATAAATTAACGTTGGAATTCAACACATTAATTATTCAACTTTTTAGTAAATAATAAATTACATTAATCAATATTAAAAACACACTAAATTTAATTAAATGCATTTACAGAAGGTAATTTTAATTCTCGAAAAAGCCTCATGCATCATCGGAAAAAAAATTCTAGTTTGAATTAATTCTCCAGATGAAGCTATCGCTTTTGTTGATCGATAAAATAGCTCAAATGCTTCTTAAATTGTCGAAAGCGTCCCATGCAAAATAGCGATAAAAAATGAAAATTCACATGGAAATAAAAAAATAATAAATTGCTTTTCCAGGATTAAAAAGCCCCGAGCAGAATAAAAGGCGTTGTTATTTTCTCAAAAAAATGGGATGTCGTTAAACGGGAGTAAAAAACTGGAAAAGGATAGTATTCGATTTAATCACAATGCTTGGGGATTTCATCATAAGGTTCTCCTGGGAAAATTTGTACCAAATTTTTTTTTATTTTTTCCTAAACAGCTGTATAATCGGTTTTTGTGCTTGTTTTTAATTCATGATTTCACCAGATCTGTTAGGAAATTGAAGCATTTTAAATTGAAAGTCGGTATTTTTCATCTTCACTGCTCTATTAAGCAATATTTTATATTTTAATTTTTTTATTATAGTTAATTTTTAAAATGGTGCACAGAATTAAATAATCCGAGTAAAATTACCGAACTGTGTGGTAATGACATTTCTGGTAGTATATATATAATTCTGGTTAACAAAACCAAAATATGTGGTATTTTAACAATTCATTTGTTAATTTCTCCGTTCATGTGATAAATGGTTTACTAGAAATTTTGGTCTTCAAAATTACTGCTCTTATTACAACACATTTAGTAAGAAATACCAAACTGAAAAATACATTTAACGTTATAAATGTTTTTTATGCCATGGTCTAAATTATCATAATAAAATTACCAAATTTTACCACCGTTACCAAATTTATCACATTTTAAAAAACCATTTTTAATCGTTAATTTTACCATAATCATTACTGAAGAGCTTCGGTAAAATTTACAGAGCTTCTATTTTCCTAAAATCGAAGAACACAATAAATTTTACCATAATCTGGTAATTTTTACCGTACTTTGTTTCTCAATGTCAATAGGTATGAGTATTTATTTAACCACTTGAGGGGGCTGGAAAGATTTGCCCCACACCTCATATGTCAATCACAAAATCGCTAACAGCGTGCTGTATACGTTGGCACACAATAACGGAAATAATATCACAGAAATAGAAAAGTTTGTTTTGATTTATGTAAGACATCAAACACAATTTAACACCATATTGGTTTGGTATGTTTTTCCGTAAATATTGTTTTTCCGTAAACTGTTATAGTAAGAGCATCTGTGAAAAAAGTATTATAGTGGGTATCAAGTTTAACCCCTTCCTCCTCGCTCCCGTGAAAATCACGGGGTGAGGTTTCGCCATTTATTTCTCGCTCTCGTCATATTTCCGGACTGGAGTGTTCAGTAGTTACGCACCAATAAAAATAAAAATAATTCATTTCTCTTGCCCGGAAAAAATTTTATTTCTCATTTTTCACACCAGATGGCATATATTTTTAAGGTAATTGTAGATAGTTACTTTATTATAAACTAGATGTCAGAACTAATCAAATACGCGTATTTGTTATTTGATAAAAAAATGCACTTTTGTAACAGTTTTATAGAAAATTAACCGATCGTTAAGGGGTTAAATGGCGATTCCCTCTTGACAGTCCGCATTCAGTTAATGTCCAGTAAATTAAAGTAGCAGACATCAACTTGAAGCTCTATATAGACAATGCGCATTCACTACATTTTTCTTCACAATAACAAGCTTTTTTTAAGTTGAATGAACCTCGGACACTAATGTTTTTTTTTTTTTAATTTTAAGGGTTAGACACATAAGAGTATGCCAAATTTAAATGTTATATAAATCAAAACATTTTGAATTATGTAAAAAATTTTAGTAACTATTAAATTGATACATTTTTTGTTTGATGTTATATTTGAGTTAACAAGTTTTATAATTTTGTATTTATCTACCTCAGGATAAATGCTAATTGTCTCTGAACATTCCAAAAGCAATCCATTCTTTTCTTTAATGGTTTCTGTGGGGTCTTACAACCTTATCAAAAGTATATCAAATACGATAGTGATAAGATATCATGCTGTCATTTTTTCTTTAACGCACAAATCAAATCTATCGGAAAGCAAAAACAAAATTATAAAAATTATTGATTAAATTTTAATTTAGTTTCAGCAATCAAACTTTGTCTCATATATTACAAACAAATAAAGAATTCCCTTCCATCATTCTCTCTGCATTAAACTAATTAATTAAATATTTCTTAAATCTCTAGAACTTGCTGGATTACAAGCTACAATATCTCTATACTCGAATCCAATATGCCACCAAACTGCATGAAACTAGCGCAACCACAAAACATTTAAGAAAATTTAAAGAAAGAAACAGAAAGAAAATTTAAGAACGTTTTCCATGTTCTTAAATTTTCTTTCACGATTATTTATTTTTTTTAACATAAAAGAAACAAGGTCTTTAAGCAAAGCTCAGAAGCATATCATTTGAAATTTAAGTTGAAATAGTTTTCAAGAAAATACCCCCAAACTGCTGAAATTTACAATACAGAAAGTACCACATTGTAGGCACAGACGTGTTTTTGAAATGAGAATGAGATGTTTTTCTTTATGTTGAGAGTATTTTATTTTTAAAATAAAACATCTTTGAAATATTGTAAATAAATAATTGCTCTTTTAATTTTAGCTGCAACAGAAATTACATTCCGTTCAAGAAGAAATCCATGAAGTTACTCAGCAACTGAGTGCAGCTATTGGTGATCGAGATTTTGACATTCCTGCTGACGACAGCAATTGTCCTGAAGTTAAAATGTTGCAAAGATTGGATGAATTGAGGGAGGAATTTTCAGAACTCATGAGGGAACTGAGAAGAAGAAAATCTCTGGCCGATGGTACTTTCGTGGATGGACAAGTAAATATACAGATATAAATATGGATAGATAGATACTAGCCTCCTTCAGAGACTAACTGGTTCGTCTAAACGAACTCACCGCTTAGCGTTTCCAGGTCGTCCTTCCCGTGCACGAACTCACCGCTTTGCGATTTCTTATTATCCTTCCGTTGCACGAACTCACTGCTTCGTGACTCCTTACTCTTTCCTGCTGCCTTCGGCAATATTGCTCTAAATTATCGGCATTAGTATCTTAGAAATCTTTCCCGGACTTATCTGTAGTGAGCTGTTAGCCCTCCCAAACATAATCACCGTTTTGCTGCTCCACATAGTCTTCCAACTGCCTGAATTCACCTATTCGTGGTGTAATTGCACGAGAGCCAAAATCGATAACTCTGCGCCAAACACGCGGTGGTAATTCCCTGGAACGAACGTGTTATATAGCTTAGCTAATTAACATGATAGGTGTAATTTTACAATGCTGTCAACTCTGAGTAATTACCCCTTATGTATACCGATAATTACTATCTAAATTAAACTGTTATAGTTTTTTTCTCGCTCAAATTCATTTTTTCTCTTCATGATCTGAATTTGAGGCTTCTCTTTTGGAAAAAGCTCGTTTAAGCATTACTGTCAATTAGGCTATTTACCCCTTATTGCTCCGATTGTTACAAAATATCCTGTTTATTGAAAAATATGGAAATCAAAATTTTTTTTCCTATTTGTCTTGTAAGGAATGTGTGATCTAAATTTGAGTCTTCAATTTTGGTAAAAAACTAGTCACTTAGATCTACTATCAACTAAGCTAATTAACCTCATAATTACCGAGATAATCACAAAATATCAAAATGAAAATTTTTAGTTTCTTTATTTATATTATAAAGTATCTCAATGGTCCAAATTTGAAACTTCTGTCTTGGTAAAACGCATGGTATAACTGTTCATTAGCCTAATTTCCCCGAGATCACAAATTTTCGAAATGAAACCTTTTTATTTTTTTTCTTTATCTTATGAGAAAAATGTGTCAGAAATTTGAGACTTATATCATTGCGGCAAACATTTTTTTATTAAGCTTAGAACTTTCTATTAGAGTAATTACCCCATGATTAAAACGATAATGACAAAAATCTCTTTGTTGGCTATCTATTCAAAAATTGCCTCAAACAGGCAATTATCTAGAATTTCTAGGAAAACAGATGTATTGACCTTTTAAGGAATTAAGTAGGGGGAGACTTTTGTTGATATTTTCTATTTTATGGTAATTTTGCCAAGAGACTTTCTCTGAAATTCTAAATCTTCTCTTACAAAGCTCTCACATTTCTTCCACCATAGTTTAAATTAGCTATTCCCAGCCATTTAATAAAGTTTATCTTTTAATTACAAGAACTCATTAAATAAATCTATTTCTTGGGAGGTAAGCAGATATTTTATAAATTACGCAATACATTTATAATTGTCTGTTTACGCACTGTCAGAATTGTTTTATGTTTTATAGTTTATATACCAAATTTATTTATAGAGTACATTAGTTTATGATTTTACAGTTCATTGTTTGAGCATAAATTTATTTTTAACGCATAAAGTTTGTTCTTATTTTATATTTATGAAATTAACGTAGCGTTTTAATTTTTAAAACTATAAATCAAAACTTAGAATTTTTAGGAGTTTTCAATAACTTTGTTTTCATTCATAAATTAAATGTCGCATTTAATTTTATAAAAACGTTGTATATAATTTAATAAACAATTTCATATAAATATTGATAATTTATATTCTAATACAAAAAATCAACATCAACTTACATTTTAATTAATTGAAGGAACGAAAAAATACTTCAAATGCAAAAGTTTCATAAAAAAAACCGTATGATTTTATTATGCTCATTAATAAAAACTGTAATAAAAATATATTTTTAAGAATTGGATAATTTGTTAAACGTAATCTATTGTATGAATGTGTTAATAGTACTTAATGTAGTTTTTTTATCAAAATTATATAGGGTTTTGTTGGGCCAATTAACAATTTCAGAATTTGGTTACTTTTAACAAATATTTTTCCTGAATTAAAATTATTAATTTTTGAAAATTTTAATACTGAAACTATAAATGGTGCAGAACGAGGAAGAAGGTGGAAGTTCTATGTGTTGTCTCTTTTATTTATTTTTGTAAAATTATATTAAGTTTTTATGGTCACAAAAATGGACCATATGACCCGCGAAAACCGAATTGTCTCATTTCGTCTATTTCTTTTCTTTCAAATAATAAAATGGTAAATATATTTAAAAAAAATTTGAATAAAAATTATTCCGACCACAATTGCTATAGTTTATCATTTCTTCAAAATATGAATACTACTTCTGTCAATCAACTTAATAATTTTATTTTCCTATTTAAGCACTACAATTTCGATTTTTAAAACCATATAAGTTAAACCGGAACAAGATGAGAAAAATTCTGAACTGATAGTTTTAATATTCTCTTTTAATATATATANCAGGCACAATATATATATATATATAAACATGTTAAAACTTCAATCCACATATTTGAAACTTTTTTAAGGAAAAAAACTTTAAAAACATTGATGAACAGGGTCTGAAAAAACCAGACCATTCTGAATAACTTTTGATTCAATGATCGAATCTTCACTCACTAGCACTCAATCTTAATGGTTTAAAGAGGTGACCTCAAAAATGTTAATTAATTAGTGCAGACAGTATTTTACAGTATTGCTATGTAAATAATACATGGAATGACATTATAAAACTATTGTTCTATGTTTTACTGCTTCACAGCAATACAGAAAATTAAGTAAAATTATATTGCCGAATTATTTTACTACCATCCAAATCCTCCTCTTGTTTACTCCAAAAATAAAGAGCAAAGCAAGAAAATATCAGAAAATACAAAATCTAATATTATATAGCTTTAAAACTAATGCAAAGTAATATTACGGTGAACGCTAGACAATATCAGTTTGCATAGAATCTAATATTATATAATGCAGAGCAAACAGCGACCTCTTGAATCTTTCTAATATTAGAAGTTGTGTAAGATAACGTTAGATTTTACCGATTTTCTGATGTTAGCTAATATTAGGAGCTACTTGGGACGAGATCAGACACTTTTTCGGTATAAACACGTTCCCCATTTTGTCCCCCAAAATTTGAGTCCCTGAGCTGACCAACTTTTAGACCCCTTTATGTTAATTTCACTTTTTTCATATTTTGCTTTTTATTAAAAACTTTTTGAACAAACTTTAAGCGACCATTTTTTCGCGCACTCTGCATTTCTAAATTTGTAATTTTTTATATTTAAGATAAAGAAAAATAGATTTCTTGGGTTAAAACATATTTATGGAACAGCAGACAACTGATGAGTAGCTCTTATGCAATTAGAATTTATAAAATAACTGCAAAAATATCTCTTTCCCTTGATAAAAATTTTTACTTAATATTTTAGGACGAAGATATGGATGGTGAATTGCGTCGACCACGTCGATTGACTCTCACGTCGTCTACCAGCAGAAGATCTAGTCTGAATACAGTACTGTCATCTGCGTCTACAACTCGCCCTCTTGCAACTCCGACTATATCACATCATGGGTTTGTGGTGTCCACTCCGAATCTTAAAGTTCAAGAATCTCCTACATCGCAACAAAGGCCTAGCTTTCTTCAAGTGGCACAGGTATTTAATGTTAATTATTTAAATTATTTTATACGAATCCTACATAATCACTGATCTTAATATATTTTTTGAACCCATATCAGGAATCAAAAAAGTAGTTAAAAAATTATGCGTATTAGGAGCCATGAATAAATATTCGAACAAAAAGAGGGATAAAGAAAACTGGAAGAATCCCTTAAAAGTGAGGTTTAAAAATATCAAAACCAGTTTGATTCCTTTCACATCCTTTCAATTTGCACAGGCAATCAAACATATTTTAATGTGTTTAATATCACCTCCTTCATTCATGATAAGTTAAGCTTTGAAATGCTTTAAACACAAACGAATATTTGGAAGAAGCTTTTGTTTCTCTTTTTTTTTAAGCACATATTTGTGATCCCCAACGAGTATAATTTGTACTACGTAGATTAAAGTCAAAAAACGAAGTGAATAAAGCACAAATCAAGTACAAAAAAAGAAAGATGTAATTATTGTTTCGGTTTCCTAGACAAGAACCTTTCTCGGTGTCTTAACACCTTGTCTTTTGGTGTTAAGACACTGAAGAAGATTCTTACCTAAAGAACCGTAATTATTGTATCTCCTTTTCTGCACTTGATTTGTGCTTATCTTTTTCGTACATTATTCTGAGTTGTTCGTCAAATTTTCAAGTAATCTATACACCGAAGAGCCATTGCGTTATGACCACTCTGCTAATAACATGTAGGACCAACTTTGGCCCTCAAAACTGCTAGCACCTGCCATGGCATTGATTCCACAAGGTGCTGATAGGTAGTCTGAGGTATCTGGTACCAAGCGCTCACCAACTGGTCCTGCAATTAATTTGATTTTCCAAGTAGGACCACAAATGCTCTAATGGATTAAGGTCAGATGAATTTGGGGACCAAGACATGACTTGAAACTCACTGGAATGTTCCTCGAACCAATCCATGACGATTTGACCTTTATGACATGGTGCATTATCCTGTTGGTAAACACCATCCCCCTCAGGAAAAACTGTTGCCATGAATGGGTGAACCTGGTCTGCAACTATGTTCAAGTAGCTTACAGACGTCAGGGATTGTTCTATGGGGATTATGGGTCCTAATGTGCCCCTTGAAAACATTGTTCCTGGGCGAGCACATTGTTATACATGGAGGGTGGTCATAATGTAATGGCACTTCGGTGTATATGCATATGACCTGTTGCAGAATTTTTGCGGACTATTTGTGACCGAACTCTCTAGCACTAATATCGTTCAACAAGATATTTTTAATAACAACAAAAATGCATATTACTAATTTAAAATAACAAAAACGCTGTGCAACAGAATATTTTTACAAAACAAAAAAAAAATTCTTAATTGACTATGTAATATTTTTTTTATTTTAATATTATGGGCGATATTTTCGCATTTTGTTAGGGAGGGGGAGAAGCACTAATTATTTCCTTCATCGCATTTTGTGAATCATCATCATTTTAAAAAAAGTGGTTAAAAATCATGAAACCCGTAGCAGTAATTATACCGAGAAAACAGCTCGACGACGAAATCACGGGAATCGGACTCCTTAAAAAAGGGGTTACTAAAAGGTGTGTTTCGTTTCAAGATTTGATTGTTGTAATAAATAATATCGTTTGAAATATATCGGGATATTTAAAAACCACGTGAAAATCAATATCAATACCTGCCGAAAATACAATCGAAACACTACATGGATTTCCGATACTATCAGCGTAAATTGAGAGCGTCAAAATGTGATTATTTAAATAAATGCGCTATTCCAATTTGACGTAACCAATCAAAGAAGTAAAAAACCAAACTTCAGTTTTACTTCAAGTCCATTTGAAGTAAAAAACCAAAATTATTTACTTCCCAAGAGAAAAATCTTTCTGTAAGAACTCTGTAACGCTCTGCCACAATGTCGCCGTATTTTCGACATTCTGCCCCGGAGTACATTTGTATGATTACATATTAATTATATACTAATATTTTCAGTTCGATTTCTTTTTTACAATTATACTTAACAAACATTTTCAAATATATAGCTCATGTTTTTAAATGTTTGTGACAAAATAAAATTTTGTTTTTAATGTCTTCTATTTCTTTCAGGAACGTTTTGGCAGGCGCAAATCTGATTTCAATTAATGGAACCAAGAGAAAGAAATTATTATTTATCTAATTATTCGTCCATAAAGGAGACAGTGGTACATTTTTGTACAGTATATCATTAGAACCTATTTCAACTAGTCAAACTCCGAACATGTGACCATTACTTTCCCATAACTCTCTATTTATAAGTTGAAACTATACTGAGGCAAGCTGTGCTTGTCTCATCACGTGCAGTACAATTCTTTGGAATATTATTTCAAAGGTATTATTAATCATATTAAAACTATAACTCTGCGCATGCGTGCTTTCATTGCGCGCAAGCAAATAACATAATGTAATATGATGAAAAACATATTTAGATCTGTGTTATGAGATACTAAATACTGTTTTAATTTTATGAAAGGCTATTAGCTATCATATCTATTCAAAAGAGAATAATATTGTATGCGCTTAAGACATTTTAGCTATTATTTTAAAATGCTTTAATACTTGGCAAGTATTCTTATACGAGGATTGTAAATGAAGTAATAGCAACATGCCTGGATAATATTAATGAACATATGAGCCAAACTACATTGCATTTTTTTTCGTTATTATCATCTATACCTATCTACTGTTTTTTTGTACCTTTTGTCAGACATCAGGAAGCCGTAGGTTACCATTGGAAAATTGTGATTTGCCAACGGAACACCCTACAAAATCTGAAAGGCGTTTTTTCAGTATAACAAAAACTCAATCGTGGACTCAAGTCTGATGAGTATGTAGAAAAATGAATGGCCAGCCTGTGCGATGCAAATCTACAGTCTCAGTCTGACCAATAGTAAATGCTTTGACCCATCATGCAACTGTCTTAAGCAATTACACATACTCGCCAGTCAAAATTTCAAGACTACAGAGTTGAACATTAGTAGCCATAAACTCTAAAAATTGGGACGTCTGTTCAACGACGGTAATATAATATAATATGCATCAGATTGTAATACATTTTTGCCAAGGGTAACCTTAATTTCATTCGAAGACAATTGATCATGTTCTAAACATGATTTAGGACAATAGAAACGAAGATGTCCATTTTATCTTCACCCAGCAATTGGTTACTTAAAAGTGACATCATCGTAGGTAAATCGTGGCATTTGTCGAATTCAGAAGCACATCAAGTTTGACACTCACGTGTAACATCACTTTCATGTATCCAAATAAACATGATTTAAATCACATAGCTGATTTACTCCCTTTACTTCTTTTCGAATTGCAAGAACCCAATTACCATTTCTGTTGATGTACTCGCCGACAATGCACTACCTCACTGATCCGATAACGTTGGCGCATACCCGATGTTCTGGAATTTCTGGGCTACGTTGCCAATACTTTATTTAATACCCTCGTGTATCTAGGTATAATCGCACGATTCATAGTCATGCATAAAAACCCATGACATGGGTCTTTTTTAACTACATCTAGTCAATTTTTGAATCTAAGCAATATGATTTTTTAAAAAAAAGGAAAATAAATATATTTTTTTTTACTCTACTGTTTTTATTAAATAAAATATATTATATTATTTAAATACAATGTCTGTAAGCTAAAAGATCTGAATAGGATCCCACTCAGAAAAAAAATCTGGCAAAATTTGCGCACTCTATGGTAATGACATTTCTGGTTAAAAAAAATAATTTTGGTAATAAAACCAAAATATACATTATTTAAACCGTTTATTTGGTAATATTTCCTCTGCTTATATGGTAGCGGTTTATCAGAAATTCCAGTTATCGAAATTATAGTTCTTATTACCTCATATTTAATAAAAAATATAAAACTTAAAAACAAAATTTAACTGAATAAATTGCTTTTATACCATGCTGTAAAACATCATGAAAAAATTACAAAATTTTACCATATTTAAATAACTTTTATCACAAATAATAAAACTTTGTTTTGTTGCAGATCTTACTAAAATCATTAACAAAGCGCTTCGGTAAGAATTGCCTAGTGTTTCATGCACCCATAGAGCCAGAAACACGTAAATTCGGTAAATTTTACCATACTTTTTTTCTCAGTGCAGATTATTATGATATAGAAACGTGACTATTTGATCCATGAACTGATTCAAAAGATCCTGCAAAACATTTTATTTTTGGAGATAGTGTTTGAAATACAGTTCTAGAACGATTCAATATTATGACCAAAAACAAGATCTTAAAAACGCAGGCTGTGCTGTGACCCATTTATTTCTTAAAGACTTTTTATTTTGCATTTTTTTTTCAAGTCACATTATCGTTTGTCAGCTGTATATACATATATATTTGTAAATCTTTGTAAAAATTGCTTAGATGAAATTGAAACAGCTGCTTACTGTGTACATAGTAATTTATTAATATCATCTTAATAAGTATGATTGATTTCAAATATTCATATACAAAGGATGAAATTATTTATAATCATCAATTTTTCAAATGACTTAAAAATCATTTTATTAATTTGCATTAAACTGTATATTTCATCTTAAAAAAAACCCGGCATTATCACTCTTACTTGTTAGTATAACTTCGTTGGTTAAAAGAAATATGTATTTGCAACTATCGTCTTAATTTTATACCTTTTGATTCAATTAATAATTTTTAATAAAATTGAGATTATATACAATTTGAAAATAATTTAAAATTATGTAATTATTAATATGCATTAATTACTGTTTTATTACGTAAAAAACTAACTCTACATTCACTTGTAGCTATCAATGCCATTTTCATATTTGTATAATATTAAATCATTATTTATTAAAAATGATACTGTTAAATTTAATGTGTTCGCAATATATGACTTAATTAAATTATGCATAGTGTTCTCAAAACACCTCCCTCTATTTGCATTTTTTAGCATACTGGCCGGAAATGAATTAATGAGAGATTTATATTGTCTGTATAAATTGAATATTTGATAGAAAAATCCGGTAGTTTAAAAATAATGAATCCTTAAGTTTAAGTTTAATTTAAGGTAGTTTTAAAAAAAAGATTTAAAAAGATTTTAGCTATCTAAATTTTTTCATTTAACTTAATTATCTATACCAACAAAACTTGTGACAACTATTTATCTCTTTTATCTGGCAAATAAACTGGTTTGTAAGATTTAAACTCCCTCTTTAAACTCACACACAACTACAGTGATGGATACAATTTTTATTTGGTTTTAATCAAGTCATTCTTTTCTTTGCTTTCACTTGAATATTAATAATCGATTTATAATATGTTCATTTTTAACAAGTTTTCTTAAAAATTTATTGCAAGGACTATGATTTCAGAACACTCTGAATTTTTTCAATTCTCGCAAACGTAGTGAATTCCTATATCATCTCGTGCTTCATATTTATATTCACAATGCTCACATAATCATCTTTTTTGATAAAACCATGATAAATATACATTCCTATTGGTAGTTGTTAATATTACTTTAAATGAAAACAGAAATCATTCTTTTTAAATTGAACTATGCTAGTGAAGGAAATGTTTTTTAAACGTTGATTAAATAATGATTACCATTTATGAAAAAAATAACATTTCTAGCAAAATATATTTTTTAATGAAAATACTAAAATAAACAGAAAAATATTCATCATAATTAAAATAAGTGAAACATGTTTCATTACATTTATATTCCTATTGTTTTGAAAAATAGATCATACTTAATGAAAGATTTTAATGCATACATTAATAACTACTAGTTATGATACATAATATCACATTTTACCCCATTAATCTTAAATAATTAATTATTCATTATTATTGCATTATTTCAACTAAATTTTATTCGTATATTGTCAAACTTTTATACAAGTTTTCAATATATCTGTAGAACCTTAGACAAAAATTAGAAAATTATATCTGGCTAAACCATCCATCTTTAGTCTATATATTTGAAAGATATGTTGGGGAAAAAACTTGACTGACCCCTTAAAAGAAAGTAGCCTCTCGTAGTATTATGCTTTGAAAGGAAAAAAAAAATGAATCGAATTTGTGGATTACTAAAAACACGTTGTGGCGAATTTCACGTACTATGCCAGACTGGTTTGGAAAACCGTGTCGAGAAAAATGATACGCTATCTATGTGAGATGTCTGCGTTATCGTAATATCGTAAAGATGTCTGTTCATTTAATTGACAATGCTCAGCAAATAGTCGAACATTACCCATAAAGGAATAGTAAACGCGACATAGCAAATTTATTGCTTCCCTCATTTGCGATAACAATTAGTTCAATTTCAAAACACATAATTCAAAATGTCATGAACAAATTAGGAAAAAGTAGTTATAATTACAAAGTAGTTTACAATTCCATAATCGAAAATCATGACTTTGTTACTTAGCATTAAAAAAGTAACAACCTAATGAAAAAATGATACAGCGAATCTCGATATTACGCTGAAAATGTCAAATGATATTGAAACATATAATAAATATTGCTATTAAGTATTTAAATTTTAAAATCAATTACCCGACAGCAAAAATTTATCTAAATGTCGTTGAAATAAAAATCGTTTTTTTTTTTCCTATCAGACATGGTACTACAAAAGGCTACGTAGAGAATGTAAATTTTTGAAAATGATTTTGTAAAAATATCGGCATATGAGAAGCCCAAATAACGGGGACCATAAAATTTACTCAACATGTTGTTTAACACTAGTTAAGAAACTTGGCATACTATAGAATTTTATAATAATTATTCCATATATGTATATTGCATTACCATCCTAATAAAATAATGTTTATCCACTGGTCTGTACATTTTTTTTGCTGCGATTATGCATGTTTTTTTTGAAACATTAAATGATCGACACATTAGCTTAAGATACAAATTATATTATAGTCCTATCAACAACAAACCATACAACACCAAAGCTCTTTCGAACATTTCAGAAATATTTTTCCCTCCAAAACACATATATCGTATTTTCTCTCTGCTCCACACAATTCCATGTGATGTAATCTTGAAAATGATAACACACTCGACCGTGTCCTTACTAGGAAACTATCACATTTTCGCTGATAACTCAAGAAATAGTTCGCAAAAATCGAGTGGAATTTTATATGATGGAAATACAAAATATTAGGAAAATGATAACAAAACGATAATATCGCGATCTCAAAAACACAAGTTATTGAGACCAGGTGAATTCTGCTACCCTTTAATAACCTATAATAAAAATTACGGAAAACCCTTTATCGTTTTAAGCTTTCTTTTAAAAGTACAAAGACTGCTTTGAAAATTGATTGAAATTTTTTAAATTCTCAAGATATTCAAGTCAGAATTTTCCTCATTAGTTACCAAACACGATTCACTACAAAATTATGAAGAAAAAATTATTATTTTTTCTCGCAAGCGCAATATAAAAAAAAACTACTTAATACTCATATCTTCAGTTTTAAACAAACTTTTTTCAAATTTTAAAAAAATAATTTTGTAATTAATTTTTAATTACTCAAAAAGTTTTGTTTAATTTATTGAATACTTTCAATGTTTAGCAAAAAAAAGCAAGACAAAAAAATAGGTTTTTTTGTAAAAATGTCCATATCTCTATAAATATTTAAGATAAGTTCACGAAATTTTATGCAGTAACTGCAAATAACAACTAAAGTAATTTATATAAGTTACAAGTTTATTTCCTTGTTTTTTGGTATAAAGTGTCTGAAAATACTTGTTTTCTTTCTGGTCCCTCAAGCATCTGAAAATGTTAAACCTTATTTCTAAGTAGGAAAAGTCGCATGAACTAAACACCTTTTAAGTTAAAAAAATAATCCTCTTCGTCTTCCTTAAGAAATTTCTTTTTAAAAAATGCCTAAAAGTAAAAGTATCTCTTCCTTTATTGTTGGGTAGTGTGCAGTGCGTCAAAAATAAAGTCGACCCACCCTGAATAACTTTTGATCTAATGATCGGATCTTCACGTTTTTTGACTCAATTTTAATGGCTCGAGTGGTAAAGACGCACGAGGGGTACATGATAAGTACAGACGATATTTTAAATTACGAAATCAGGTACAAAAACGTACTTTCTCTGAATAAACATACCTTTTTTCGTCGGATTCGGATTTCTGACCCTCAAAATACAGGGGATTACTGTGATCTTGAAAATATATTGTCCCAATAGTTTGGTCAAGAGAGCGCTCCAAAAATTAAACCCCTTTAATTTACTTTTTGCGTATTTCTCTGCTCCTCGAGAATTTTTAAGCTAATTGAAAAAATTTTGCACACAATTATGAAATTCGTTAATCCGAAAATTATTCCATGCAAAATAAAACTTTTATTAAATATTTATCATTTTATTTAATAATGGCCGAAAGAATTTTAAATTGTGAAGTATAAAATTTTTTTTATCATTTTCAAGGACATAATTTTACAAGGCAAAATAAAAATTTGAGCAAAATCGGTCGAATAGTTCCTGAAAAATCTAATTTTAAATATCTGACCTTTCTAAAATTCTCCAGATATATTGAAATACGCAAAAAGTAAAACTAACATTAAGGGGTCCAAACCTTGGCTCGCTCTTCTGACCAAACTATTAGAACCATATTTCCCAGACTGCGGCTACCCCTATCAGGGTTCCCACTCTATGATGAGATTGAAATTCAAGGACTTTCCAGGACTTTTCAAGGACCTCAACAAAATTTTCAAGGACCTTAATCTAAGACCAATTTTAAAATTTATTCTCTTCTATTTTACTAGAAGCAACAATGCTTGTTGTGGCAATAATTAATTTCAAATATAATACCTAAATGCTTTGCCTATATAGAGAGAGAAGAGAGTATATGTATTATGGACTAAATTTTATATTTTTTTAAAAACAACCCTACTGTTTTTACATATTAATTCACAAAATCATTTTCAGCACAATCTATAACTAATGGTAATGAGGTGTTAATGGTAAAATCCTTTAATCCTGTGTATTTCCATGTGAAGGCTGCATGAAAGACAGAGCTAAATCTTAGGTATTCCATTTTCCATGACTATTCCATAACCCCCTCCTCTCCTCTATTAAACATTGTTTCTGAAATTATTCATCCATAATTTACACAACCTTCTCTAAATGTTATGCAGCAACAATTCTTTCTGAAAATAAAAATTAGAAG
>NC_092207.1:66629142-66664335 GCF_043381705.1 Parasteatoda tepidariorum
ATACATGCAAAAAAAAATTCAAGGACTTTCAAGGACTCTCAAGGACCGTGGGAACCCTGCCTATATTTTGGAGGTCAGGAATCCAAATCCATCAAAATAGAGTATATTTGTTCAGAGAAAGTACGCTTTTGTGTCTTATTTCGTAACTTAAAATATCGTCTGCACTTATTAATTACTTTTTCGAGGTCATCCCCTCGAGACATTCAGATTGAGTTCTAGAACGTAAAGGTTCGGTCATTAGATCAAAAGTTATTCTTGGTGGTCCTTATCTTTTTTTTTTTTTTTGGCACACTAGACAAACATATACACCTTGCAGTTCAGAAATAATCATATATCATAGTTTAAATTTCATCTTTAAACTTTAGAAATGTGTTTTGATGATATTAATGAGCAAAACAACAATATTTAAACGCGTTCGTAACCAAGCAACAATTTTACCTTAGCCCCAAAATTGTCTCCATACGGATCCTATAAGAAGGACCAATATTAGGATATCTAGATTTCTTAATATTGGTCCCGGAATGGTCTATGTAGGGCCTGTATTGGCTGAATAATCCATATAAAATATCTGGTGAATCTAGCAATTCTATATAGGGTCAGTATTGGTTGTAAAATTTCGGGTGAATCGGACAATTCTATATAGAGCCGATATCAAAAAAATAACAGCCCTCTGAACCTTTATTGAGCAGTGACTCCTGAATATTGGTTCAATAAGGGCCCTAATTATTTTGCTTCTAGGGTATTTTGTTTAATAAAAATAACAATATTTAATCTTCTCATTTTTATCTCATTCTCATTTTTTATTTGAACAAAAACGTTTGAAATCACATTTTTTGTTACTCTCCCACCCCCATTACCTTAATTTTATGAAACCTCCCCTCTCCTCCAAGCGTGAAATCATTTGTGGACGGACCCTAAGTGCTCGTGAAAAAGAATTCGACTGTATTTTGTTTTTTCTCTTTATATGCTACATGCTCCATTGATGAATATAGATTATCCATCCATAAGATAACACGAAATCCCACTAAGTTAAACTTAGTAGCATATTGTTTTCTTATGTAGAGGTTCTTTCCTGTCACAGTTGTCTCCTCCATCCCAAACCATAATACAAGAGTCATTGTGGGCATAGGCATAAATATAATGCATCTTACCATCACCAGAACTGTTTGCAATTTATGACATTTTTTGCCTCTGTCATCATCTTGTTGCCCATAGATGTTCATGCATAACTAGGCTAAAAACGTTAGGTCATGAATGCTAGAATAAAACAAAATAATTTAAATAAATAGCATAATTAAAGAAGGTTTCATGAGACACTTTGGAAAAATTGAGACCTTCAGATATATATTTTATTTTAGTCTCGTGAATGTTAATTTACTTTGCAAAGTTATTAAATTAGGGAAATCTCAATAAATGAAAGCACTACGCGACTCTCAAGAGAGGACAGAAGAAAAAATAAATTAGAACATTTTTCTGAACATACGAGACTTTTTAAAAAGGTAAAAGACAAATTGAAAACTCAATAATTTACTCAAAATAAAAAAAGGCAGCAGTAGCAATTTAGAGGATAGAAAGCCCTGCTCCTAACATGGAACCCACACTCGAATCACAGGATGGCTGGTCTGCGCGCTTTCTGCTTCTGGCTTGCACCGACAATTTGTACCAATCAAACTCAAAAAATTAATTGCGTAAGAGCCTTGCTTCTTTACTAAACTAGCGTTTAAAGTAGTTGTCAAGAATCGCTACTACTTTTTTTTGTATCCCACCACTCACGGCACTACTTTTTTTAAAAAGTAGTCCACTACATTAAAAACTATGAAAAAAAGTAGCGACTACAGTAGTTTCACTACTCGTAGTGCGCTCTTCCGACCACAGGCTATGAAGACAAGGCAGTCTTAAAGATTTGTAGATTTCGAAACTTATAGACAAATAAAGACAAAGCATAATATTTACTTTCTCAACATTCCAAAATCAATTTACTTACACTAAAAGGTCTCGTAGAACGTTCATCCCCCTAGCCCTTCAATTTCTTGATCTTTTACTGAAAATAATTAACTGTAGTTGATTATTTTAAATTTTAAAGATATAACAGTGAAAATTATAATTAATAAGTTCAGAAAAATCTTTTCAAACTCGATTTATTTTTCAGTTGTTGAATACAACGTAAAATGCTCTTAGAATAAAAGAAATAAATATATGAGCTCTACAAATCTAAATGAATATATATGAATTCAATCTCATAAATATATATGTACACATTTTTCTTGATTAATATAAGGAGTGAAAGTAGACAGGAGATCAATTTACACAGCAACAATTATATTTACAAAGAAATGCCCAGATCCCAAAAGGTGTCGTTCAAAGAACTTTCACAAAAATATAAACAATACACACTTCATACACTATTATGTACAAGTATTAAATATTATATACATATTTGGTGATAAATGCTTATACAGGTAGCTTTTTAAGATAAAATATATCCGAAAAGATTTTATAAATAACCTTATTAATTTGAACCACCATTTAAACTAAATCTATTTATTTGTTTCACACATATCAGTTTTAATTGGCTCACTCAGTAATTATACAACTGCACTAATTATGTAACAGGTCATTCATTAGGTAAATTTAATGATCTAACTATTCAATAATTTAGCATTGAAATAAAAAAAAAATATGTTTAAAGAAAATAACTGAGTGGTGTAGTTTAAATAAAGAACAATTTGAAAGATCAATTTCAAAAACAAATGCGGAAGTAGAGAGAAATGCACAGTTTGAAGTGTTGTGAAGAGACCAAAGAGTTAACATCACTGTTGTAAGTCAAGAAAAGAAAATGGCAGTATAGGATTTAATTAATCATCCACGACTGCATATAGTTCTGTTTTATTTAGTTGTCTAATTATATAAATATGCTTTCAAAACTATATAAAAGCTTTAAAAAATTCAACTCACCAGAAAGAAATTTAATTCATGCCATATAATTATTAAAAAAGGGTTGTAGTTTCATAGTCTTACAAGAATTCTAGACTCAGCGACATATTTCAATAAATAAGAAGAGCATTCTGTCTTGAAAAAGAAACAACTATAAGATGTCGCAAGAACATTGGATTTGATTGAACCACTAAAAATGGTGCGTCTTGTTCTGACATACCCTTAACAAATCAAAGGAGAGATAAGGATTTTTTTTTCTTTCATAATGCTGTAGAAGAAAATCGTCTGTAAGAAACAATATCTACTACTCTTTCATTAGTTTTTTTTATATACCAACAGAATATTTGTTATGAATTTTAGACATCAATTTTATTCATTCTTATTAACAAAACAATAGTCTTATCAACAAAGAATAAGTTTTACTGTTCTCCCTTCACATGATTTAAGAAAGCAGGCAAAGAGAAAGGTGTGCAACATCATTTCAATAGTTGGCGATGTCGATATACGTTCACGCTGGCAGTTTAGTATCTATTTAGCAAGCACTTTGATGCAAACAGGCTCTCCCCATAAGGATAATGGTTTTTTCTTAACTTGCAACAGAGTATAAGTACAGAAATTAGTTGAAAAGTTCATCGGAAAAGTTCATCATCAAGGATTCAGACGGAATTACTGACTGGAAGAAAATTATAAAACTATGTTTTTAAAACAACCACCATTTGCTGCGATGTGAGGCAATTTGAGAGCAAAACTAACAGGCAGCCTATTCCAGTTAGAATGGTCTTACATGCAGTAAAAAACACTGTTTTGTAGTTGTTATTCAGCATCACCATCAATTTGGTAACAAATTTCAAAGCTTAATGAGAATAAAGTATGTGATTCAAACAATTTACATCAAATTTTTCCTTATTTATTTTTCAAATTGTTAGTCATCTTAGACACACCCAGTATTTTATAAAAACTATTTTTCACAGTGTAGCAAAATATTTAATATAAAAAACTAAAACATAATAGAGAGAAATTCCCTATTTGTTTAACTGTATTATCTTCAAAAAAAATATGCAATTTTTAAGATTCAAACAAAATGTGGTTTGAAAGAGAGTAGCTACTTAAAAAATTTCTCAAAACACTAAATGTTGACTAATTCCAACTAAACTTGATATGGATTTAATTAAGGGCAAAATATGATTGTTACACATATATGTACCAATCATATCATATAAAATGCTATACAGCATACGATTTAAATGAATGAATGAATAAAAATAAGCATATAAAAAATTCGCAAATGAATTAATGGAAACTGACAGATATTAGTGATTGGTATTCAGTAATTTACAAAACATCTTAATTTGTAATAAAAATAATAAGAAAACTATTCCAAGGAAAAAAATACTTTTTACTTTTAAGTGATTTTGCCTGATCTTCAACTGAACTTCTGAATAACTGTAAAATTGGGCTTATTAGTATTCAAAGAAACATTAGATTGTTAATAATATTTAAATCTGTACAAAAATACTGTAGTAATTTTAAGTTAAAAAAAATACACCAAAACAATTTTATGAGCAGTTTATACTTAATATAAAAATTACTAACCAATTTAAATAAAACTATAAAATAAAAAAATGTAGTAGAAATTGTTTTGAAAATTTACATGTTTTAAAGAACACATTTCTATTTAAACAAAAGTTTAAACAAAGAACAATTTGAACAGATATACATAAGTCTTAAAATCAATTTAATGAGATCTGTCAAAAAATGTAGTTACTCTCATTTTTGTGTTCATACAAGTAATTTTTATTTATTTCAAAAATAGTACTTCTCCAGCATATTTCTGCTCCCAAATAGGATGCACTAAATATCAAAAAAGATAGGAAAACAACACACACATAAGATTTATCAAACATTAATTTATGTTGGGATCTGTGTTTAAAAAAAAGACTAATTTTCAAGTATGAGAACACTATTGTTACAAATTATAATAGACATTTTTAATATTTTATCTAGCATCAAAATCAAATAGCAATTTATCACCAAAAAACAAGACTAGATCAAATAACAAAACCATCAGATAATAGAAAATAACATGCAAGAAAAATAGAATTAAATAATTGATAGATTTTTATATGTTTAGCATTTACTTAACAATAAAAAAACAATTAACAAATGTTAACAATTAAAAAAAAAAACATTGGATTTATTTTAATAGCCTAATGTTTTGCAGAGAGAGCCTTTTTATATTTTCAAATTGACTATGTTACAGAATTATAACATATTTAATACATATGGAAAACAATTTTAGCAAAGCCATGATGGGACTATCAAATAAAACTATAACATTAATAAAAAGTAAATAAATGTATTCAAACATTTTAAATTTAAAAAAGTGCCAAAAATACTGGAATATTTTTGCTCCAACTCAAAATTAAGAGATCAATAAAAAAAATTAAAAAAATTAAGTAAATAAATCTAATTTAACAGAATAAATCAATCTTTATTAAAAAAAAATTGATCAGAAGCAATTTTTTATCATCAATAGTCGGTGTAATAGCTCATCATTATTAATGATAAAAGTATTTCAGAGTGAAATTGATATTTTAACACAAAAGCAAATGCATAAATCAAAATAAAATTAAATAGAAACATTTAATCATGAATAGTATTTTCACAATCTTTAATAGAAGAAAAAAATCTTTTTCCTTTGTATCAACATTTTTATACAACATTTTTTCAGGAAAACCTAAGCATAAAATATAATAGGAAAAACTAAGAAGGATAACAAAACTAATTTAACATTGTATGACGATCATAAATAATTCTTCTTTGCTCTTGAACTTGCCGCTTCCATTTATCTTGTTGCTCGCCAACTCTATTCAAAACATTTGTAGTGCCTGCTCGAGGTCTCATAGCTGTAGCCATGGGTTCACTCTGAAAGTAATGGAAACAAACAAAATCAAAACAATAAAAAAGGGTGAGTGCCATTTAAGGTACTTTAATTACCAAATTTAAGAAAACAATAATACTTTTATGATCTATTGAGGACACTTAATCTCCTTAACAGTTGGAAAAAAATTAAGTGTAATTTATACTGTTTGTTTTTTTCTGCTACATAATTTAACACAGAATATTCTTGAAATAAACAATAAAAGTTTTACTATTTTTAAGCCAAAAATTTCCTTAAAAGCAAATAAAAATTAAAATTTGATTAAAAAAAAAAACAATATAACTTCCAAAAAAAAAATTTAAAACATGGATAAAAAAGGAACAAAAAGCATAATGATCAGAACAGTTGAAATTCTTCGACTTTTCATTAAAATTCTTTTTTTTTTTTTATTTCAAAGATAAAGAATTATTTAGTTTACGTTCATTTTTTTCCTTAAAATAAATAAATTAAAATAATTTATGAATTTCAATAAAAAAATACTAAATAGTTGTAAAAAAAAGGTAACAACAGGACAGGTGATACAAAAAAATAGTTTGCCATTTTCAATTTATTAACCTTTTAAAGAGATTAAGAAAAGATGCAAAGTCATTGAAAAATCCAAAATCCAAAGAAAATTGAAAAATCCTATAAAATTAAATGTATGAAATATTTACCCCGACCTGCCCCAATTTAGGGCATACGGGTAAATGTTTATTAAAATCAAGAAAAACAGAAAAGTACATAAAATACAAAAAGTAACATTACAGAGTAACATTATGTAAACATTATGTTTACATAGTTATGTTACAGAGTCTGATGGCAACAGCAGTAAAATAATTAAAATGCTCCGAGAGTCCCGCCTTATAGTGCCGAAGCCGACGGGGCTTCCCTTATAGTGAGCCAAAGACACAAATGAAAAATTTTACAACACATCGCAGTGATGTATTCAAGAACAGTAAAACATGAAGTGAACCATTAAAAAAAAACGTGTACCTGAAGTGAACATAAGAAAACATTAAAAGGTCACAGGTAAACGGAGGTCCCAAGTTAATATAGGTCAAAGAACCAATACAGTCGATGACAAATTGACAACAGGTAAGACAGAAGAACAAGGCGTAATGAGCCAAGAAAATCTCAAATGTAAAACAAAAGGAGGTGAAGATGTAAAGTGGTAAAACAAACAATTATCAAATACAATTAAAAGGCGACGCTAAAATTTGCAAAGCAAGGAAAGGCAATGTAAATAAGCCAATTAAAAAGCACAATGTAGTGAATAAATAGATTAAAACAGAACTAAAAAGCTGAGATAGATAAAACAACAAAACGTTGTCAAAATAACGGGAAGCGAACAGACGGGCAGCCCAACAACCAGGACTGAGTTTAGTTCGTGTAGAGCAGATCCAAAATGTCATCAGGGGCGAGTGCGTCCTCCAGGGTGCGTTTAATGATGTTTTTAATAATTTGCCTCTGTTTATTAGTCCTGCACCAAGATCTTATGTCGCCTCTTCTGTCAAAACTATTTCCCCTAATGGCTGCAAATTTTTGACAGTCAAGCATCAGATGTTAAAATCAAATGTATGAATCCCTACAATTTAAAAACAGAACAGCAAAGTAATTTCTATTTTTTTATTGAAATTAATTTTGACAGCTTAAAAATAGACTTGGTGAAAAATAAAAATTGACAGAATCATATGTTTAAAATCCTATGATTTATATTCACTTGGATTCAAGGTTAGTTGGAACATTTAAAATGAAAATATTTCGAGTTTTTTTTTTAATGAAATTATTTTTAGTAAGTTCAAAAATAAATTAAGGAAATGCAAAAAGGTAAAAATTAAAAATTTTAATAAAATCAACACTTGAATGCCCGTGATTTACATTTATGAGAATATATATGTGTGTAAAATAAATTTAAATTAAAAAGAAAACACTTGTTAACTTAATTTTATTTTGTCATGAAGATAAATTACCTTTCTAATAATAATATTAATTTATTAAAACAATATGACAGTTAGGCATTTAAGCAAGTCATAAATTCAAGAAAGAACAAATAGAACAAGTAAATGCAATTTACATTAATGAGAATTTAAATTCATTAAAAAAATGTTAAACAATTTAAGCCAGACTAAAACATGCATTTCTTAATGCAATCTGTACTATTCTTTCCTTCTCAAAGAAACAAATGAGAAAAAAGGAACTAAAAGAACCATAGTAATCGTATTTCAAGCATTAGAAAAATAACAAATAAATTATATGCTTGATTTTTTACCTAATTTTTCTAAACTTTAACTGGCATTGAAAAATTTTCTTGAGTATATATACTAAAGTGTAAAATAAGATATCGTCATGAGTATAAATTGAAATTTTCAATTATTTTGAAAATTTTATTTAAAATGTGTACTAAATATGAAAAGAAGTTTGAAATAAGAAGAAAAAAAATAGCAAATTGAAGCATATTTACCATTGCTTTAAAAAACAATGCAAAAAAATCTAACAATCTAAGAAACGGTAAACGTTATCATTTCGTAACCCTTGCTTACAGTGCTTAGCATGGTGAAGCCTTTCAATCTGGTCCACTTATTGTTATCAGCCGTAAGTAAAAGGTTAAATTTTGGACTTCTCGTTTCTCTACAATATCATTCCCCAAACCAAACTATTCTTCATTAAATCTCTTGTTACGAAAATACTTTTGGACTCTAATTTTTTCAATATTTCAAAACTTGAGGCTTGGAAAAAGTATCATTAGTTAACTTACCCCAGGTATAACATAAATCTAAAATTTAAAATATATATTTATATTTATAAAAAGCAATGTAAGAACCTTACAGTTTAGAATATTTACTCAAAACATTTTGCAATTAAGTTTTTAATTTAAATGTCAAGATAAAATTTGGGTGCTTTGTGCTCATGAAATGTGCCTTGAATTTTAAGATACACCTTAAACAGAAAACTATGAACAAATTAATTTTCACCTTTCACAAAATTTTGAATTTAAAGTATCCCATCCAGCTCATTGATATTTCACCATTTTCTCGCAAAATTCAATGTTGGTTGGCTTCTGTTTAATTAATCTACTTATCATTAATTGCATTTTTTTTTAAATTGTTGAAATCGAAGTGCTGAATTTTTTAGAAGTTTTATATATTTTCATTTATGAATTTTAAAACTAAAAGCCAACTCAAACCTGCATTTCTTCGTCCAGTCCCTACTCAAAGTAACTAATGAGAAAATAGGAACTAAAGAACCATAGTAATGCATGCTTATTTCAAGCATTAGAAAATAATAAGTAAATTACATGTTTAATATACATAGTTTTCATAATACAATTTAAAGCATAATTTAAAAAATGAAAATAAATAGTAATAACAGTATGCAATCAACACAGAATTTCTTATCAGAGTCCTATTTTTGGATTTCTGTAAAAGGTATTTGAATTTTGAAAATAACCCAATTTCTTTTCAGTTAGTCCCCAGATGGTTTAGAAGTGATTTGAATTAAGCATAACAGCAAAATTATTATTACAAAATTAGTTTTTAAAAAAATCAATTGACAACACAATTACAATACTTAAAATTTCTTTGTGCAAATTATCTCTACATAACACACAGATGTATTAAATCGAAACTCACCCCTTCCTGCTGAAAAAAAAACACATTTAAGAGAAGATAAATGTTAGATAAATCGAACTAAAAAAAAAAGCAATGATCTAAATCCAAAGAAATGTAAGAAAAATAATTAGGGAGGCATTTTAATATATATGCCATAAAATGCCGAATAAGAGGAGAGTAACGTTGTTTTTTTTAAATTCAGACTAACTTTTTTTATTAGAAGTTGTTAGTTCAATACATGATAATATAAACCAAGCGATTCAGGAGCACATCTTTGGCTTAAGCAGTTATTAAAAAAATGCTTCTAAGATTTAAAAGTTTGGGTTTTTTTCTTTGGAGTTTTTGGTTATATTTTAAAAACTTCAGATAATTTTAATGCATCAATATAATAGTTACTTATGGTTCAAAAAGAAAATAAACTATTTTTGAATAATATAATAGGCTAATTTCAAAATAGCACATTCAGTAATGTCTAATGTACTATTTAGTTGATATACAAATGCAGATTAAGAAAATAAAATATTTGTAAAATATAGAAAGTAGGTCAGCATTAGCAAAGAAAACTATGCATCAAAAAGATGTCTAGAGAAATTATAATAAATAGAACTCTGTCTTGTGCAACTGATAGAATCCAAAAGTTTAGTCATAAAGTTTCTTTAGATAAAAAATTAAACAAAAAAAAATTTTCAGTCATGTGATCAGCCACATCACCATAAGATATTGATGAATGATGAAATAATATCACCATATGAGCATAAGATATTTCATAGGCACTTTGCAACTAACAGTCAGGTTAGTTAATATGAAATTTGTAAACATGAGAGTATCACTTCATTCCATTTTGCATTAAATGGAAAATAAGAACAATGAAAAAAAGGACTTTCTAAAAATATTAAAATTACACAATAATTATACACACTTGTGTGTAAGTATCAATAAAATTTCATATCAATATCAATGCCAGAGCTCTCTATCATGAATCTTACAAAACAAGAATTTCTAAACGTTGTAAAGGATTCTATAATGTAATCCCAACGAGTGAACTATGTTTATAAATTAATAATCTTGTACAGTTTTAACATTTAATATCTAGTGTAACACAATAACAATAAGTTTAAAGAAGTGGAAATAAAGTATTAAAGAAGTTATTTTATTGTGGTATTTGGCATTTGAATGTAAGGCTAACTTTTGCTTCTGATGATTACGACTTTAATGGTGTAAGAAGAGGGACAGATTTATTGGTGATGCGAGATCGGGTGTCTCAAACAGTAATGTTTAAATATTTTTCAACGTTAAAATAAGGTTTTATAAAATAATTTTAAACAATGTTGATGGACATACTGAATTGGAATGGTATTGTGGAAACTGTGTACTATTTGTGTTTAAAATTGCAATGACTAGAGCCTGCATAAAAAAAAAAAAAATTTCTTTTAAAAAATTTTGATATAATTTCATTAAAAACATGTAAATTAAGAGAAATTGAGATGAAATTTTCATTAAAATTTGAAATTGATGTTAAATGCAAAAATAACAAAAGATTAAAGAAAGGAAAGTTGCTTTTATATATGTACAAGTCCCCCCCCCCAAATAAAAAGAACGGACCACCCTGATAACTCTTGATTTAATGATTGGATGTGGTATAAAGTGTTCTATAATACTTGTTTTCCTTGGTAATTTATTGTCGGTCCCTCGAACATCTGAAAATTTTAAACCTTATTTCTAAGTAGGAAAAATCGCATGAACTAAACACCCTCAAAGTTTAAAAAAAAATAATTCTCTTAGTCTTTCTTGAGAAATTTTTTAAAAAAAATCTCAAAAAGTGAACGCATCTCTTCCTTTATTGCAGGGTAGTGTGCAGTGCGCAAAAAAAAGTCGGCCCACTATGAATAACTTTTGATGTAATGATCGGATCTTCACATTCTAGGACTGGATCTAAATGCCACGAGAAGATGATCTCAAATATGCTTAATTATTGAGTACAGACGATATTTTAAGTTTTGAAATCAGACACAAAAACATACTTTTTCTGAATAAATGTACTTTTTTACGGATTCGAATTTCTGACCCCCAAAATATAGGGGGTAGCTGTAAACTAGAAAATATGGTCACAATAGTTTGGTACAAAGAGTGCTCAAAAGTTGAACCCTTTAAAGTTAACTTTACTTTTTGCATATTTCGCTAATCTCAAAGACTTTTAAAGCGAATTAAAACATTTTTGCACACAATTATAAAATTCATTTATCCAAAGATAATTCCAAGCCAAAAATTAATTTTTAGTAAATATTTATTATTTTTTATTTGATAATGGTCAAAAAAATTTTGAATTGTAAGGTATACAATTTTTAGCATTATTTGTAAGAATATAATTTTATATGGTAAAATACAAAATGTGAGCAAAATTTTTTCAACCATTATTAAATAAAATAATAAATATTTATTAAAAATTATTTTTTTGCATGGAATTATCTTTGGATAAATGAATTTTATAATTGTACTCAGAAATTTTTCAGTTCACTTAAAATGTTCTTGAGATATAACGAAATATGCAAAAAGTAAAGCTAACACGAAGGGTCCAATTGGGACCATTATTTCCAGATTGCGGCTACCCTCTTTTATTTTGAGGTTCAGAAATCCGAGGGAAAAAAGCATGCTTATTCAGAGAAAGTACCCTTCGTGTCTAATTTTGTAACTTAAAATATCGTCTGAACATATTAATGAGCATATTTGAGGTCACCCCCTCAAGCTATTAAAATTGAGTCCTAAAACGAGCATCATTAGATCAAAAGTTATTCAGGGAGATCCCTTTTTTTTGCACACTCTACACTGATTTTTATATATTTATGCAAAAAAAAAAAAAAAAATTAGAACTTACCCCTTCCTACAAGTAAAAATAAATATTATTCAAAAAAATTCATTGAAAAATCATTACATACATCACTACAGAATTTACCTTTAGCAAGGTCTATATTTTTATCTTAGATAACATAACACAACGTAAGAAAATTATAATTCTCAATAACAATTTTAAAAAATACCAACATAAAAAAATTTTGAAATCAACTGTAATTAAAAATTCTGTTTAAAAAAATTAATGCTCATTAAGGAGGCCATATCCCTACCAATTGCCTACAAAAATTATCGGAAAAAAATTAAAGGATCCCAAATAAACAATATAAATAATAAATATATACATAAATAATGTTTCAGAAGTTTGAGGAAAAATCAGAGTAGGAAATAATAAAATAAACAACAATAGAAAGGGAAAAAATGAATAAAAATAATGCTAACCAAAGTGACTTCTTCATTTTCATGCTTTTGATATGCGGTTCTTCGTTTATTCAAAAGCGGATCCAGGCACATCAAGAACAACATATATACAGTCAATAACGAGATTACCCAAATAATTATAATTACCACAACCTGAAATATAGCAAATCATTATGAAAAAACAATAGTACAATTCATAAAGTTAATATGATAGAGTCAAAATTCTAAAAAATGTTTCAGGCCAAAAAAAACTTTTTCAACAACTTTATAAAATTTTAACATAAGCTTTTTAGATGATTACTGAGAGGAAAATAATTGAATAATAAAATAAATTAATTAAATATTTAAAACATTAAAATGAGATTTTAAAAATTATTTACAAATATTGTTGTGGTATTCCGACGTTCATAGCGACATTCACATCTTGGACAGAACTCTTTTTCTTTAGCTCTCAGATAGTCATCTGCTTGAGGCATTACAACTCCTTCACATTTGCTAAAAAAAAAACATATGAATAAAAACATATACACCAATATAACATAATCAGAGCTCATTCTAGACAGAAAAAAGGGCAGGGTGCAAAAGTTTAAAAAAAGGGCATTATTATTCTAAAAAGGCAATAATTTCACGTTCTATTAAAAACACGAATTCTTTACACGTTCTATTAAAAAACATTGTCAATTAGTAAAATATTTTTTTTTACTTAACTAAAAGTAGCAAATCAATAATTAATTACTTATTTTCATTAATAAATTAACATATATATCGAGTTAATGAGCTAATTAGCTTAGTAATTTATTTAAAATGCATGCATATATTAATAAAATAATAAATGTATGTTTTTAAGTGTCTGTAGTTATGATTAAATAATTAAAATGATTAATAATAATTATGATTTAATGATAGTAGAAGTAACTGCAAACTTTCAAAGACAAGTGCAACAATGGATTGTGATGGCTATTTTTCCTTTCCCATACAAATCTATGTATTGACAGCAATGACAAACTAAATAAAAAGAGTTAAAAATAACAGTTCATGAAATCCAATGTAGAGTTTGGTGAAAAAGTAAAGAAGGGTTGAGGAAAGAAAGGGCAAAAAGGGTATGGAGTCTATTACATCAGGGCACTAATTTACTTCAGGGGCAACAGGGTGAATTCTTTTGACTAAAAGGGCAGCAGGGTGCTGCCCTTTTAGTCAAAAGAATTCCCCTGCCTAGAATGAGCTCTGACATAATAATTGTAAAATGAAGCAGTATGAATAGCACCTAATAACTCTTATTTTTTTAAGCACTCTGTTTGATTCACAATTGTATCATGTTTAAGAAATGAAAATAAAAAAAAATACTTATATCGAAAGTTTTAAGTTCTGAATGCTCTCTTTATACACAATGAAAAGCTATTTCAGCATGCACTATCTATGTATTCGAAAATATAGAACAAATATCATTTGATTACAGAAACAAAGTAACATTTCAAGGAAATGAAAAAATTTTAAATTTTTCAATGGATCAGTGAATGATTTCTAAAGCAAAATAAAAAAAAGGAAAGAAAAACTATTTTAAAGCTAGCAAGAACGATTTTCCTTTTTGCAATGAAACATGTAGAAAATCACTCAAATTTATCAAATCAGTTCATAGTATTATTATGCAAGAATTTTTACACAAATTTACTGATAGAGCAAATAATTTAAAGAGAATCTCTAAATGCACAAATTTTAATTCGAGAAAAAAAATGGGCAAAATATATTTTTCTTGAATAATTTAAAACTAAAAATATTCATTTTATAATTTCCTAAAACAACTAAACCTTAACCAGGTGGAGACCCACTGAACTGTTGTCATTATTGAAGTTCTTACGTATGAAATATCGGTATGTCAAACAAAATAAGTATGTAGTAAAAAAAATGAATAAAATTAATATATGCCTACAAATCTATTTTAGAATGAAAAAAAATTGTCATCCCAAATTTAAAAATTGTAATGACTAGTGCATAATCAAAATATAGTTGACATACTACTTCACACTTATTGTTTTGATTATTATAATGAAAAAAAAATTTGGAAAAAGATAAGAAAAAGTTATAGTATTTTTGCACTTTTCAAGATGACAACATTCCTTAAATAAAAATGTTTACAATGTTTCTCGAATGGGAAATCATTATGAATTGTTGTATTTTAGTAATTAGTAACATTATTTCATACTTAAGTTATTATTTTACTAATCCAGCCTATTATTGTGAATGTATGATTAGTAACTACACTATCTTACCATTGAGAAGGAACAACATTAGCAATATAAAGTTTTCTTTCAGTTTTATTGCCCTTGACTACTTCTGGGCTAGGACATATACATTTGCATCGCACATCTTCATACTGAGCCTAAAATTCACATAAGATAATTGGCATTAAATAATTGATTTCAGCAAAATGCAATAAAAAAATTGCAGATTACCTAAACAAATATAATTTATTGGATAACTAAATTGCATTGGAATTATTGACTTCAAATAGAACATTGAAAAAAAAGGAAAAAAACATTTTTATAATAGTGATTTCGCAAGACTTTTCAAATTGCAGGTCTTTCCGACCCAGAATTTATCAAATTCTGTCCACTTTTCTAAAAAAAGTGGGTTTCTATTTAAAATTATATAAATATCCCACTTATTTTTATAATTCATAATAATATTTTGACGATTAAGAAAAAAAATATGATTAATAATTTAATCAGCAATCATTTAACGAAGAATTAACAGAAAAATCGCCCATCATATAAAAATTCAAAATCAAGTATCATATCATCTTTATAAAAAATAAGACACACTATATTAATTTTAAAAAGTAATAATTCATAACGGTCATAACGCTGATTAAATTATTTTAAATATTTTACTATAAATAGGATAAAGTAGGTCCTGATCCATAGATATGATCCAGTTTCCATAAAGATATACTATAATCAAATAATAGATTATTTGCAATAAGTTTTATTTACCACTTATTTCACAAAAAAATGTTACTACTACTATTATTTTCAAGCTATTTAGAGTGAAAATTATGCATGCTACAGGACACATCATAACTTTTATTTTGCATCTCCCTAAGAGATTTCGTGTATCTGACACGCTATAGCACGCAAGCAAAGTCACTGTATAATTCAAATTTAATACCAGCAATGATAGATAATTTAAAGAAAGTATACAGTAAAATACAACAGCATGTATTGATAATTACTAATTTCTTATATTTATCATTATGATTTTAAGGACTAAGCAAAAATTCATTTTTAGAAAGTTAAATAAAAAAATTTAAATTTTTCTAATATACAATTACGATCATTTTTACTTTGCCTTTTAGATTTCTAATCTCATTTCATGTTAATAAAATTGTAAGTTTTACAAAACAGAATTCAAGGATATTTCCCTATCATGGTTTGTGACGGTTTCCCTATCATGGTCATGCCTAGTGACAAGTACAATCACTAAGACGAAAAATATATTTTAAACTTAGGGGAGATTTCTGTATCCTGATCTGTGGCAGAATAATAGCCAAGACTTGGCAACTTCCGGGCAGTGGCCAGTGAGAAACTAAAAAAATACACCATAGAAAGCATCCAATTTGAAAGGTATAACTTATAGCCACCCCAGGGCAAATATTTACATGATTTTTTAATTGAAAGTTTAAAATCTATTTGCAGGGGTCTGTCTAGGTTTTTCTGGGGGGTATCTATTTTGTGAAAATTTAGACATAATTTGTGAAAATTAAAAATTATATTTAAAAATGAACGCAAAAATATGGATGTAACGTTTCTTACGAGAGACAAAAATAAAATTTTAAGAAAAAGTATTTTGTGAAATTATTTTACTGTTTTTTCTAAAGATGAATTTGTGAAGGTACCGCTAAACGGTAGTAAATTTGGCTTGGACAGACCCATAATCTGGCACCTTGGCGACTGTAGTTGGTGCAATAGATCATCATAGGAAAATATCCCCTGGTCCCTTTCTGTGATTTTTTTATTATTTTTTTAGTTTCTCGCAGGCAAATATCCAACTTTTATATAATGATAAATTTCACGAAAGTAACTCAACTTGTTAGGGTCTCTCTGCCTACATAAATTTAGTTTATAATCCTAACAAAGCCAAACCAGCATTCTTTAACGGCAATGAGATTTGGCTCAGACTCTTTAACTATGACTTATTTAATACTTTATATAGGATAGAAGAAATACACACAGAAATTTCAGCAATTTAAAATGAATTTGAGATTCATACAATAATTAAAAATTATATGATAGAAATCATTATAATTAAATGCCCATAAGGAACTGTTTTTGCTTATAATCAAGCAAATGATAATTTATATATTTTCAGTAAATCCCTAGGCTCATTTTATTTCTTGTTTCAAAAACAAATTTATTTATATCTTTCATAATCGTAAATATATACAAGCAGAATAGATGGTAATGAAATTTTATTTTATACCCATATTTAACAAATATTTTAATACAAAACCTAAAAAAATGAAAAACAAATTTTCAACCTACGTAAGTGATAGTACTAATGAATGATATAGTAAATAGAAACAAGGCACAGGAAGATAAATTGATAACCATTTTCATTTTTAATAATTCATAGAAAAACAGAACTCAATTTATAAACCAAAACAAATCATCAAAATCCATTTGCCAAAATTACAGTTAAAAGAATAAACTGTCGACTTAATTAATTAGTTTTCATATAAACTCTTCTAAACACTTGAATAAAAATGAAAAATATCAGATCATTAAGACTCCTAAATATTCAAATCCTCTAAATCATTTTTTTTTAAATTTAATATTTAATATAACAAACGTTTGTTACATTTTCAATGTTGGCAATGAAATATTTTCCAATCAAAAAAATTGCGCCTGTAAGAATCAAAACATTAGTAATTAGTGGTGCATTTAGCATTATGTAAAATTCCTTTTCCGAACTGAAAAATAATTTATTACTTTCCTTTTTTGTATTTGAGCTTATTAAATAATTAGAAATGTCATCAAGCATTCCTGCTATGGTTGAAAACCATTTAGATGCCATTGATTTTACAACTGGTAAGTCACGTTTGTGAGGAAAGCCTTAAAATTATGTTTCATCTTTTATTGTACCGATTTTTTTTTTCAATAAATTTTTTAAATTTAATTAATGGCAGATTTGTAATAACATTTCATATTTTTTATGTATCTAGTGTTGGGAATATCTGCATTTGACGATGTTACACATTCCCAAATTTGTTCTGTTCTTAAGACTCGCTTATGTAAAACTTTTTTTTTCTTCATAATAATGGTCTTTAACAATAAACGTATTTCACTGATAATGTGTTTACTTATTTTATATTGTAATATAATAAAATAAGGCTATTAAAATCGCTTGAAATGTAACCATGTAAAAACAGCAGGAATTCTCATGTTATATTCAATTCTAGAGAATGTCAAACCTAAATGTGGAAGCTACTTTATCACTTAATGTTACATCAAAATTTTGCTTGCTTAACCATCCCTCTGCTATTCCTTGCTTAGCTATCAACTTTTCACCGAAAATAATGAAATTTAACCTGTATCCTCAATTAACTAAGGAAAGCTCCAAAATATTGGAGAATTCTTTACAAAGCATGTTGAAAAATTTACAATTGCTCGAATTACTCTAATGATCCCTCACTACCCTTTTTTTTAACTATACAATATTAAGAAAATATAGAAATCCTTTTCTTTTAAGCTATTTTTCTAAGAAGTTGTATCATTCCATCCATATGCTTTTCAAATTCTCTGCTTTCCAACTATGGGGATAGATAGAAAAGATTTGAAGTACAGTACAGAACCCGTTATCCGGAAAACCAAAACACCGGAACGAAATTTGATAAATTTTCCCTCCATTTTTTTTATAAAAAAAAATTTTTTCCTCATAAGATTTTAGGATTTTTCTTTCTTTTTTGAAAGATGTTTACCTTACCCTCATTTTGGAAATAATCATTAGTGTATTACTTCATCGTTTTTTCTTCTTTTTAAGATTATTTCCAAATATTATTTTTTTCTAAGTTGGGTTTAACAATAAAAAATACAGCTTTTTGTAGCGATTCAGAAAACCGGAAAAATCAGTTATCCGGAATCGCAATGGTCCCGATCGTTCCGGATAATCGGTTCCCTACTGTATTTCTAACAACTTAGAACTACCACTAAATGATAAAACAAAGACTTCATAAATTTAATTAGAAATCTTCATAATTTTTATTCCAAGTAATTTCAATGTAAGAGTTATTGCAGTAAAATTTTAAAATACTAGAAGTACCAATTTGAGTGTCCAAAATAATTAACTCACTAAGCAATATGATTTTTAACGAACTATTTAAATTTATTAATTATCAAAATTTATTACTTTTTCAAAATTTATTGTATTTAAGAAAAAAAGGTAAATATTTTATGTGTAGAGGATAGCCACAAAACAGGGAGATGTCAGAGACTTTTATCAACACTGTGAAAACAGATAATTTAATGTTATACCTTAACGTAATGGAAAATAAATAAATTTTAATTTGAGGAACCTTAGGTCTATTTTTTACCAAGAAAATTTGGTCCTGTTATAATTTTTTTTTTTTTTTAAATAGTTATTGTTTATTTTCAACTCTGATGTCATTAGCACAACAAATATCAGTGCTTTGTAATACAATTTACGTTTAAAAATAAAGCAGAATTAAAAAACTAATATTAAAATTCATGCCACCAGTTACAAAAATCCTGAAAATTATAAAATCAATCTGAGGAAATTAGGGATTTTTTTTACTCCTTTACTTTTTGTGACCATCCTGATAAAGTGAAGGAAAAAAATAATCAAATTATATTTCTGCAAGAAAAGGTTAAAAACTTGCTTTAATTGAGTTCATTACAAAGTAATTCTTTACTTTATTTTATGTAGTGAAAGCAATATACATATGAAGCTAATTTTCTATACATATATTGTGGAATGTATAGTACATTTAGTTTGCAAATATATAATATGCTGTTACTTAATCTTCAAAGTAAATTTATATTTTTATTAATGAACGAAGGAACAGTTAAGTTGTTCCTTAGTTTATTATGAAAAAGGTTCATTGATATAAAGATTGGGCTTACTAGAGCTGTTATACACTCAATTATAATTTTTTTTTTTCAAACATTATGTGTACTTCTATTTTAATATCACAGTTAGTTATTTATTAAATTTAAAGTTTAATGTTATTTTGATTAACATTGTTATGATTATTAACAAATGAGCTTATTTGTAGATGGTAAATTAATATTTGGATCTTCAAATTTGACGGGAAGATACTGGAATGGATCTTTGTGGTGCTTTAAAACGATTGATGATGCTCCAGACGTAGAAAAATGTTCTACTGGTATAGAAGTATCTTCTGGCATTTGTGATTTGGTTTGTTTAGATGATAAAAGAGTTGTCCTTGGACTTGATTCAGGTAACATTTTCTATGTGTGTAAATAAAAGATCAATTAATCAAAAATTCTTCTAGTCCATGAAATATTTTAGTTTTTCCATAGGCATATGATTTTTCAGTAATTTTTGAGTAAAAATTGTTTTTTATATAAGTGTTTATTTTGTTTTACTTTTTTAATTTATTTGTTTGTTTATTTTAGAATTGCTTTACCAGTTGATATCAAAAATATATTTATTTGATTATAGGTTTTTATGTTTATCATTTGTCATTACACTGTATTCATGTGTTATGAAATGGTATTTTTTTTTGTTTGTTTGTAAGGAATTCAGTAATTTTTTATGGAAAGACAAAAAGATTTGGTTTTCATGTGTTAGGTATTTAAAATTATTTTATTACCTAACAAAAATTTTATTGTTTTTTACTTTGATGATTTAAAAGGAATCAATGTAATTCTTTGCCACCCTTAACTGTTGCAAGATTTAAGTCAGACAAATATAAAAGGGTGTACAAAAATACAATTACAATACTTTATAAGGATAATTGACTAGTGCATTCCTTTTTATAATTCATTTAAATTGATTGTCCACCGCAAGATGTGCTTTTGACATTGAACTTTGTAATTACAATGGAAACACGTTAATGACTAAACAGTTTTTACTTTCAATAAAGCAGAATGACCTGTTTTCATAGCAACCCCCATTAATTTGTCTACTGCTTATTCAGTGGTGAACAGGCAATAATTAATTATTCTTCCAAAATTATAAATGGTTGAAATTATTAATGAATTTTAAATGTTATTGTAAAATGTAAATGTATTTGAGCAGTAAAATGTCATTGAAATATTTTGATAAATCTTAAATAAAGCATGTTATGTAATTTATTTCTTAAATTATTTAATTTTGTTTGTATTTTTTATACAAAAGATCTAATCTGAGCTTTTATAATCATACAGCTTATAGTATTCGTAACTTATAAATTGTTATTATTTATTTTATTGGGCATTTTTCTTGGTAATATATACAGGCAAGAAAAATTAATTAAAAAATGTCTTTATTTCTAGTTTTTCTTCCAATTAAATTTTTTTTCCTTCTTAATATAGGTTGTCTAGAAGTATATAAGCTAGAAGATGAACCTGAAGAATTTAAGTGGACGCTTGGTGCATTAGAGCATGATGACTCGATAACTTCTCTTAGCCTTAACTCGAACAAATCTAGTTTAGTCAGTGTTGGTGCTGATAAATGGTAATTATTTTGCTAAGATTTATTCCTCATTTTAATTTTTAAACCTTTAAATCAGTGATTCTCACCAGTGATCTTTGATGGCAATAGTCCTGTCACTGGCAACTTTGAAATGAGTTGGAAATTTAATGACTATTAAAATTATTAATTAACAAAAGAAAGAAAGATAAATATTAACTTACAGAGGAAAAAAGCTAACAATTTAAATTAGCTACGCTATTAATACTTATATAAACAAATCAACAAAGGTTAACTATAAAAAAAAATCAAGTTAACAAGGAATCACTAAAAAATTACAATGTAAAAAAAACTAACAATTAATAAATAGCAAAAAAAAGCAAAATAACTGTTAACTCTTAATTAAGCCCTTAATAAATGTACTGCTTTTATAGTACATATTTTCTTTCAAATTCAAAATAATTGTCATAAACTATTTTACACAGTATTATATTATTACACAGTATATATTTACAAAGTATATTTCACACGGTATTGCATTATAGGTTAAATAAACTACTTTTAAACTTCTTTTTTTTCTTTGTGCCGTCAAATTTCGAAATCATTAAAAGTGTGCAGTGACAAATAAAGAAAAATTGGAGAATAACTGCTTTATAAAAAATAGAATGTCATTATAAAAAGCCAATGAATTTTATGTATTCTATTTGATAAATTTGTTTGATACGTTATATTTATTGTAATTTTAAAATTATTAGTATAAATTCTTATAACAGTTTCTTACATAGCAAAAATTTTTAAAACTTGTTTTCCTCATGAAACCTTATGCGTACGTAAGTAAATATAATTTATATGATACGTATGCCTACACTTTTTCACTGCTTTAGAGTGTCATAAAAAATGTTCATAGACATTGTAAAATAAATAGTTTTGAAAGTATTCATGCGAAGAAAAAAATATATTAAATTTCATTGACTTTAAATCGTTAAAGTTACTGGTAATGTAATAAGTAGGTGATTTATTGTCCTTTATGATTTTCATAAATAATTTATCTTAACAGAAATTATCTCATTAATTTCAAGTTTAAGAATAAAAGATAGTAGTCATATAAAGCCATTTAACATTTTTATTTGCAAAAAAAAAAATTTTTACATCTGTGTGTGTGTGATATTTGATTACTTTAATAAATTTTTTTTTTTTCATTAAAAACACAAATTATTTCCTTAAAGTAACTAAATTCAACAAAAATACGTGTCTGCTATACATAGTAAAAACACGTTAAATTACCATTTTAAATATTTTTTACACTCTCATTCATATTTCAAATAATTGAAAAACTCTTACACTTTATTTGCTTTTTAATGAAATTTTCAGTAAAATATACTGCATCCGAAGTGAAACCTAATTTTGACAGCCATGAACATTAACTCTTAATAATTTGGGAATAATTTAGTTTTTTTAAAAAAAATATATAATTGTGATATGAGCAGTTTTATTTCTAAAAGAATCTTAACATGTGTTTTTTAGCAAAATTTATACTAGTTTCAGAACAGACTTTACCACACTCTGGGATAGAGTGTGTATATCAAAACTTGCTCATTTGAATGCATTACCGTACGAAAATAGTCAAACAAAATAGATGAGTTATACCTCACAAATCTTAATGAATGTTTATAAATTGCATCAAAGGCTTTAGTTTTGATTTTAGAGCCTTTAAAAAATAAGTATGATTTTATTTCCACTTTACCCCACTTGACCCTACAGTGTTTTCATCATAGAAAAAAAATGGGTGAGAATTTCTCACCCTTTCTCAAAAACAGGGTGAGATTTCAAAAAGTTAAGTGAGATTTCTAAAAACTAAAAAAACACAAAAACTCTTGAAAAAAATCATTTCTTTAATTATAATACATTTTTAACTTCTTCTATTTTTAAAAGCATTGAATATTTTTGGTGCATCATCATAGAAGATTTTGCCTTTACAAGGTATTTGTCCATCTTACATTAGCACATAAAAAATTTGAATGTCTTACATGAAGAAACCTTACCTACGGTAAACGCGTGGTTACAGAGAAATGCGTTCTGAAAGGGGTTCCGTGGTTGTGTTCTGTTGTTCGAAAAGGTTCTGAACAATACTGGTAAATAGAGAAGCTAGATAACTGGGCAGATGTTGAAAATAATGAAAGATCCAGGAAGAAAAGTGAAACGGATTTTATTCTAAATGGCGTAGTTCGAAGCTTTTTCCAAAGTGTGAGAAATTCGCGAATTTTGACATTTATTTATAGAATGCGCGAATTTCTCGCGGTAATCATTTTTTAATGTGAGAAAAGAAAAAAATATGCGAGATTCTCGCGTTCTCGCGCTGTAGTGAAAACACTGCCCTATCTTTTATACATACAAAATTTTATGTGATTATTTATTTATTTTTGGTAAAAATCTTATATAATAATTTTTTTTTTTTTTTATCTAAATAAATTTTTACTGTGTAAGAAATAATGTAACTCATCTGTTAAAATACTAGAAAAAATTACTGAGGGAAGGAAATAAACTACAGTACAGAACCCGTTATCCGGAAATCGGAAAACCAAAAAACCGGAATGAAATTCGATAAATTTTCCCACCATTATAAAAAAAAAATTTCCTTATAAAATTTTAGGATTTTTCGTTCTTTTTTTAAAGATGTTTACCTTATTTTGGAAATAATCATTAGTGTATTGCTCCATCGTTTTTTCTTCTTTTTAAGATTATTTCCAAAAAAAAAAAATTTTTTTAGTTGTGTTTAATAATTAAAAAAAAACGGCTTTTTGTAGCGATTCAGAAAACCGGAAAAATCAGTTATCCGGAATAGCGATGGTTAACCGGATCGTTCCGGATAATCGGTTCCCTACTGTATTTTTGTCTTTTGTGAAAGTTTTGTATTAAATTTAAGAAAATCTCTTAGTAATGCCTGTTATTTAGAACTTGCTGAAGCAACATTTTTACTTAAAAAGTTTTGTATACATCTTAAAATCTATTTTTTTTAAAAACATAATGTAGTGCATTATTTTAAAACTCCTTTTTTTTTTTCTCTCTTTTATAGTGGTAAAGTTTGGGATTTAGTAACTATGGCCACCACATCAACCTACAGACCAAGTAAGTAAGTAGTTAAATCTGAAAAACAAATTTCATCAAAAGTAGGACACAAAATATTTCACTACTCTTAAAATGTAACTTCTTGATCATATTTCTTTCCCAACTTAATTGTCTTTTGATGCGTGATTCTTCTGCTAATTTGCAGAATTCCACAAATCTCAATATCATTGATTCATAGATTTTCGCCAATCAATAATTTATGTTTGGACAAAATTTTCTGGGAGTATCTAAAATTCAAATTTGGTTACTTGTGCAAAAACTTGTTGATGAGACATTTATTCCACTCTCACCCGCACCTTCTTTACATTTCATTCGGTAACAATTTTGTTGCAAATTCAGATTTGTAACAGAATAGTTAATTAATCAATGATACATTTGCCCCATATTTTATTTGGTTACAATTAGATTGAATTAATTTTTAATATGATGTAACAACATTTAAAATTCGAATCGCACATTTCAATAATCACTTTTCGAGACATTCGCTACCATCATAAATCCATGTTTTTGTCTTGGCGAAAAAGAATTTCAGATAATTTCTTCTCCCAGCATTCACATGTCTGATCTTATTGTGAGAAACTTTTATGAGGTTATTCTTATAAAAACTTTTAATCTTTTTCGCAGAAATTCTGGACCAATTCTCATAAGTTTTGTGACTTTGTGTTAAAATTTACCACATTTTCAGCTTTTAAGAATCAAACAACAAAAAATCTTTATTAACTGATATTTAATAATTATCAAGAATAGTAAGAAGCAGATAGTAACAGATGTTTAGAATGTTATATTTTATAAATAATTTTTTAAGTAGTACTTATTTAGTTCATGTTAAATAGAACAATTAATTTGTGTATTTGTATATATATATATATATACAATTAGTAATTATTTAATTTGTCAGCAATTACGCTTTAGTCTTNTATATATGTTTGTGGAAGAGAATTTTTTTTTTTTTTAAGTCCTTTTTTCTATTTTACATTTCATGGTTAAGTATTTGTTTGTTTTTTAGTTCATGGAGGCATAGTTTGGCAAGTGTCTTGTTCTACAACAGACCCTAATATTTTTGTTACATGTGGACAGGTAAGTTTTCCTTCTAATTCTTATCTTTCCTTACAAAAAACGATAGATGTTTTAAATATTAAATTTAATTTGAAAATAACTACAAAAACTCTTATAAATAAACTGTCTTTAGTTTTATCTTTTTACATGAAAAAAAAAAACGAAAGGCTAATACACATTTAATTTATTCTTTACTGCAGTTAACTGTTAAAAAATAAAGCCAATTTAAACTTGTCCTCTAAACATAATTCCCTTCTTTTAATTTCATTAATCAACTTTTTATACATAAGTTTTATTTTTATTTCACTATTTTTGCATTATATTTTGGTATGTTTCTGTTTTGAAAAATGCTTTTTTTTTTTAATAATTCTCTTTTCAAATACTATCATTTTTATGTTAATATAAATGCACTCTTTAAGTTTCCTTATTTTTTCTCCCTCTTTTTAGATTGAAATATTATCTTGAATTGTAATTACATAATATTAAAATATTATTTTTAAGTGCTGTAAGTTTTTTCAAATATGAAAGAACCATTTTTTGGAAATTTATATATTTATTTTTGATTTCGTAGTTTATTATCTCTGTTAATAATAAATTTAGATAAATTAGTTCGTTTGAATCATATTTCTTTTTGGAGCCTCTTTGTGTTAATTTTTGTGCTTGAGTTAATTAAAATGTGATGTTATAATAGTAGTAACAAGCAAGTTTTAGTTTGAAAGTAAATTTAAATCTACTAGTAGAAGAATACCTTCATTTATCAAACTGTAATGTCTGTAATATATATCTTTGTCAGCTGTTTTGTATTAACATTATCATTAAAGTTATTTTTTACCTCTTTTTATTAAAGATGTTTTGATATAAAACATGTTTAACATCTCTATACTGTTAGGACCTTATGATTAGCATGTTCAGCCTGTTTTGAATCTGAGTCACAAATTATCTTTATATCTATGGAATTGATTCAGTTTTTATGTCAGTCAACAAAAACTCAGTTAATGCTTAGTTTATTAAGAAGAATGTCATTTTATTTCAAAATTAAAATCTTTATGTATCGTAAATTATATATCATCAAATAATTCCATGTATAATATTTTGTTAATGAGCATAACTTATATATGCTGCATTAATTAATAAAATCAATTTACAGCAGTTTTTTAGATTATAGCTTATGAAAAATTATTTTATTTTTTACTATATTTATAAGTTAATTTAAAAAGTAAAAGATTTGAATCTTCTTAAACTCAGATTGATATTGTGTTGCTTTGCTTTAAAATTTTCCTGCTAATGTTTTTGTGATTTTTTTTTTAATAATTGAAAAAAAATTTCATAGTATTAATTTTATTATTTTTATGCTCTTTTTAATAAGCTTTAAAAATAGTGATAAGTTTTTCTCATTGCTTTAAGTCTAAGAAGTTAATATACTAAATTTCATCCCTAGCTCATAAAAAAAGACTTAACTGTTATTGATATTTTTATGTCAATATTAATATTATTCAATGTTAATATAATATTTTTTGTATTGATAGCTTTGAAATGCTAAAATATCTGTTGTTTTTTTTTGTTTTTTTTAATTATTGAAATTGATTTTGAAAAAGTTTTTAAGCTAGCTGTGAAATTTAATTTTTTTTTTTTTTTGTCTACATTATTGTGGTTGCTTTATGTTGTGCATTATTTCATGACTTTATAACAAAAATTATTTTTGTAGTAAAATATTATTTGTTGTTCAAATATGTATTATTATTTTTGTTGTTGTTCTCTTTAGGATAGCAAAATAGTGTTATTTGATATTAGACTGCCTAAACCAGCAACTCTTATAGGTAAGTTTTTTCATATTTTCCTAATGAATCTTTAATATTATATTGAGTTATTCGGAAAGTAATTTAATTTTTTTCAACAGAGGATTTAATTATATTTTTTCTCAGCAAACTTCACTCTTAAACAGCATAAGCATTATATATTTTGACAGCTGCAAGGCTTGCTTTAGAAAAGTTTGATTGATTCTATTCAGTAGTTTTTGGTTGGTATCCTTTCAATTATCAAAATTCCCTAATATACATAGAGAAGATGTATTGACTAGCGCCGGTGCCATAACAGGCTTGGGAAATTTCGATATGTCAATTTTGATGTTGAAGGTCAAAGCTGTTGAGCTATCTAGTTAAAACTGGACAATAGACATTCATGATAAATTGAAACACTTTGGTTTAAACTCAAAGCTTGATGTATGGGCACCTCATGTTCTTGTGGGAAAAAAGTATTGCCATTGCATCATCACTAGGGATGAGAAATGAGTTATCTACAACAATATTAAATGCAAGAGATAAAGAAGATGAACCAGTGCAAACCACTAGGAAAGCCAAAGGTTAATACAATCTGTTCACTGGAACTTCAAAAAAAAATTATTTTTTAAGGCTTCTACAGGAGAAAGCAATGATCAATTCTGAAAGGCACAGTCATGAGCTGGACAAATTGAGCAATAAAAAAGATGTAGTGTTCCGCTAAGATAATGCAAGACCTTATACACTTTTTGTCTTGGCAGCAAAAACAGTTTGTCCAAAAGTTTTCACAACTTAGATGAAATATATTACCACACCCACCATATTCTCCCTATCTTGCACCTTATGGTTATCACGTGTTCTGGTTTCAACAGAATTTTTAGGCAATAAAACCTTTACTTCAAATGAGATTGCCTGGTTCAGTTTTTTGCAAAGTTTTATGAGTGTACTACTGCCAAAAAGATGGCAAAAGATATTGACCTGGTTTGGCAGTATATAATCAAATAAATATTTATTCACTATCAAACCTCTTTCATTTTTATAAAAAAAAACTACCTTTTGAACACCCTAATATAATCCAATGTAATGTTATTCACCTATTACAAATATTCAATGTTCTATATTTCTTAATAACTACTGAGAATGTTATATCTCTAAAAGGATTCTATTTGTGCATAAAAGTGAAGGAAAAAAATTCATCATATTTATTTATTTGTTATTAATTGTAGTTTATTTGATTTATGCTTAATTAAATTAAATAAAATTCCACTTTATTGAATATGTTCAATTTTCGTGTAAATTTTGTAATTTTTCCTTGCTTCTGTTTACACCTTCACCCACTTTGCAGCGATTTTTACCAAAATTTGGGTTGGGTCTTAATCAGTATTTTATGGTTTAGATTTTTTACTCTAGTAAACATTATTATTAAGTCAGTGTGCATATTTTGTTATCAAATAAAGTTTTTTTTTTTTTTTAAATTTATGATAACTTAATACAAATAAGTTGTGCACTGTGGTAACAGAAGTAGTCATTTGAGTATGACAATCATTCTTTAACAAAATTTTGTTCTTATATATCCTTTTCTTAATTTATTGCCTGTTATGTGTTCAGTAATCTAATTTATCTGAATTTTGCATGGTAATGTTTCTATTGATAAAGTAGTAAATTAAATTATTAAAGGGGAATTATTTAAGCATTTCACATTGTATAGTTTTGTCACTTAAATTGCATTTTGCTAAATTGAGTCTTCATTATTTTATTTATAGATACATATCCTTTTAAATGCAGTACAACAGCAGTCTGCTGGAAACCATTAAGTGATAATCTTTTTGCTGTTGGAGATGAAAGTGGTGTAATTGCAATAAAAGACTTAAGACTTAGTGGTAGTTGCTTGAGCTCTTGGGATGCTCACAAGAGGCGTATATTTAAAATGTCTTTTTCAAAAAGGTAATTAATTTCATTACTAAATAATATAATGTACTTAATTTATATCAAGTTCATAGCTGCCAACTCTTCCACATTGTGCCGAAGATAAGACTTTCTGCATTTTTACCTGCTTGATAGGTTGTATTTTCTTTGATTCAGACGTCACTGGCTGCTCTTGTAGCAGCCTTGGAGAGCCCACTAAGCTGTGAGTTTTTTCTTTTATTTAGGCTCATTATATATTATAATGGATTAATGAAATAATATATAATTGAAATTGGCTTTTTTTATAAATTAACATGCAGTGGCAATCTGAATTTTTATAACTAGGGGTTGGCAAGTTTTCTGTTAAACATATATCTGGCTATATTATTGATAAAATGGAACTTCTTTGAGAGAATTGTAGGTAAGTACGCTAAAACCCATTGAAAAAGTTTTTCATGAGCCAGAAAAAGACTTGAAGGCAGAGATGTGCTAAAATTATACTTTAAAAAATCAGAAATGTATAATATAAAATTGATTTACAAAAGTTCTTGTTTGCATCATTTTGTTTCACTTGTATTGAGTCATAATTTTAACTTACATGTTTATCTGACTCGGACATTTAATTAAAATGAAATATGTTCTAAAGCTAATTTTTCATATCAGTGGTAAGAAGTTCCTTCTATAGAATAAGATATGGTTCTGGGCGTATTAGTTTTTTCTATAAATTATTTAGTTTTTGCCACAATTTAATTTCTAAAGACTTTTGTATGCATTTTGTTTCTGCTGATTTCCTATGTTTTGAAAGTAAGTAGGTATTTTGAAAAGATAAAACTTTATTGAAAAGAAGTTTTAAAAAAATTTTGAGAAAAGTTTAGGTTATTGTTGTAGAAGAAGGAAATAAAATGGTTATGAGAATACAAACTATCTAAAAGGAGACAACATTTTAATGGAGTTTTTTGAGTAAACTTTCTTAACCCATTCACCCATTTTTTTTCATCCCACGTTGACATTTTTGGCAATGAGCAAGCGGATCGCTTGGCCAAGGAGGGCTGTAGTCATTCAACACCTTCGTCCTCAGCCCTTACCTACTCAGAGAATCAGTCCAAAATCAAAAACCATCTATCAAAAAAGTGGAGGATCCCCCCTCTCATAACTGGTATGCGGCCAAGGAACCGGGCTCTTCACTTGCTCATATAGGTGATAGAGCGTCTCAAACAGCAATTGCCAGATTGGCAAGTGGACACACGAATAGTCTCTCGTACTTCGAAGGAAGAAAGACTTATGCAGTCTGCTCCAAACGTGAAGCCCAGCAGGCCTCTGCCAAACATATCCTTGACTGCTTGGGACTTTCCAAGGAAAACTTATACGCTACTCCACTTCTTGTCATCGACTTTTTGAGGGTCAACAACCTATTGGATCCTGTCCGATTCCGTCAGACAGATGGAGGATAAGAAACAACAACAACACGTTTTTTTTTAGTAAACTTTCACTGTATCTGCATTTATTATATATATATATTTTTTTTTTCAAAATATGAACTGCATCTTACGAAACTCTGCCATTTTTACATGATTCTCTTTCATAAATTAATTTTTTTTTCTTTAAAATCAAAAGAGTCCTGCAGTGGACTGATCATAAAGACTTGGTTCCCAGTAGAATTCTGCAGTGAAGCATCACTGGCTGCGGTCAGTAGGCGGGTGGGTGACTAGTTTGATCAGCCTGTGTTGGGACCGAGGATGCACAGTAGCGCTCCTCGTTAAACCGTTAAGTGCTCGACTATGCATGCAGATCGTTAGGCACCAAAGCAGGGGAGCCATCCCCTCTGTTGAGGATCAAAATTGCAAAGGCGTGTCTTCGGATCATCCTCAGGGATATTTCCCAGATCGTCGCCAATAGTCCATTGTGCAGCTCTAGTGTGACATAAATAAAGTACCTACTTACCTTAAATCAAAACAAGTTAAACTCCAAATTGATTCTATAAAATGCAACATAAAAACCAAGAACTTAAGATTATCCCTCTTATTTCTAAAGATATTAAATAACTAAAAATAAAAGTAATTTAATGTACATATTATATTAACTTTACATAAATCAAAATTTTATGAAATATTTTACAAGAAATTTTGATCACTAAACTACTAAGACATAAAAATATTCCCTTCACACTTTTAAACAGAAATCTTACAGCACTTGAGACATCCTGTTCTTCCAATCCATGTAATGCTACAAATTATACTGATTTTGAAAAGAATTTATCGTTCTAAGCTTTTCTCATTTGTGCTAGAATTTCTGGTTAATTGGTTTTTTAAAGATTATTAATACATATCGTTTTAATTTATAATCTTTCCACCAATTTTCTCATTAATTCATGTGATTTTTCTATTTCTGCCCATTTATACCTTGATATCTTTACAACTATGTGATTGTGACCTGTGAATTTAGTATTTCAGTAATGACTTCATAATTTTTTTCGCCATTAGTGTCCACATTTAGTTTTGCACTTTTTCACAGTTGACATTTGAGTTTAAGGAGAATGTTGCAAAAATCCATTATCTGTAATTTATCAATATAGATATCAGAGTTCTCCCGCAGAGTAAAAAGGGCAGACTGAGCTTTAACACCGTAAAAAATTTCTCAAAACGTGTAATATTAATGTAATTGAATTTTATTGGCAAACATTTTTAAATTACCCTCTTATACTATTTTATGTGTATATTTTAAAAAATAATTCTCTCTCATTATCAGGATAAGAAAAAAAAATTGTAGTTTATAAAGAATAATTAAACGCAATCTCTGCATAGTTTTTTTTTTTTTTTTTTCGAAAAATGTAAACTAACAAATTATTCATTGATAAATAACTTGAAAGCTTTTCTCTATAATTTAAATGGAAAATTGTAAGAAAATGAACATTTAAAAATGTATTAATATCCCCCCCCCCCCAAAAGATACCTCTAAAAATTTTACCAGTTGAAAATAATCCTAACAAGGTTAATGTTCGTAATAGTAATCAGAATTAAACCTATAAACAGATTTACAACCTCCTATTAAACCTATTACAGATAATTTTACTAGTGTTAATTTTTTTTTTCTTTCAAAATGGAACTTATTTTTACAAAAAGGGCCCATTTATTGGGATCAAAGGACAGGTAGGGCAAGCCATCCTTCTGAGAATGCCTAGGAACATAACTGTAGTTATTTTAGATTGAAAGCCGATATTTATGAATATATATATTTTTGTTTTCAGTAAATTATATCTTGCATCTTGTGCTGATGATACTGATGTCTGTGTGACGAATGTTGAAGGGGACAATCCACTTGTTTTGTGAGTAGCTTTAATACTTTTTTCATAGAAAAAAAGCCTAACAAAATTGAATTGTAAAAAATTGAAAACAAAGTTTTAGTAACGAAAGAAATAGTTTAGTGTTTCACATAAATTAAAATTGCAAAATGATGAGATTTTAATTATAAACCAAAATGTTAATAACTGTAATTTCAGTTATTAATTTGATTTTTTCCTGAAGAAGTTATGATAAACTATTTAATGTATAAGTATATTTAAACTTTTACTGATTAGATTACTTGTTTGTGTAATAAAGCTTTTTCCAAAAACTTGTTCATGTGAAACGTTTAAAATTTTAATATTAGTAAGATAGTATATTTCCAAATCTGTGAAACTATAATTAAGTGTATTGCTCCAAAAAACTACTTTAAATTAGAAAGAAAAACTTACATTATAGTTAGTATTTTAATTATATTTTAGCAAAAATAGTTACTATTATGACAAAATAGGGCAAGAGTTAAAATTCCTTATAACAAATAAAAAAAATTATCCTTTAAGTTTAGTTTTACATCCTGTTATATTTACTTGCATTAAATAATTTAATTTTTTGTGCCTTACTTAAATAAAAACAAATCATTTTAAAATCATTACAGTATTTTCAGATGTAAATTAAAAGCTAGAAGTTTTAATTTTTATTTATGTAATAAATAAATTTTTAAAATAATTTTTACTTGCCTCTTTCAAAAAGTATGCCTTATTTGAAGATTCTTCTGATTTTTTTTAGGTATGGGGAGGAGTAACGAGTTGAGCTAATAATCTTAAATTGTGATATTTGATGAAATTAAATGGCTTTTATTTGTTTTGCTATGTTTACAATATGGTTTTAAAAGTCATTGGTATTTTAAATGAGTTTAGTTTTTCTTTAAATATTTGCTAAAAAGTATAAATTTTTTTTTCCTTCTTTTAGATGTAAAAGTGATGTTCATGATGACTTTGTTCGAGGACTTGCCTGGAGCTTAGAAAATGATTTAGTGTCTTGTGGATGGGACAAAAAAGTGCTAAAACATGATATAGCACAATAAAAATAGGCTGTTTTGTATAGTTTTAATTTTTTAATAAAATTTTGAAATCCAAAAATTTTCTTTTTCTTTTAAAAATAATACATTATCTTTATGCGGAATGTGCAATATTAAAACAAATCGCTCTGAATAACTTTTTATTTAATGATTGAATTTTTATATACTTGGACTCAGTGCATACGATATTTTAATTTGCGAAATCATCTACAAAAATGTACTTTCTCCTAATAAGCATATCATTTTTAGACGGATTATGATTTCTGACCCCCGAAATATTATGCCACTATGTGGGGAATATGATCCTATTAGTTACTTTTCAAAATCAAAATTTTTTATAACTATTATTTAATTTAATAATTGTTGAAAAATTTTAAAATGTAATAGATTTTAATTCAACGGATTTATTTTGCCATGTATTTATGGATGTATTTTGCCATGTAAAATTAAATTCTTTGAAATAATTTAAAAATTTGCATACATTTCAAAATTGTTTTGACTGTCAATAATAATGATTAAGATTTATCAAGAGCTTATTCTGCATGGGATAAATAAATTTTATAATTATGTGCAAAAACTTGTTTATTTGATAAAAAGTTCGCTAAGATGCAAAAAGTAAAATAACATTAAGGAGTGTAAACTTTTGACAGCTCTCCTAGCCAAACTGTTAGGACCATAATTTTCAGATTGCATCTACTCCTTATATTTTGAGTCAGAAATCCAAATCCTTAGGAGAAAAAATTTGTCTATTCAGAGATGGTACATTTTTTTGGCTGATTTCTTAATTTAAAATATCTGCACTAGCTAATTTGCATATTTGAGGTCATCCCTCAAACTATTAAGATTGAGTCCTAGTATGTGAAAAACAGTTTCATGAATTTTAAGTTATTCATTGTGATTCTTTTATTGTTTTGCACTGTACTTATAAAATGTTTCATATTTGTGACTTATTTTACAAATGTTTTATAAATATCAGTGCCATCAAAACGTTTACTAAATCAATGATTAGGACTTAAAACTTTTTTAAGATCAGAGAAGAAAATTAACAATAGAAATTCCATAATGTAAATATGTATTTCTGTTATTAATGATGTATCTTTGTAACTTCTCAGTATAGCATAGTAAAACAACTATTAGATTAGTCGCTAATGAAATATTTTTAATATAAAATTGATCATAAAATATTACCAAGCATAACTTAACAAAATCTATTTTTTTAAATTATTTTTTTGTGATATGCAATTTCTCATACAAAGCAGTTAAGAGTAATGCATGTATAATTAAAAAAAATTATTGTAAAAGTACTTATTATCTACGTCTGAAGATTTAAAATCAGTACATTTTGTATTTACATACAATAAAATAAGAATAGTATAAAGAAAAAAAATAGTAACACTTAGTCCTATTACTATTCTTTCAATAATGACTAAAATTACAATTGAAAGTTATTTAGTATTTTTCTGCGAAGCTATGAAATGAAGTAAGCAATATATAAGATAACTACAGTGCTTGGTATGTGGCCGAATTATGCATATAAGAAAAAAAATTGTTTCTTTCAGTCTATGGCTTTTTTCAGGGATGAGATTTTTCCGCTTTT
>NC_092207.1:66664835-66926992 GCF_043381705.1 Parasteatoda tepidariorum
TGAAAGAGCTGATGAACTCGCAAAACAGGAATCCTCTTTCAATCCAATCGGAACGGAACCCTTCTGTGGAATCAATATGAAGACTACAAAGAAGGCCGTCCTAAAAGTCTGACCATAAGTCCTAAAGGCCATATCTGACAAGCTCAAGCAAAGAAGAAGATGAGTGTATCAAAATTCATATTTTCAAAAGTTGCATAAAAGTTTTGTCAAGCTGTAAAATTTACTTTTTCTTAAGTAATCTAAGATTCTGATTGGTAACTTCTGCATTCGAAGAACTTTTGTTTCAATGCATTTGAAGAAAGTAGAGGGGAAAACCCACTGTGACTTAGTTTTGAAAAGTTATCAGATAAAAACAAAAATGTAGGCGACAACATTAATTATGCTTAACCAGTTGTTGGTGCAAACATAAAGTTAAAAACTGTAAAAAATAAGCAGTAAAACAATTCTGTTCAATTTTTCACTTCAAGATAAGTTGCTCTGTAAAATGAAAATGTCTTATCTGTAAAGAGAATGCAAATCATAGATATTTGGTACGAATCGAAATAACAATCGAGTTTATTCATACTGTTGTAATGTGAAATACTTAACAAATAGGTGATGGCTGTTTATAGAAATACAGACTTCTACCCCAGAACTTAACTGAAAAATAACTATTATTGGTCATCAACAACCCCGTTTTGAAGAATCTAAATTGTTTGTTGTTAATTGTTGAATTAATTGTTTTGAAGAACCATCAATGTTAAAATTGCTAGAGTATTTAATAAAAAAAATTAAAAAAGGGGTCTAGTTTGCATTCATTCTTATTTACTACAAAAGAGTAACTTACTACTAAAATTTGGGGCAAGTAACTTCATCCCCAATCCTCGCATCAAAACACTAGTGAGATAAAATTGGAAAGCTTTTCTCCCCTACATAACTTGCCGATTAGGACTCATTTTATTGCACAATATTAGTTTTCAAATAAGTATTTTTTGTACTCTTAGCTGTAAAAAATCAAATACAAAATATTTATATAATAAACAGTTAATATGATGCATAAAAGCATTTGAACTTACATTAAAATATTTGAAAATCCCCATTGTTTTTAATTTTTGAACCAGTAAAACAGTCTAGTTTTTCTAATTCTAATCTTGCAATAATTTTTTAAAAATGTTCTAAATTATTCATCTTAAACTCGTGGGAATTATTATGATAGCTTATTTGAAATATTTAGAAGACTTTTTTTTAATCAATTCATATTTGTGAGTGTTTTGCAATGTCAAAAAAAAAAATGTTAATGTATTTAAAAATGATTTAATTTATCAGCATTTACATTTGAGCAGTTTTAGATTTTGATAGTTCTCAGGCTCTTTCCATTAAGGTCTAAAATTTTATATTTTACAAGTAATACAAGCTTTCATTTTACATCAAAATTCTTAATGAAAAATAATCTTCATAAGATGTTATAAAATTTGGTTTAAGGATTTTTCATATTGTTTGAGTCAGAAAAAAAATTATGAATACCTACTTTAGAAGCTGAAAGGAAAAGTATATCTTTTTTCAACAAAGTTATTCTTAATTAAGTTCTTTAGAACAGATTATTTTTTAAAATTATGATCAAAATTTAGTTATAGCTTAGCTATAGCTGTTGAAGTTGCGGTTCCAACAATATGAAATTATCAAATTACTGGTATCAAATTTTTGTCCTGATTTTTTTTCATTCAATTATTTAAGACCAGTTATCCAATTTATTAAAAGCAAATAGAAAGAATAACAACTTTACTGTCTTGGTCTGGACAAAGGGGACATTCAGAATAACTCACTTTTAGTGGTCAACTTCCTCCAGGTCATGAATTTCATGGACATTGTCTAGCCCTGCTAACTTTGGGGATAAGGAAGAAGAAGATAACAACTTTAAATGCTTGCATTAGTTTTTAATATTAAGAAAGTGGACAAGATTTGAAAATTCTTTATTTGTATATTTACACAACAAACAAAAAGAATGAAAAACAACTATACTTTAAAATACTAATTTAAGGTATAAAAAAATCGAAACAAATTTAAGTTATTATTCCTTTTTACAATTTGACCCTTCAAATGACAAGAAATATTAATTCTAACTACACTCTTTCATATTCTTTACATTTATCACAACTCTAGTATTCCAAACAGGATAGGAAAATAGTTTTCATTTATAATTACATTCATAACTACCAATTGAAGGGTGACATCAATACTAAATTTATTAAAATTTCAATAAACTTAACTGCTCTTAACAATAATATTTGTATCATAAGACACTATGAAAATAAATTTATTTACATCCTTATTACATTAATCTTATATGGAATAAGTTAATTTTCTCACTTTCTTCCACAAATGATATAATTTTCAGAAGCTCAATTGCAACGTATGATAACTCATTAAATATGTAACAAATCAAGAAAAATGATACAGATATAACAGAAAATCATAATTTTCAAAATTTCGATTACAAGTTATAAGAATTCTTTAACAGTCTAACAAATAAAGAATACAGCCATACTAAACTGAATTAGAAGCTGAATTGCAACATATGTTAATTAAATTTAAAATCAATCAAGATTAAAAACCTCAACTTAATACCCAAAGAGACTTTTAAATATTTTCTAATAATATTCAAAAGACTTAAGGGACATATCTCTGAATAAATAACACGTTAACCATACATATAAACTCTTTTACTTAAATTTTAAAATAATGCTTTTAAAACATTTATATCTTAAGTCAATATTATATCTATTTTGTAGTTTTATTATATTTCTATTATATAATTTTTATGCTATGTTTTGCTTAAATTTATTAATAAGCACCTCAAAAACAAATCAGCCTTAAGAACTTATTTAGTCTTTATATCTAATGTTACAAAATTTTAATTTGTAGCTTTAGCTAAATATTTTATATCCTACTCTTTCAAATTATTCTGAGAAACAAAAGTTGTTGTTTTTTAAAGTGCTGGGATTAATTTCTAGAATGATAAATTTCAAACTATACTGCTATTTGAATTTCAAAAACAGCTTATTATACACACCAAAATTCACTATTAACATTTAAAAAAAAATGATAACATTATACGATTACTTTAACGCTGAGTACGAAGAGAGTTCTAAAAAGAAATAATACAAACCATAGAGAAATAATAAATTAATGCTTATTTAAAACAGTAACAGTTAAGTTTAAACTATTAAGTACAATGGAATGTTTACTTTCATAAAACACAAAACAAGTGAAAAATAGTACATTCTTTTAGAAAGGTTATATTAAGAGAAAAATTTATAACACATAAAATATTATAAGTTGAGGGTAAGCAAAAACTTCACAAGAATTGTAAAGCAAAATATTTTATATCCATATTTAAGATGTAGAGTACTCTATATGGGAAACATAAATATAAATTTGCATGGAACTCTATAAAAAAATAAAGAAAATTTCCATAAAGGCAAGAAAAAAAAGATCAAATTTAATAATGAAAAAATTATTTAGATTTCTAAATGGCACTGCATGGTGATTTAAAGACAATATATTTAAATATACGATTGAGAAAATATCACATAAAAATCATTAGGGAGAAAAAGTGTGAATGTATATATTTTTAACTTCAGAATACAAAAAGAAGCTTTCATTTTGAATTATTGAGGGACGAAAAAATAGATTACACATGAAAACAATATGCTGCAATTTAGTGAGGAATTATATTAAAAATGATTTGAAATCACTAGAAACAAGTTTACAAATAGCAATTAAATTTTTTTTTGATTAGTAACATGACTAAATTCTATAGTTTGAAAGAATATGCCAAGTATTTTTAAATAAATAATTTCTACCTTAACAACAGTCAAGAAAAAAAAAAGCAATAACAAACTCATTAAGCGATTGCTAAGAAACTATATCATTTAATCAGCTCATACAAAGCTTGATTTTTAAAAATAACATTCAAATAATTATCCATCTTTAGGATAAAACATTAAATACTAAGGCAGAAAATAGTATTTAAGTACTCTTCAAATATTTTTTAATAAGTTCCAATTTTAGGAAACATGTGCTTTGACATATGTAGTACATTTTGGCACAGGATAAATACTTAGAAAAATGGAAGTTTCATTAAAGTTATATTTATAGAAAAAAATTAAATTACAAAAAAAAATGTAACAAATATAAAGTGTATTTTGATCAAATGACTAGCATGAAGGAGCATGCATTACTGAAACAATAAGACAGATTAAATGTAACGCAATAAATACTTGATATGAATCGGAAATAGTGAATATAAACTCTTAAATGTAAAATATCAGTCTAAAAGACAAAATGTCACACTGAACAATTCTGTTTACTACTAAATTCTAAAACACAAAACCTGAAATCAGGAAAAGTTAAAATGAACTAGTAATCCAAGAGATTTTCAAATAATATTATTATGGAAAGACACTAATGAAATAGTCGAAATATGTCGTTGTAGATAGATTCTAAAAGCCAGAATATAAAACAGAATTATTTTTAACACATAAAAACAAGAAAGTTGTATTATAATCAGAAAATAATCGGGGCACGTAAATCACAATTAAAATTTCACCAAAAAAAGGGGTATTTGTAGATCATTTATAGACCATTATTGCTGCAGAAGTTGGACATAGTTAGAAGGGAATAAGCCTATTTGACCTCTACACTCTCCACGCCACCACCCTTCATCAATCTAGAAAGATTAAATAAAGATTGAGAATAGCACCAGTCAAATAGGTTACAGAACAATAAATTCTAAATGTAAAACTGAAACATAAAGAGTCATTCATAAAATGTATGCATACATATGTGTGTATATATATATATACAAATAAATAAATACAAGAAAACACGAAGAAAGTTAAGAAAAACAATAAGTTTCATTTATTGCGCATCAGCTGCAAGCTGCAAGTAAACAGAACTCATTAGATAAGTTCAAAATGAAGATAAAAGAAAGAAAAATTATAGACATATGAAAAAGGGGGGAGGGGAAATAATACTTAAAAAAATAACAAACAGTTTTTAAAAAAAAGGATGAAATTTTATTTGAAAAAACCGGAAAAAAATGATATAATCTTTTCATCAACCCACACGATTATATCCGCAAAAAAGAACACTTTCTGATATTAATTAATATTGTATTAATATATTTTGCTTTAGCTATATTGATACAATATCAGAAAGCACTCTTTTTTGCGGATATAATCGTGAGGGCTGATGAAAAGATTATAATTTTTTTTCCGGTTTTTTTAAATAAAATTTCATCCTTTTTTCTTTCTTTTTTTAAACTCTAGATTGTTATTTTTTTACTTATTATTCCCCCCACCCTTTCTTTCTCATTTTTCTTTCTTTTATCTTCATTTTGAACTTATAATATATATATATATNATATATATATATACAGTCAAACCCGCATAAAGGAATACCATTGGTTCCAGCCAACACTATTCAATTAAGTGAGTTATTTGATTAAAAGGAGAGTGCATTGTTCAAATTTAGCATAGTGTTTTGTCTTATAAATAAACTCAATTTTATGATCAATTAAACAATTATAATTTAAGCTATCTGTATTAGTATAAGATATAAATATCATTTAAAGTTACATAAAAATAAATTTATGCTAATGAAAAAAATAATACAAGTACTATAATATTTGGTTCGTTTCAAAAAAGTCTGTATTTGAAGACTGTTTTTATACCCATTTAATTCGTTAATTTTCCAAAATTTGATTTTCGCTTCCTTTTTTACTAAGACTTTCATTACTTGCGTATTCCTTTCAGAAAAAAAAATTTTCTTTCTTCTTTGAAATTTGAGAAATTTTAATTCTTATCTTAACTATATTCTTATCTTCTTAACTGAAAATTCCATGCTAGCTGGTGAAACATTTCTTAAAAATAAACAGATTTTTTTTTTTATTTCAGTACTTCTTCATGCAATTAAGTTAAGGCTGGAAGCAACTAATATTCATATAACATTAGTTTCATATAAAATGATTTGGTTCCACTAAATTTTATTCTTATAAGCGGGTTATTCGATTATCTGATATGCAATTAAGTGGGGATAAATGTATACACACACAATGAGACCCTGATTTTAAGGTGAACTAATGTCAAAAAACGCATGAAGCGAGAAAACGTAAAATGAGAGTAAAAAATATAAGCAAATTTTCCAAAAATTGACTCTTATGAGATGATTAGTAGAAAAAATTTGTAGTCTTTACTTGTTTTTGCTTTACATTTACTAATAAATATTGTTTCAGTGTTTTTACGCATTGAAGGTCTTGATCGGATTTTTACACCCCTTAATCACTATCATCGGAAGCATGCATTAAATCAGATATTGAAAAGTAATGGGGACGTGTAATATCTTCAGTCACGCCATTTTATTCTAAAGGGCCACTGTTCTAATTGTTCACCGGGAAGACTGCTTTATTAAAGCCATTGGTCGACACTGTCTAACACAGTAGAAATCGAATTCAGAGCTTCCAAAACATTTTTTTTTTTTTTTTGCTTTAGACTCATCTTGCAAGTCACCTTAATAAAGAGAAGTAAAAGAATACCTAACCGGTTCATTCATGTAACATTCTTTAAATAACAGGGTTCCCATGGTCCTTACTTTTGGTTCAAGGTTTTTAAAAGTTCCGACACGCCGCCAGATGGCGATGACTGATCACCAGACAATAGTAAACGTTGAGACAATGATCTGGTAACGAGAGTCACATACGATGAATATGTACTAAGAGAAGAGACGTTCTTCTCCCTGCTATTTTTCTATAAGTGTTTTTTTTTTGTTCTTACTTTACATATGTTACATTAAATCTGTTTAGTTATCTAGAAAGTGTTTTATTTATCACTTCATATTAACATATATATACTAAATAGCAGAAATTTATTTGTGAATTTTGTTTTTGATTAATAAATCCTTTAAGAATAATAATAAGTATCTATTAATAAGTATCTGAGAATAATCTTTTTTCTTTTTAAATTTACACAATGCATTACTTATAATTACTGTATTAAATCAGTGCAAAATTGTCTTACATTTTTCCTGAAATGTTAAAATTCTAAATAGCTGGGTTTTTTTTTAATAAAGTTAATAAACTTATAAATGTGAACAACAAAAAAAAAACTTTAAGATCAGCAGACATGTTACATACAGTTTTTAAACAGAAAATAAATGTTGGTTTTCAAAACATGAATATTATTTTTTATGATTTAAAGTCACTGTTTTTATCATTTAAAATAGGAAATCCACAACAAAACATTCAAAACTTACTTCTGTCTGCTTTAAAAAAAGTTTAATAATTTGATGAATCTTGGAAAAAAAATTTTCAGCATCAACTATATTTAAAACATTTTTAACTGATAAGGTAAATCATGTAATTGAAAGAATAACAGAAGCGTATTTTTAATGCAAATACATTAAAAATTACAGATTAGCTTTTTTTCCACATCAATTAAATACATTTTTTGTTAAAAATTAGTAATAAGTGATTTGATCAAAAGATCAAAAAAAATATGTATATAATTTTCTGGTAATCAGAATTTTAGAATCGCATGCTTTTTTTAATTACATTTATAAATAAATTCAATGTTAAACATCTGGATAACTGGATGGAAAATCTAGATAAAAACAAAAACAAAAGTCATTCTTAATTTTTAAATGAAAAATTTAATGCTAAAAATCTTAATTTAGCTTCTTCACAATGCTGTATTTTTAGAAAAAGTGATAAAAGAATAACGTTCATAAGAAATGCTCCTTAAAAAATGATGTGTCATAATAAGAATGATGATAAAAAGAAAAGCAAAAGAGAAACCGAAAAAAAATTGTTTTTAGTTCTTGGAATATAACTTTAATGTTGAAAATCAAAGTTTTCTATGCTACCGGCTATTGTCTTACAGTACCGGGGTAAAATTGCACGAAAATAATAAATTCTATCAGAAATACTCCATTAAAATTCCGTGATACAATAATAATAGCAAAAACTAAACAAAAAAACAAACAAAAAAAACATTTTTAATTCTTAAAACAAAGCTTTGAAAAAACTACGAAATTGGCTTGCCTGAAAATACTTTTAAAAAAATCAGCAGTTCAAAACTCGTTGTTCAGTATAAAGAAATCTAATTTCAATTCCTTAAAATTTGCTTTTCCATTTGTTTTTCAGAATATAAACTTGCAAGCCATGTACAAGTTTTAGAACTTAAATATGTGTAAAAACTATTTATAATGTTATGCATTAAGTAATACAGTGAATTGCTGAAAATAATTAAGTTGTAATATGGCCAGTGATAATTATTATATGAGTGTATTTTATTCATTTTCATTGCTAAGCACTTTCATTAAACTGCAATTTTATGACACTTTAATTTCTAATAACCCCCTTCAAACTGAGATTGGTTAGCAGAATGGTTTTGTTTTTGAGATTGGAAAGCAGCGCCACAGCTGCATGGATAGCTACTCCCCTCGACCAGATATGATTTTACACAACGGTCTGCAACCAATAAGCAGAGACCATTAACAGCGCAATCGCAAAAGTTGGGACCTCAGAAATTTTTTACCTATCCATTCATTCAGATAGTTTTTTGCCTGCCTGGATGCTATAAGTGAAGAACGAGCTCTTGCCAAAGGGTGGCATTGTAAATTCTCCCGTGAGGAACATTGTCGAATACAGATATATATTTTTCTTTAATATAATATTTCCTTCACCCATAAATTTAACCTAGAAGTGCCTGGTTTAAATTAATATTATGTTTAAATTATATATGTCTTGATTTTTCAATAATTGCAATGAGCAGAAAACCTTTTACTAAATTGTTAAAACTATATAATCAAGAGCCTTTTTATCAGAAAATAAATTTTGAAACTGTAATAATGTTGACCACTATTTTAGTACGAATTAACTTTGCAAATTAATTCTTTGTAATATTAATCTCCCTTTTTCTTCCTAGTTTTTAGGTTAACATCCTGGTTTTTAACTTAGGATGTTAACCTAAACATCCTAAGGTTAAACATCTCAGTTTTTAACTTAGTTTAAATCTATATGATTTAAAGCGACATGATACCTAAGTTCAAATCTATAGGATCGCAATGTTATCTACACGATCGCAATACAATAATAGATACAACAATAATAATGTATAGTAAAAAATACAATTTTAGATTATTCTTTATTATATCTAATCAAAATCCCTTAAAAAAACTTTGTAGAAAAATACTTTTCCAAAAAAATACTTCAGCCGAATATTTGGCCAAACATTCCGCCATCCAAACATTCAGCAAAAGAAACAAATATGAATAATAGTCGAATATTCGTTTCATCCAAAGACAAAACGTTAAAGACATCTGTCAATCAAATTGTTCACAGAAAATTAATTTATTAAAAGCTATATGCTAAACCCCAGCATAGTCTTACTCTTAACTCAAAATATAATCAGCAAAAATAGTTACTAAGCTAAAACAACACATGAATATCTTTCATTTTAAAATCAGTCAAAATAAAAAGAGTCATTGGGTCAAATAAAATTTTCTTTAAATTAGAAAAAAAAATTATCTAGTAATAAGATAAAAACTTATCTATACCGTTTATTTTTTAATCAATCCAAAATAAAATAATAGCACAGTAGTAAAACTTAGTTTCTATTATTTAAAATGCTTTAAAAATTTTAATAGAAGCTTCTTCAAAATGCTATAATAATAATTTGAAGTCATAAAATTGTCGAGAAACAAAACTGAATGAATCTTACCATTTCAATGTTGATTATTATATCATCTGGGTCAAATGATATTTCATCACTATCAGCTGAAATTTAAAAAATATTTATATGTTAGCTGTAATTAACAAACTGTAAAAAAAAAACGATATTATTTCTACAATCATTTATGATAAATACATAAACTATTAAAAACAATAGAACAGCATACCAGCTTGATAATCATATAAAGCTATTGCTGAGAGCCCAGAACCTTCAGGCACTTCATATAATTCTTCTTCAACTTGCTCTAAAGTTTCGTAAGCTGAAAAATTTTCTTAATGAATTAAAAATTTTAAAACTATTAACATTATCTAAATTCACCAAATTTCAATTCATAAAATCTTCATTATTTTCAATCATTATCAATCACCTACAGGATATTGTGGTGCTTACATATTTACTTACACATTGAGAAATTGAAAGACATTCTTGTATAGTATAAATTGCATAGTCTCAAAATAGTTTTAGAAAAAAAGGAAAGAATTTCAGGTGGCTGCATTTAATCTGACTATAATTTAGGCACTCCTGACTTTGAACACAAGCAGAAAAAACAATTTTCAATTCTAATTTATACGTACTCATTTATTGATGACTTGTTACCATTAATAATATTGTAATAAATATGGAACTGAAAGTTAAAAATTCAATGTTGCAACTTTTGAACATTTTTTTATAGATATAGTTTTCATAAAATCATTTAATATTTTATTTTCATGTATTAAATAAATATATTAACAAATTTTACTTACTTAGGTTATTATTTAGTTTGATTTTACTTCATTAAATAGGTTTGCGCTTAGAGCAGTATAAGTGCTTTTGGAGCCATAAGTTTTACACTCCGATAATTTTTCTTAATAATCAAAGCATGAAAAGTCTATTATTCTATAACTAAATATTTTGTTATATTTAAATATTATTATTATACAATTCTTCATTGGAGTTAAATCGTATTTAATTTATATTTTTGAGAAAAAAAAACTTTCTTCATCTGTAAATCAAAGTGTAGTAAACCAGGAAATTCGCTACATTATAGCAAAAAGGAAAAAAAAACAAAGCATAAATTAAGAAATTTCTGCAAAAGAACAAATACCGTATACAGTTAGTTTCAATTACATTATTTTTACATTTCTGAAAAAGTATAGGAAAGTGCTGAGCAGTTAATAAACTTGCATTTAATTTAAAATGCAATAAAGATGTAATTTTGAATGCAGAAGTGTTATAAAATTACATAATCATAGAAAATTAATAACAAAACTAAACAAACAGAAATTGATTGACAGACAAACTAAATAAAAATATAAAAACAAAATCTTTAAACTAAAAGAAAAATAAATAAATAAAATGCACCTGGTTCAGAAATGCTTTGAGTTTCTTTTGCTTCTGAAAAATATTTAGAAAAAATCACTTTAATCCAAATATCTTTTGTAGAAATAAATAAATAATATGTGAATCAAACTTTAACCAAATAAACTTTACTATAAAATATTTAATTATTTAACAGAATAAAATGTATTCAAATAAAATACCTTTTTAAATTATAATAAAAATAAATAATTAAATTATATTTTTTATACATTTTTATTAATGTTTACCTGGTTCTGTATAAGTCTGAACCTTCTGCACTTCTAAAAATTAAAAAAAAAAATAATTATAAATTTCATAAATCACTGTATAAAATTTAAAGAGCATTTTAATGAAAAAAAACTTACCAGGCTCATAAGTTTGAACCTTCTGCACAGCTGGAGGGAGAAAACAAGTATATTTATTTTGCATATTTTGTATAGTACAAGCGTACAATATTAAATACAGTAACAGCTCTTTAGAACAACCCCTACCGTGTGATACATGAAGTTCTGTTTGCTCTTTTATATAGATGCTATTTTTACACCCATTAGAATGTTCATACTAAACTGTTCATTTCAATATAAGAATCGAAACTTTGTTTTATGCTTTTTATTTCCAAAAAACAGATGCTAAACATTTTTATGGTTTAAAAACAAACATTTATTTCATTGTCAATGAGTCAATAGATAGCAAAACTCTAGAAGAAATTGTTTAAGCCACCAATTCTTTTGTTGTCACCATTCAAAAAACATGAAACATCTTGAATTTTCTATGAATGTTGTGACAGGAACATCTACGTTTATTTCAGGTTGTTCTAGGCATAATCTATGATCAAAGAGATGGTGATTGTTGATAACAATCATCATTGAGAATTAGAAGTGTATATATTGCATCCTCTTGTAGAGATCTGAGTCTCCTGTGTGCATTCATGCCTGTTGTAAATTTCTTTACAAATTGTTTAATGAATTCATTTATATTTTTCAAGTTTGAAAATTGTATTCACTCTTTTTGTGAAGTCTAATAGATTGTTTATTGCGGAATTACAACACATGGCATTCAAATTCTTCTTGATTTCATTTTTGCTGAAACATTGCAATTGTTTGGAAGAGCATAATTTATCCAAAATGGCTGCTTATAACCAACATATCCTTAGAATAGAAATTAAAAATTTTAAAGGATGTAGATAGAAGATTAACGTTTTTGTTGGAAGTGCAGTGTTTATGAATTTTAAGTATATATTTTAATAGTTTTGTGTAATTGTAATATAGCAACCTCACATTATAATGTATATTTTCGTTTAGACCACAGAAGTTGCTATGTCAAGTGTCACTCTATAGACTACATTTATTTAGTATTGTATGGATTTAAAACATTAAAAAAAAAAATTATATTTAAATTATCAAGATTTAACTTATCAGGTTCAGAGTAGGTTTGAACCTTCTGTACTGCTAAAATACAGAAAGCAAAAATAAAATTTTTAAGTCATTAAAACTTATTTAACAACAAAATAATTTATTTTTTGAAATGCAAACAAAAATATTTGTCAGCTTGAATAACGTTCATATCTTACTTATTTATTGCTACCAAACAAAAAAAATATCAGAGAAATAAATAATAGTTTTTTAAAATTAATACAGCTAAAGAAAGAAAATAAAAATTTATAAATAAATTTAGTAATGTATTTATTCATAACGCAAAAAAATTTAATAAAATTTGATCATTAAAAAATTTGATATTAAACTTACCAGGTTCAGAATAAGTCTGAATCTTCTGTACCGCTAAAATACAGAAAGACAAAATTTTCAGAATTTCTTAAAATAACACCAAATTATAACAAAATGATCATATTAGGTGACCACAATCAAAAATGTATTAATTCAATAGTAGATCAAATGATAGAAATGCTACATGTTGAGTCAGAATTTTCATGGTTTAAGAAAAAGATTTATATGTTACTAAATTACTGATAAAAAACTAAAAATAAGATCCAAAAAATATTTATATTATAAAAACAATGTCATTAAATATAAACAGCTTCTTGAAGTTGTTATTTGATCTGATAATTTCAAATTTTGGCATATGAATGAAGCAATATAGTTTAAAGATTTTGTACTTTATTATTTTAAGATTTTCAACCAATCATAAATTAAAAATAAAGAATAAACAACTGTCATAAAGTATTGTTTAGTCAAATAATTTTTTTAATTTCACATCAAAAGTTTTTGAGTTGTAATTTTTTTCTATAAGTAATTTTACACAAATGCAAAAAAAAATAATATGAAAATAAAATAGTACATTATGAAAATAAAATAGTACAGAATAACAAGTAAAATATCTTTAGTTGCAAAACAGTTATAAAATTTAAAATTAAATTTCTAAAAATAGGAGTAAATCAATTTCAATGAAGACTAGAGCTTAATTTTTTTTTATCTCACAAAAACAAAGAAATACTTGAAAAAAATTTTAAATTAACTTTTCTCAAAAACTTTTAACTTTTTCTTCAAAATAATCAAACCATGAATATGAATAAATTAAATAATTTAATATATTGAATACGATATTTTAACTAAATTTAAAAATTAAAATATTAAAGGATCAAATTCAATGCTGTTGTTGATAACAAAAACAAAGTTTAAACAATAAACTAACGTTAAACTTGAACAAAGTTAAAATAATAAACTTTTATAATCATCAAGCAAACTTAAAAGGTCAATGTAAAAGTTAAAATTATTTACCAGGTTCAGCATAACTTTGAATCTTCTGCTGAGCTAAAAACATAATAACAGTTATTACAATAATTATTATTCATTAAATTAGATCTAAATCACTAAAAAAAATTTTAACTTTTTAGAAGTGACTAGAGATAGGCAAAAAACAACACCTACTACATAAACCTAACAAAAATCAGCATTCAACTTACTATTTATTGCAACAAAAAGTAATATATATACAGGGGTTGGACAAATAATGGAATCACTTCCAAACTATTTTTTTTTTTTTATATTTCTCAAGAAATACTTAGAGGATTAATTTTAAACTTTAGAAGTGTTCAAGTCATGTGATTTCTCATATATATCGATAAAGTTTAAAGATTTTGAAAGGTCGAGGCACTGCAATAAATTACGAACGAAAAGGAAAATTTTTTGAACACCAAAAAATACAGAAATAAGCTTTTAACTCGTGTTAATTACATTGATTATCATATGAAATAACTGCACAAAATTTTGTAAATCTAGCTTACATATTCATGGTAAAATGAACATTTTTTATAAAAAAGAAACTAATTTTTTGACTAACATTTTTTACTATAACTGCAGAAATATTCAATTAATTTTCCTGAAAAGTATTCAGTAAGACAGTAGCCAGAATCTAAAATTTATTGGGTATATAAAGAAAGATCTCCTTGTTTAATAAATAATTTCAACTCAAAATAATAAATATTTCAAAAAAATTTATAGTACTGATACAATTTTGTAAAATATTGGACTGTGGTTTCTGTTTTCCAATTTATTCTTAATTATACTCAGGTCTGATTTCATTTATCTTATAATAATGAATAAATGTAAAGCTTCCCAATCAGCTGAGGTTTTTTTTTTTTTTTTTTTAAAACTTTCTTCTACATATTTTTTAATTGAAATATCTTAAACAACTATAACAGGAAACTTTACAAATTCCTTTTGTAAGTATTTTTTTTTTCAGAAACATACCTGGTTCCACATAGCTTTGATGTGGTTTGAATAATTCAGATTCAAAATCATCTACTGCATCCAGGAATGAAATTTCTTCCGTTTTCTTCACAGGGGCTCTTCTTTCCTCATGTGTGATAACATTCTTGAAAAAGTAAAAAATTATAAAACTCAATAAAGTAAAACTAAAACAGAAAAAAAAAATTAGATTTTTTTTTCCTTTAAAGTTTGGAGAAACCTTTTAATTGCCTGAGCTGACTTACTCTTTTATACAAATCTTTATCGAAATCTTAATTAACTATAAATAAATAAAATCTTTGAGAAAAGGTCTTTCACCTAAATTTCAAATACAATTTTTTGAGTAATTGTTAAAAATAATAAAAATTATAGTTTTATATATTCTTAATCTGAACAAAATTTAATACTTAAATTAACATTTTTATTCTTTTTTATGAAGTAAACAAAATTTACAAAAATGTTTAATATACAAGGGCTGTCTTTTAAGTAAAGGCCGTTTGAAAATAAAAAATTTCATGGATCAAAATTATTTTTTGATTTTACATATGTTTCCCTTTCTTTCTTTATAAATAGTTGGCAAGTTTGCTTAAACACTTATCACAACTAGATTTAGAATACTCTCTTCATAAAATATCCTCTTGCCACCTGCTCCGATAACCAAGAAGTCAGGATCGTTTTCACGTCTTCATAGTACTGGTTGCTGCCAAAATAAAGTTTGAAACATCGAAAAAGAAGAAAATCATTAGCGCAAGATCTGGGCTGTATTGAGGGGTGGTCCAAAACTTCCCAGTCAAAAGAGCCCAATAAAGCTTAGGACTAAGCTGTGGAGAGAGTCATTGTCATATAATAGCAAAATTTCCTGTCAGCATGCCAGTAGGAAGCTTCGCAAACTTCACAAATCTGCCGGTGAACGTATGCAGCAAACAGAATTTTTGTAGACTTAAAATGCATCACTGACAATAACTCATACGCGAAGAGGGATTCATTAAACTAGAACATTTCAAAGATACAGAACTGACCATACAGGTTACTTACACAGCTGTAACTGAGCTCAGTTGTTCCCAAGGAATGCCAGGACACAATGCAAGCATCACATATTAGTATACACAACGAAAGGGTCCTTACTTAAAAAACAGCCCTCGTATGTAAGCAGAACATTAAAGATTCAATGACACTGATAATAACTAAATGAGGAATTGGTGTATTAGCTATTAAGAAACTTATATACATCAAATTCTAGTGGGGGTTGAGCAGGTGGAACATGGAATGTCTGTTCAGGAGAAGCGTTTCTAGCTGTAGTAGCAGCTTGAAGTAAGGGAGTAGGAACACCGACAGAAGACGTTCGAACAGTGGGGGCAGCAGGAGGCTCATCCTCCTCCTCTTCTTCAAAACGCTGCTGCTCTTGCCTTAAACTTAGCTTTCTTTGACGTTCCTTGAAAAAAAAAGTGAAACAATGAATTGATCCTAATAAAAACTACAGCATTATTAAAAACTTATTCAAAAAAGTGGGAAGGTGATTCCATTTATACAAATAAGTAATAAAATAATGTTTAAAAAATAAGTAATGCATTGATGTAATACTAATGAGTTTTACTTCAGATATCATGGTTATAGTGATAGAGAAATGAGGTTCCTTTTATACAATTTGGGTTAAAAATAGAAAGACCATTTCTAATACATACTTAAGCAAAATAATTTCTTTTTATCAGATATACACAAGTCATATCTTAAATAACCTGAAAAAAATTGCAGATAGTACCATAGCACTATGAGGTAAACATTCTTAAGCAACCACCACCTTTTGTGCCAAGAAAAACAATTATCAGATTATTTTTCAGAAAACAAAATAATTGTTATAATAAAACACTTTTTTTAAATTCTTGAAATAATATTTTAATAAGATACATTATTTAAAAACATAATTTTATTTTTATTGGTTAAAAAAATTTATAGGCAATGAGGGAGAAAACAAAACAAAATTGTAACAATTTGATATAACAAAATGAGAGAATAGACAAATTTGACTATAACAAATCAAATAATTTTATTAGTTTAGCATTATTTAATAATTTATAATAGCATTAATAATAATAATTTTATTAGCTTTGCTTGTTGAATTACTTACAGCCACATTGTTCATAAATTAGAGAATGTGAGAAAAAATATTTTAGAAGTATAATTTTGAAAATTACTTCTTCATCCTTCTTAGCCAGCTCTTTCTCTTTCTGTTCTCGAGCGAGACGTCTTGTACGCTCTTCATCGGCTCGTTTCTTTGCTTCCTCTTCTTCCGCTTTTGCCATGTTCTCAAAACGAGCTCTCAAGCTGCTAGCTTTATTTGAGCCAACTATAAAAAATTCAAATTTTGAAAAAATCGGTACTCATGGATTAATAACAGTTTTTATAAATACAACAAATGTATTAATACTAACTCATAGTAAAAAAAAAAAGATTAAAATAAATATTGAAATCAAATGCATGCAAGCATGCAAGAAAATACATTAGATATTTAATTTACAATAAACACAGGCTGGAGAAAAAAAATTTAGTAATCATCAACGATAAAATGTGGATGCACTGGACGAATAACTAAGAGTAAAAAATTAAAGTGAAGGCTTTATCAATTTCCTTAAAAGATAAATATATTCTTAAAATGAACAAAGAAATAAAATAAAAATTCAAAACTCTCAAAAATAAGAGTGTTACATGCTCCATTACTCAGGGTTGCAAGTTTATTACAGTCCAAATTAATTTTACCGTCAAATTTTTAATATATATTAAACATTTGATGAATAATATTAAATATATATTGCATATAAAAATTCTTATTATAAAACCATTTAATTTATCAATAATTGATGGATATCTTACTGGTTTGGCAAAATTTAGTTTAACATAATTTTAAAGCTGATCCCATTTTACTTCAAACCCTGCGGATATAATTAAAAATATAATTAATTGCTATCAAGCGATGATTACTTTAGTTCAAAAAAGGAACTTGCTAAGTTGAAAAAATCTCTTCATATTAATTTTTTGGAGCATAAATTGAATTTCTTTTTCTTTTTTCTTTTGGAATTTGCAAGCAAGCAAAACTATCAAAATTCCACACAAATCTACTGCATATTTCAGTCTTTTTTTTTTCCCTGGCAGACTTACAACCCTAATTATGATGCATTGTAATTCCCTTAGCTGTGGAAATGGATTTTAAAAAACTCATATAATTCATCTGTTCTCTTAAAAACATTTGAAGTAATTTTTTAAGAAAAATAATAAAAGTTGATTAGAATATAAAAGCATAGTGAAAACTATAAAAGTAAAAAAATTATCCAAGTACCTGAATCTGAGCGGACTTTTTGATATGATGATTGTGGTTTCTCAATTTCAGAAAAAGAGTGAGCTGACTGCAGAAAAAAAATTACAGCATTACAAAAACATATTTTATATTGTCTATAGATAAAATGAAAAAAGTTAGGTTCAAATTTAAAGCAAAATAAGTAAATAATTACACATAACTGCTTAATCTAACAAACAAAGCAATTAAAACTGAATTGAATAATACAGAGCAACATTCCTTAATATATATTCCTCCAAGATAGAACACTGTTAATTAAAAGACATCTTTGTAATCCCCAATCTCTTAATAAAGGGTAGTTTGTGTTATTTATTTGGAAAAGTGGTCACTCCAAATAGATGCTCCATCATTAGTCATTTTTAAAATAATTCACCACCTTCAAATGTTCATACTTGGTTCACACAAAACATATTATCCCCCTCTCAATTAAACAATATCTCAAAAATGGCAGCCAAAACGTGTGGTCCCATACTTAGGGCAAGAATATAGAAAGACGAAGTGCAGCTCATTGAATATGTAACTAACACGGGAAACTGCTCAATGTGGTGTACTAGACCAGAAAAATAACTTTCGTGGCGAGCAACATACTCAGATTTAGCAGAGTATCAAATGTACTAAGATTCAGTGCATACACATTAGAAATAAAGTGTCAGTCAGGAGGTATGTCACCTGTGAACCAGTTGTTGGACAACTCTACATGTATAGTTAGATACGCTGCCTCGCACCATTTTATTCTTTTTTTCTTGCCCAAATGTGTCAGATTTAATCAACATGGATGATATAAATGTATTCTCAAAGGATTACCTTCACTAACAGTTCAGTACCGTTTATCAATAGTGTAAAGAATGCAGAGTAAACCGATGAGAAAAAAAAAAGAAAACTTTTCTTCTCCCCAACACTAGTAGTGGTTGGGAGGAGGGGAAGGTGAAAACCAGTTTCAAAAACTTCTACTGGTGTGCCCCTAAATGTAGTTTTTTCCTTTATATATAGGGACCACACCAAACCTTGGACTGGTTTATATTATGCTAACTGGTTTACAATACAGAAATTAAATTGGTCTGGTTTACATTATAAAAGCTAACCTTCTTCCCCTATTTATATACTTAGGGGTCCCACTGAAGTTGAATGGTACAAAATCTCATTATAGACAAAGTGATAGCAACATTTCAAAGCGAATAAATTTTTTAAAATATTACAAATAAGATCATAGTTTACATTCTCAATAAATTAAAAGCAATAGATTTTGCTAAGTGAAAAAAAAGAACATATATATTTGCACTATTTTTTTTTTTTTGTTACCTTTGTCTAGTCATGACTACACCAATTCTATAAAAGGCCTCCAATACAATTTAGAAACAAATAAAAATATAATTTATTTACTTATACGTCTCTTGATTAAATTATTTTTTTTAAAGAATGAAGAATGCTAAAAAATAAATATGTACTTTATATGAAGAAGATACAAGTGGATAATTTTACTGCCATTTTTTAATATTCAAATGCAGTACAATAACTATTGTATTATTATTCAATGCATAAAAGTAGAATTATTCATAATAAATTTAATCTAAAAAATTTTAATAAAAAACTACATTGTAAATTTTAAACATTGGGGTAAACTTTTTTTTAAAGGAAAAAAAAATAACTTAAGTCTAAATTCAAAAATGTGGTACTTTTTGTCATCTTTTATCAGTTCTTTTTTAACATTCTAATGTTTCGTAAATTGACAGTATTACTAAGAATAATTTCAACTAAAATATTTTTAATCGATGTAATTAAAAGTTACATTATTGTTACAATATTTTTTATTTAGTCACAACACTTCAAACTAAAAAAAAATATAAGGAATGAGTTCATCATTTTTATTAGTACTCTTTCAAACATATTATTATTTTGCAATTAATTTCACTCATTTTAAAGAAATATTACCAAAACAAATCATCAATACAATACAAATTTTTGTCATTATAGTGAAATTTTTTAAAATGGCAAGCGTAAACTGAAACATTTTATATTCATAGATGATAGTTAAAAGTTTTCTCTAGGTAAAAATAAATTGAAAGAATATAGTACTACCTTATCCTGCCTATCTCTCTCAATTCCAAACTTTCCACCAAATCCTTTCTTCATGTCAGTTTGAGAAGGGTGTGCTTCCACTTTAGTTACTTCTTCCCAACCTAATGCAGATTTATCCTTTCTGTCTTGCTGTACCCCGTATTTTCCACCGAACCCCTTAGCATAATCTACACACACAAAATAAATTATACAGTTTTATTTGTAATATGGTTATATATTTATAAAACAGCTATTATAAATATATATAAAACCTTATTCATCACTAAAACATAGCAGATTATTAGAACAAAGATGTTTAAAAATATTTAATTCTTTTTAATGTGTTAGTAGCAGGACATATAAAATTTCAATAAAAAAAGAATTAAAAAATACTACTTTTGGCTAAAAGATTTTTGGCAAAAGTTTAAAAAAAAGTAACATAATGAACTAAAAATTTCCATGAGGAAAATAATTTAGAGATTTTAAAAAATAAAATCTTAAATTCACCTTAATTTTAACTGCCATAAATAATTCGACCTACTAATGATGACGACTATATACTACAATGATATAAGATCATACCATGATTTCAAACTGATAAATTAATTAAGATATATCTTTTCTATAAAAAAAAAGAGAATAAATTACAAATAATTAATTAAACACAATTTAGATTTTTTTTCTGTACAAAAAAATATTGACTAAAAAAAAAATAATATTGTATAAATTAAAAATGTTATTACTAAGAGTTTTAAAAAAATTAATAATTAAACAAAATAAATAAACTGATAGTTTTTTTCTTTTTTAATTATTTATTTTACCTAAAAATTTAATTGGTGAATAAATAATTTTCAAACACGCTTCTTCTAAAAACATTTTGATTAATAGTTTTATTATACATGCTATGATTTTCATGAAAAAAAATTCAAATAATTTGACAAACTTCATTAACTTCAAGCTTAAATGTAAAATCAACAAAAATTCAATCATACTTAATAATAAATTAATACTTCATATCTGAACACTATAAGAATTGCAAAATTATTATCTCTATTTTATTATTATCTATAATTTCATGTTATAAAAGTTGGCAACATCATTAGTTATTAGAAAACTACTCATATGAGCTTGCTAATAATTAAACCAAGAAAACCTAGACAATAAAAGATAATCTAAAAAATGAGTAGAATATTTTAAGAGAATGGTGAAATATTTTATAAAAATGCTAAATAGTATGCAAGTATTCTTAATGTAATGTAAATTTTAAACTTCAAAAATTGATTTACGTGCGCATGTGATTTTTTTAAAACCCATATGAACTGAAAATGTTTTAAAACTGTAGATAATAAAAGAAATTCTACAGGTAAATCAATAAAAAATGCATTAATTTTTAATAAGCTGAGTTCATCAGAAAATAATCATTCTAGATTAAAAAGCAATTTGTTACCTTTAACTTTTCCTTATTGGAATTGAACTATACTGGACACAAATTTTATAATACAAAATCAGCAATAAACAATAATAGCAACTACTTATTAAAAAACATTTGAATCATGAAAGAAAAAGTTAAATAGTTAAGAATTATTAAAGATGATTCCAAGCTAATTCAAAACATACAAACTAAAAGCTAAGGAGAAAAATTTGAAAACTATTACAAACTTAAAAACTGAAACAGAAAAGAATTTATAAATATCAAAAGTCATTTTAAATTAATGGTAACAGGACAATTAAATTAACAATTTAAGTAAAATATAATGTACTTAATTTCTTTTTTACACTATATTAATTGTGCACAATTAACATAACAAACAATGGTTAGTTACATTTTTATTGTTTTCACTTTGTATGATAAAACTAAACTTTTTAATGATGTTAACACAGGAACAAAACAATATAACTTGGGAGAATTTTACATTAAGAGCATTTATTAAGCACAGAGACCTTAAGAAAAAGATTGTTATTTACAAAAGGAAATCAATATTTATTCTTTTTGATTTTGAATCTTTAGATAGCAGAAAGCCCATGCACTTGTTATTTTTTTGTTTGGTGTTAAAATTATCAGGCACAAGCCAAACAAAAGGCAATATAATTATGCATCTCTGATGAGCCATTGAGATGAATAATTTAAAATTTAATTGTGACTGACCAATCTGGGATTGGTGTTTAGGAACTTTCTCAAGATGTTGCCAGCCTACTGCACTTTTGTCTTGCCGATCTGTTTGCAGCCCGAATTTTCCACCAAAGCCTAATGCATAATCTGTGAAGTAATTGAAAATAATTAACAACCAATTGTTAATTTTAATACAGAAAACGAATGGTGTTTTTAACGGTGTTTTCTTCTAATGTTAACTCAACAACTATAATTTAGATAAGAATATCTTTAATCTGAAATAATTTGTTATAAATAAAATATCTTGATACATACATCTTGTTATATTAAAAAATGTTATTAACAATTGGCTGCTAACGAGAATAATTAACAAACACTGCTTAATGCTAATACAGAAAGAGAACTGCTCAATGCCATTTTCTTCTCAAGTTGAAGTATAGGTTAACTCTCAACCACACTTACTAAAAGAAATATTTTAAAATTTTCTGAATTTTTCATAACTTATTTACATTTCTCTGTAAAATAACTTGTTAACAATAAAATATCCAATAAAAAAAATTTTATTAAAAAAAACTATATTTAAAAGCAGTAAAAACAAGATAATTTTTCATATTAATACATAATTATTTTATAACTTTAAAGTTTTTTAGTTCAACTAAATATGACACACTTATACTTATGTTCGGTAAGAAAATATCTATCAGAAGTATTTATGAAGCTGTGTAAAATATAGAATTAAGTAAAAACAAGATAATTTTTCATACTAGTACATAATTATTCTATAATTTTAAACTTTTTTAGTTCAACTGAATATGACACACTTATACTTATGCTAGGTGAGAAAATATATATCAGAAGTATTTATGAAGCTGTGTAAAATATAGAAGATTGATTTTAATTACATGTCTTACACAAAATGTAAAGTTAACATATACTTTAACATTCAGTCTTATATACCTTTCAAGACTTTCACTTTCTTCATGCTTAACAGAAAAAATACTATTTATTTACAGGGATAGGCTAAAACACCTCATATTCTTAAGTAGTACATAATCTGAAAGATGTATTAAAAAAACTGACAAGATCTAGGGAAATTGAAATATCTTTAAATTATTAAAAAATATAATTGTTCAGACACTGAATACTACTAAAACTTCATTTCCACAATTTACTATGTTTCAAATGAAGATGTCATATCTGTAAGTTTCTAATCAGTGAAATAAGATATTTTCATTTAAGAAAGATTATATAATAAAGGGAAGTGCTTTGGCTAACTCTGTACGTGCAATATAAATTTAAATATACTTAATATGAATTAAATATACTTAAGGATTTAAACATACACAATTATATAATTTAGAAATCTTGAAATTGGAAAGAAGATTGTAATAATAGAGTAAAAAATAACTAATATATTAAAAAAAACGAAGTTTAATATTTTGTGGAACATAAAGAGAAACAAAATTAAACAAATTAAGAGACAAAATTAATGATTTTGAAAATTCCTTATTTCCAAAAATGTTAAGTTATTACTAATTCAAAGAATTATATATTTTTTGCATCACACAATTTTTAAATGTTATCTGACATTAAAAACAATGAGGTTTCATTAAAAAGCATTTACTAAAGAGAGTCTGGTGCAAAGTTTCACTTTTTTAATAAACTAATTTAAGCTTCAGTTGACAAAAAATGTCTGCAAATTAAGAACATATCATATCATAATAATACGAACAATGTAACAAATAATAAAACATCCAGTAATGTTAATTATTAGATGATTGAAATCTATACTGACGTGCGATTGAAAAAACGTAAGCATTTCATGATTGATTCCGAGAAAAGTGGTTTGACTACTTTTCTCCTTCTATTGCTAATGCTATGATATAGAATTTTAAAAAACTAATGAAACAAAACTTATTTAAATTTTTTCTTTTTTGCAATTATATATATATATGTAGTTGCTTGCCATATAGCGATGTCAAATATATAAAAATCTTAATTTTGAATTTTTCCTCGCTCAAGTTGATTTTTCAATTGCATGTAGTAATAAAAGTCTGGTTCCGATATCTAAGTTTTTATCATAATCTTTTACTGTATCTGTACTGGCTTTTTATATCATGGCTTAATAATCCTTCAGAGTGAGTTGACAATTGAAATTATTCTTTTAAGTAAGCAATATGTTCAATGCTAATAAAATTAAAAACTGAAGATTTCGGGTAAATACAGAAAAAAAGAATAACCTTTTTGGGATGGATGCTTCTCTGTTTTCTCTTGATAATCCCAGCCAACTGCAGATTTATCCTGGCGTCCTTGATCAACGCCAAATTTTCCTCCAAATCCTTTCGCATAATCTTTTTGTGATTCATGCTTTTCAGACTTTTCAATATAATCCCAGCCAACAGCATTGCTATCTACTCTGTCTCTCTGCACACCAAATTTACCACCAAATCCTGTAGCATAATCTATAAAACATAAAAGAAAATTAATATAAACAATGATTGAAACTTTATGTTCTTTAACATTAAAGAGTTAATGTCTAAGAAATTAAAAATACAGTGTCAGCTTATTAGCAGTGAAAGCTTCAATTGCCAACACCAAAATAAACTTAGGTTATTTTCCCTAGGTCATTGTGTAATTTTAAATGGTTGTGAAATAAATAAAATATAATTAGATAGTTGGCTTTATAAAAAACAAGAAATGTAAATTATAATATAAGGAACTATTTAATGTGATTGTGCATAGTTATGAGAGACTCTTCAGCATTTGTTTAAAAAATTTGCTTCATTTCTCAAAAATAGTTGTGAAGCAAAAATATTATTCATACCTTATTTTATATTAACTTTTTAACAGCTAAACAAACATATACATTTAACTTAATCTTATGAGTATTTGATAATCATCAAAACTTTTGTCTAAATATCAAAATGATTATTCAATATTAAAACTTATCAAATATCTGTCAATACAAAAAATTATATCAAATAATACAAATTAGAAATTAAATTATTTAAAAAAAAATGCATGTGTTGTACATGAAAAAAACTGTGTTTCTGTAAAAAATATGTTTTATGTGAAAACATTTTCTTTGTTAAATGATTCATATTAAGTTAAAAGTAATAAAATTCCTTGATGATGGTATATATAGAAAATTTAAAGCACTATACACTTTTAAGTTAATATTTTAAAATTAATTACCAATCATTCAACTATTTTATAAGACATTAGTGCCAAAACATATGATGTAAAATTTAATATTAAGCCTAAATATTAATGACCATTAAATAAGATAATAACAGTTTCAAGTAACAGTCAAAAATAAAAACTATCAGAATTATGTTATTCTTAGAAAATTAGCTTAATAAGAATAACTTTTTTAAACAGATTAATGACTACATAAAGAAAGTTTTAAAAAAAAAAGACACAACATTAAATTAGCTAAAAAGTTATGCCTGTTGAAGTTCATAAAGTTACCTTTCTGAGAGGCATGTTTATCAACTTTTTCATGATGATCCCATCCTACAGCTGACTAAAGAGTGAAAAAAAAATAACATTAAAAAATATTTACAAAATCAAGACGTTACAAATATTGCACTCAGTTCATTAGTGTTCACATTTTTTTTAACTAAGCATGCAATTAAATTGTCTGTACATGCCTATTTATGATCAGGGTGCAACCTGGGAACAAAAAGTGTCACTTATATTGTGAATGTGCCGTTCTCGCCTTCAAACCAAAAATTAATTGGAAAAAACTAATTGGCACAAGAAATTTATAACTGCTTTTAAAATTTCTTTTAATAAGCTTTGAAAAAAGTCCAAATTTAAAATTCTAACATGTACTAATTCAAGATATCAAAAGATTCAAATCTTTTAAGACTTTGATATTTTTTAAAGATAATTTTCTTTTACAGAAACCTGTTCAAATAATATAGAAAAAGTAAAAATAATAACAACAAACCATTATATACTAATATTTAAAATTAATCTTTTTAATCAGAGAGTTAAAATCCTTGAATAATTCAAAAATATAATTTAGATATTCTAAATATATACTTTTAAAATTTTTAAACCAAATTCAAAAACTCAATCTTTTTTTCTTTGGCTCCCTTCCACAAAGATTATGCATCCCAAGTATAAAAAATTATTAGAATATTAAAATTTTAAAAATAAAAACTATAATGATAATAACAATATAACAGTTTAAAAATAAACTTAAATAATAAAAACTATAATAACAATAATGAAATAACAGTTTAAAAACCAATTTATATAAACATATATAACATGAAAATTGTTCTTACTTTATCTTGTCTATCAGATTGTACACCAAATTTTCCTCCAAAACCTTTAACAGCATCAACTTGAGAACCATGTTTTTCAACATGAGCAACATAATCATGGCCAACAGCAGACTAAAAATAACATTAATTAATAACATAATCAAATCTATATTTAGAACAGTAAAAATTTAACAGACTATTAGCATTAAAAAAGACATTTCTATTACCTCTAAAAAATAAAAATAAATTATGTATATCAAAAACATATGATGTTGTTATATAACCTTTATCTTACTTAGTTAGTGCTTTTTTGCGTTGTTTCAATTTTAAAATGTACCAGAATATAAAAATAATAATTGTTTGAAAAAAGTATTTTATGTGCAACTTATTTATAAATAATGGTATTTTTGTTTAAATGGTGCTTCATGGGGCTAAAACCATTAAAGCTTAATTCACAAAATAACAATTTACAGCAAGTTTTTTAAACTTTTAACAAGATATATCATATAGCTAATAGATCAAACAGGTCAGAAAAAATAACATGTAAAAAGCTCATATTATTTTGGAATAATGCAATGTAAGTAACAAAACTTTTTAAATAAATAAGATTAAATCACACAAAAATAAATAACAAATATATATAAAAGGCTTAGATAGGAAAACTGAAAATAGAAACATCAGTTTAAATGAAAAACCTAAAACTTAACAAAAATTAATTGGTTAGTGACCCAAAAAAAAACAACAGCACTTGATTTTAATCTAGGGATTCAAAGTTGATTTTGATTAGTTTTCATACATTTTCAAAAGTGGACAACAGAAAATTTTAGGCAACGTCATTATTTTTCACCACCCTCAAAACTATAACAAAATATTTAAAAATTATAATATGACTCTGAATAGACTTGGTGAGTTTTTGCCAATTAAACACATTTTCATTGAGTTACATGGAAAGTAACAAGATATTGTTGTTGGGTAGCATGCAGCTCAGTTTGAAAAAATATGAAACTTTCAATAATAGTAATATTACACCATTTTAGGCAATACAAATTATTATAAAAAGCTAACTTTAACTCTCCTGAGCTGAAATTACTATAATGTCATCCATCTGCTTAGTATTTATTTATTCACTTTATACTTTATTTAGAAAATGCTGAATAGCTGAAACCATTACAAAACACTTTCAAATTTTAAAGGGTTTCATAGTCTACAAGTTTAGTTACCACTGGAATAACTAATTGCACTGCCAACCCATTTAGGAATTTTTAAAGCAAAATTACGAAGGAATTTTACGCAAAATCAATTATAGTAAAAATATATAACTATCGTAAACCTGAGTACCTTATCCATTCTGTCAGCTTGAACACCAAATTTTCCACCATAACCATAGGAGGATTTTATACCACCTTCCATCTGTTTTTTCTTGTATTCAGCATCATCCTTGGTGACATTTGTTCTAAGTTCCTGGATGCTAAAAGAAGAAAATAAAAAAATTTCATGTTTAAATAATAAAATTTTAACTACAATTTATTTTTCGTGTATACAATGAACTTGTTTTAAAATTTCAGTAACTAATATTAACATATTAAAACAATCTTGACATAGGCCTCATAACAAGTTGGGAATTTATTTTTGTTGTTGATATAATACTTCAAAAATGAAAATTTCTAATTCGTGCTTTACTAACTTTCTTCCAGAATATTCTTAATTGCAGGATTTTAAAGTTAATTATTAGGTTTTTGAGTTATCTAAGCTAAAGGTCCTAAGTTTTAAGTGACGGACATGTGTTTGTCATTAATAAATGATTTATCCTAAAAATTTTCTGAGTCAAGGAATTTCTCTAACAATACAACTAGTGTTTTATCTCAATCGAACATTAAATCTTATGCTTTTTATAAGAAATTATAAATTATGGGGTATTTTAAAGTTATAAAAATAAAATTATCTAAACATTTAGCTTATAAGAATATAAAAAATTACTTAAGAGCAGCAACAGTCCTGCCAGAACCTTCAACGGTTTTAGAGCCCCATCTCTGTTCTTCTTCAGTGACATCATTCTACAATGAAACAAATTAGATTGTTCAGGTTTCAACTAGATAGATATTTAGAAAAAAAAGAAACACAGTAACATTTTTCAAAATCATCATCACACTTATTTTTCCAATAAATAGTGGGAACATTTCTGTGCAGTAATTAAGTCACACATCAATTTCCAATTTTATTAACATTAGTGACTTTCACACATTAAAGTTACAGTGTTAACAAAATTAAGCAAATAGGTATAAACAATACGCTATAAGAAAGTAATGGTGTTCAAAATCAAAATTAAACATTAATGTGTATTCAAAAAGATTTGTTTTAAGAAAATTATAGTAATAAAAAAAAATAATACATTACGATTCAATAATAAAAAACTGACTGCTTAAATAATTTAAAGCTAAGTAGTTTTACAGACAAGTTCTTCACAAAATTAAAACAAATTATATTCATGTAAAAAAAAGAAAAAAATAATAATCTTTCTCAATATCAAATTATGATTGTTTCTTAGATTCTACTTTGAGATTTATCACCTTACAATTAAAAGGATCTTTTTAAAACATAAGAAAGATATAAGATTTGAAACATGGACCAACTTGGATAAGGGTATACAGCTACACATGATATAAAAAAGATTTGAAAAAGGTTTCTTAATAAAATTATTAATAATTTACTATTTTTGTACTTTAATTTTTTGTTCACATCACTAACATTATTTTTCTTGTGCTTTCATAATATATGTCAGAACTATAACAATTATACAGAAAATTTCAATTAAAGTACAATTTATTACTATAGAAATAGAAACATATTGAACTCAGGCATTTATAAATGATATAAATTTTTTACAATGGATTTACAAAGATGAAGGATTTCATTATCATGAATAAAAAGAAAAAAAAATTAATTGCACAAAATAAAAGCACACATACCTATATTATAAATTTTTTTACAATAACATATTAAATTGCCATGTATATATTTTTCCTAAATTAAACCAGAAACTAATCATTGATTATACTGGGAATTAAAACCGAGGATAAGATAAAATCTTCTTTCAATAAAAGATCTTTAAAAAAGGCTATCAGAAAAGAAAAAGACATTGGGAGAAAAGTGCCACCAAAATCTCTGTGCCTCCTTGCTGTCAATTATTACATAGAGAAAGATTTTTGGCCCCTTTTTAAACCTGAAAAAATATATATTTCCTACTTCTTAAAACACGGAAAAATATATAAATGAAATTTCCTGAGTTATTAAGTAACTATTTAATATTTTAGAACTTTTGTTTCATTTTGTTCATGAAATGAATTGATCATTGAAACTCATTTCATAAAAAACAATCTAGGAAATGAGTTTTAATGAACTGTTTGTAAAACTTTTTCAAGTGCATGAAAGTTTTGAAAAATAATTACTGTTATAAATTTAAAACTAAACATACACTATTCTAAAATGATTAATAACTGTTTAACAAATAAGAAAACTTTGCTGTAATTCTTAATAGGTTAACATTAAAGAAGGAAAGAAGTCCTTTTCTGTCTAAAGTAGACCCTTAACTGTAAATAAATAGCATTTAACTATAGTGAATTTTACATTGTGCATGATTAAATATTGAGACAATATTAATCAACTAAAGCAAATTAATATTATAACAGGGTTTCCACTTAATTTCAGAAAAAAAATTCACTGACTTTTCCAGATACATCAGGTAAGTTTTTAATGAAAATGAATACCATATTTTATCCATACCATACTATTTTTCATCAGAAACCCTTAATTTTTTTTTCTTTTTTGTAATATCAAATATTAGATTTTGTGAGGAAAAACAATAGGTTGAAAATAGAAACATGGAAAAGTTTCACTAGAAGGTGGAACTTTATAAAATAATTGTAATACATGTTCAAACTATGCAAATTGAATAACAATAACTAATATCTGATATTGACAATTCTAAAACTGGTTATTTTCATTTCTCCATATTCCGTGGAAGCCCTGTTATAAAAGGAAAAAAAAACTTTTTTGACAAATATGAAAATCAAAATCATTTTGAAAAATTCTTACAATAAAATCCGGATCTGTTTCCCAATCATCATCATCGCCACCACCATTTTTGGTATCATTCACATTATATCCGACAGTTGCTTTCCACATTGTGATCTAAAATCTAAAAACATATTTATTTAATAGAAAGATTACATTTACATTTATTGTAATAAAATCTAATATTAACAAGATTCGAAACACTAAAAATACAAAAATGATGCTTTTGCATCATAAGGACCACTAAATGCTGTTTAAACTGTGAAGCAAAACAATGTCCAACTTTTAAATCTTAATTTGTAAATTCAGTAGCAACTTCTAAAGCAATATCTAATGGGACAAACACTGTTTCACCAAATTAAATAATACATCCGAAAATGTATGAATATTAAATTTTTCTAGTGAGAGCCTCCATTATTAAGGATAAAAAGATTTATCAAATATTCGGGGAGATTTCCATGTCATGATCTGAGACAGAACAATTGCCATGTCTTGGCAAACCGACTCAAAAGGTATGACTTGTAGCCTCTTCTGGGCAAACATCTACAAATTTTTTTTTTAAAAATTTGCAAGTTCAAAATTATTTGGCACCTTGACGATTGTAGCTGGCGCGACAGATCACGATACGGAAATATCCCCTAATTTTCTTATAAATAAGTCTGAAACTAAATCAGCATTATTTCTACAATTTTATCTAGTTATAGCTTATGTCTCACAACATTTACTATACAAGGTTTCATAAGATAAATGGTGTGCAATAAATTACTACGATGACCAAAAGCTAAAGATTATTAACATTAAGAATGTAAAAACATCGTAATTTTTTATCTTATATAAAGATAATTATGAAACCGACAAAAAAGTACTGAATTTCAAGGAACTACGAAAATAAACACATAGACGATTAAATTAACTGTTTCTATACCATAAAACATAATTTAAAAGACAAACATTATTCACGGGCATTTAAGTTCAGAATTGAGGTTATGAAGTTTGACATTCAACAGACAATGCAAAATCTTCATTAACAAAAGCTGGCTGATTTGTCAACACTCTACTCACGTACAAAGCATCCGGATATAAAAAGAAAATAAAAATTGATTGGATACAACTAAGCGTAGCAAGAGAAAAAAACTTTCATAAAATAAAATGCAAAAGATATGCAACCGAATTCCGCTTACCCGAAATAAAATAATGAAATAAATTAATACCGCAAAGAGATGTTTGATGAGCAAAAATTCAAAACAAACCCATTCTCATGTGTTTTCACTTTGATCTGAACAGACAACACCCGTCAAAATTTCCTGCAGTCACAGTTACACAAGATTTAAGAGATATTGGCTAAAGAGCAGTTCTCTTTATATTCTTTTCAACCGAGCTGTCTTTTTTTGAAATTTTTTTTTTGTATTAAAAAAAAGGGAAGAAAAAAAGTCTCTCAAAATGTCCGTTATGGGATATTTTGAGGTTATCGGACTTTAACATATATTATGATAAATTTTTCATTTAAGCAAATGCCTTTAAATTAACTGGAATGTTCAGTTTGAGATGAAAAAGGTTTGGTATCACATAAACAGTGCATAAAATAAAGAGTGAACATCTGCATAACTTTTGATCTAATAATCAGATTTTCACATTCAATGAATCAATCCTAATAGTTGAAGAGCATAAACTTGAATAAGCCAATTAATGAATGCAGATGATATTTTATGTTTCGAAATCACATACAAAAAAGTACTTTCCTCTAAAAAAACATACGTCCCGCAGTGGACTGATCGTTAAGACACGGTTCCCAGCAGATCACCGAAGTCAAGCATCACTGGCTACGGTCAGTGTGCGGGTGGGTGACCACTTGGATCAGTCTACGTAGGAACCGAGGGTGTGCGGTATTGGTCCTCGTTAAACTGTTCTACCGTAAAGTGCTCGACTTCGCGTGCAGGTCGTCGGGCTACCGAAGCGGGGGTGCCATCCCCTCTGCAGAGGGTCAAATTGTGATGGTATGTCTTCGGATCATCCTCAGGGGTGTTTCCCAGACCGTCGCCAATAGCCCACTGTGCAGCTCTAGTGCGACGTAAATTAACTACAACAACAACAACTTAATAAACATACATTTAGCGATAGGTTAATATTTTCCGGCCCTTATAAAAAGAAAGTAGGGGAGCCATAATCTGGAAAATATGGTTGCAGGGGAGCAGTTGGAAGTTTAGAACCCTTTATGTTAATTGTACTTCATGAGTATTTCCCCGTAACAGAAGAACTTTTTAAATGAATTTTTAAAAAATTTCATGCAATGATAAAATTTGTTAATCCAAAGTTCTAAGCAAAAAAATTAATAATAATAATTTCTTACAATTTTTTATTATTTTTGTTATTTCACACTAGTCAAAAAAATTTTGAATTGCAAGGAAAGTAAAGAAATTCAAATATCAAAATACAAAATTTAAGCGAGTTCAGTCAATTAGTTCTTGAAAATTCAAATTTTAAATATACGACTTATTCAAAATAACTATTCGATCAATTTTGCTCAAATTTTCTACTTTGTAGTTTAAAATTATATTTTTATTATATTTAATAAAATTATATTGTAGTTTTTAATTATATTTTATTTATATATTTTTTATTTAAAATTATATTTTATTAAGTATATTATTTTAATTTTTTATGGTATCAATTTTTATTTCTATATAATTTTTTATGGTATCAATTTCTATTTCTATATCGCTACAAAAATTATCGTCTTCGCTTAAGAAAAAAAAATAGAGCGTGGGAAGAAGAAGAAAAACTTATTATAACAATTATGAACAGCGACAGATATATCAAAGCGAAGCGTTCTATTTACGTATCGAATATGTTGCCACATTTTTAATACAAAAGTTAAACTTTTCTCCACTTTGATAAATGTAAACTAATGCGAACCTTACAATTAAATTATTAATTCCTTCGTATATTATTGGTTCAAGTTGTCGAAAATTAATATTTCAATTGTAAGGTTCGTATTAGCATACATTTATAAGAGTGGAGAAAAGTATATGCCTTTTTTAATAGTTTTTTGAATATGGCTCTTTGAAGACAAAAAAGCATAGATTTTCTTACAAAATGACTGATAACTAAAAAACTAATCCAAATTTTTGAAAAAGAAAACAAAAATACTTCTTCATTATGTCAAAACACAATTATGTGCCGAGTTTCGTGGCCTGGGCCAGGCTTCTGGGGTGATATATTGTGATTTGATTACAGACAGACAAACAGACACACACACACACACAGCCGCGTTTATTATTATGTATAGATTATTATTGGACGAAAATATTTTCGGATGCTCAAATTTTATAATGTTAAGCTAAAAATTTTCGATTCGCTTAAAAAAGTTCCAGAGATATAGTGAAACATGCCAAAGTAAAATTAACATTATTGGGTCCAAACGCGTATTGTACTATACATGCTCCACAATGAGCACAGCAACTTCATGTAATTTAATTATAATGATGTAGTTTTAATAATAATAATGATAAATATAATTATCACTTTTAGAAAAGTTTAATGCATGACTTCATAAGTCTATGTTATCATCGTCATACATTTAATGAAAAATATTTTTTCCAAATAAACGAAAGTGGTTTTAGCGTGCATCTAAACCAAAAGGACATATAGGAGACACACAAAGCTACACTGACATCACGTATAGGATCCCAAACTAATTGAAGAAAGTTTAATAAATTGCAATTCTGATAGGAGTATATGCATTTGAGTTAATTTTCGTAAATGTTTTTGCTTTTACACGCATGTATTAAGTGTAATAAATAATAAATGTGTATATGATGACATATGAACAGTTATAGTTAATTAATGCTGGAAGCATGGGTTTAAATACTATACAAAAGCATTTTAGTGTTACTGAAATAAAAATAAAAAAATTAAAAAATAAAAACTCCTATTCGACAGTTTATTTACATTTGCAAAATCATTAATAATTTTTATCAATAGTATTTAATGTTAACAAGGCTAGTTATTTCTAAAACTTTTATACCTATGTCATAAATTTAATTTAAAATAATGTAAAACTAACAATCTGAAATACTTTTCCATGTATTCAACGTTAGATACTTAAATTTTATCATATAAGATCATCAAAAAGCCATCCACAAATTTTCTGACTTCTTTCTAAGATATTATTTGTCGGAATATTTTAAAATATATATGGATACATAACTTAAAACATTTTAATTCTACTATAACGAGAACACTAGGGACTGAGATAATTTTCTTGTAAAATAAGGGTGCTTGCTTCTATATAGGCATAGAACCTAAAGAATATAGAACCTAGATCTAGAGGATATAGAACTAATTAAAACTATAATGTACAAAAATTAAGTAGAGAATGCTAAAAAAAATTGGTGTTTCTTCTTGAATTTTTCCATTAATGTATGCTCACGAGAAAAAAACTTAAGTACTACTATTATATTATCGTTTTCCTTTTTATTATTAAACTTGTACCAATCTTCGGCAATTGTTGTATGCATAACTTTCTCATTATCAAAGATTTATGTCAATAAAATGAACGCAACACTAAAAAGAAAGAGCAGTTCGAATATTTGATTTTAATGAACAACTAGGCTAGTACTGATGTATAGTGGGCACACGACAAGCAGGCTGTAGATAATACTATTGAATGGCTTACATAACAAAATAGATAATTAATCGTTGCTATGACCACAGTTTCTTAGTCATCTGTTATCTAACTATTGGTCCATGGCTCATCTGGTAGTGTGATCCATTGCAAGACAGGGTCCTTGTATTTTTTTTCTTTATTACTTATTTGCATACAATTTTGAAACAATTTGAACTAAAAGGATTTTTTTGAAGAGAATGAAAATCCACAAACAGTTCAAAATTTTGTTTTTATAACAATTATAATGAAATAATTTTCAAGAAATCGCTCATTCAATAAAATTTATACTTGTAGCAACAGAGTCTAATGAAAGTTTGTTTTAAAATTAAATCAGGATTTATAGAGATATACTGCATAGTAAACGAACAATTAAAAATAGTAACACAAAAATGAGTAAGTTATATTTTGTATCTAACTATTCTTAATGAAGCATTTTTAAGCGCATTAGCTAATCAAGAGAATGGTCTGATTTTTTCCGTTTTTCTTAACCCTTTTTACACTTTGAGGTGACTTCAGGGTTCATCATTACGATTTACAGAATGTTTCCAAATCCTGAAAGTTAATTTTTGTTTTATGCCTTAATATTAGATAATGTGGCAAAATAAATAAATAAATTATAATAATAATAATAATAAACGGAATTCACCTTGTAAGATTTAAGTGGTCAGAGAAATTTAATAAGCACTTAAAGTATTTTAAGTGCAAAGGGTAAACATTTCCAAGTTGCTCTGGTATTTTTGATCCGAACTAAATAAGAGATTGCGACATTAAGTTTTATAAGGGCTGCCCACTAGATTAGGGACAGGTGTGAGATAGTGTCAGAAATACAAGAGACATCAGCGCTACCATTTACGGTTATTAAGCAAGATAAAATGAGTGCAATACAGACTGCATAGAATGTACTAGCGAGTTTACGTGAGTATTTAAATCGAATGCAAAGTTAAAATGTCACGGATTCTTCAGTTACCTCTAATCATTTAATTAACAACAAGGAAGGATTTCCGGTGTTTATTTGCCTTAGGCAATGGCAGATCGCGATATTGATGTAAGTTCTTTCCCAAAATTTTCACACCATTTTTTTATAGCCCTTTATCTATGACAGATTTTGCAATTAAAAAAAATGTGCATAAAGCTCTCCGACTGCTACCGAAAATCGTTCTATTGCGTGCTGTTCAGAAAATTTAATCTAATCGCAAGCCTCTTCATGATTTTTTTTGTTTCTTTTTTTTTGCAATATGCATTTTTTTAAAAAATATATAAAAGCATTAAAACTAATATTGAAAGAGAAAAAAAAATATTTTGAAACAAAAAATATTAAAAACATTATTCGCGATCGCAATGCTCGAATGCGCTATCTGGTCTAGAGCCTCCCCCTTTCCCTCTCCTCCTTTTTTCAGTTGCTTAGGAATGAACTACGTATGTACTTTTTTTTAAAAAAGTCATCAGCGTTAAGCAACTAACGAATTAATCAGACTAAAATAAAGCAGACTAAATAGATAAATAAGGCATATAAAAATAGCATAAATAAATGAGGTCATTTTATTATTTATTAATTCATTTTTGTACTATGATTCTCCTTTTTTTTTAGAATGTTCACTATTTTGGTTTATTAATTGCCCAAAATTTTAGGAATTTTGAACACTTTTATTGCAAATATTTTTGATACAAAGTAATATCTTTTATCATAAAATTCAACAAGTAATATTAATTCCCTTAATAAAACTTATTTTTTTCTTATTAAGTTTCTATCATTCACTAAAGGGTCTTTCTTTAAAAAGAATGAAGTGTTTGACCGTAAATCGATCAGCATCTAAAGCACATTAACACTGAAAGCCATGCCGAGACCAGAATTCGAATTTTGCTTATTCCGGCCACAACGCAATATGCAATAAACTGACCAACGATCGCGATTTTAAGTATGAATATTCGGCTGAAGCAGCATAAAATATTTATTTTAATTACAATATTTCAACAATTAAGCACTAGATGTCAGCACTAAAATTTTATAATTTCACTATTATTTTGATTTTGCATGGAGAAAAATAAGAAAAAAAAAAATTGAAATGGGAATATATTTTTTTGCTTTCTAACTGTAAAAAAGTAAAAAATTCTTTTTATAACAATAATTTATTATCACTTGAAAATTAATGAAGTTCTGACATTGTGAATTTACTTGTGAATAATTTCATTTTAAGAAACTGCGAAAGATGGCAGCACCAAAATGCGTTTTTCAGAATTCAAAATTTAATGTTTCCTGATAATTTAATGTTTTTACTTCAAATTTTTTTTCTGCCAGTTTTGGAATTTTTTTTATTTTTTTATTTCTTATCATAATTCAATTCCTTTTAATATTCTAAATGGAACTATTTTCTAGTCTTCGATGAAATAGCATTTAACAGGATAAAGTAAATCGTTAGAGAAATGATTCACTAAAATGTTTGATAATGTTTAAAATAAATTTTATTATAATATGTTTTTAGCTTCCCACAAGTATATTTTGGAAGATTATATTGGTGGGAAGTATTCTTTCTAAGTCCCACTAACTAAAGGGTTAAAAAAGGATTGAAAAGTTCGAATTTTAATAGAGTTTTCAAATACAGATAAATTTTTATTGTTTACCAGCTATAATTAATTTCATATCGTTTGTGTTTGGTTGGTACCTGCCCTCAATCATAAAATAATTGAATTTCAAAAGCTCAATACAGTACAGCTTGTCTGTCAGATTGAAAACTTCAATTTTATTAATTTTTCTTTCCCATTATAATCATAAAACGTACATAGTATTATTTGAATATTGTGTGAATAAAATTTTTTGTGTGATGCTGCCTCTTGCAGTATTAACCGAAGTAATAATGGCAGTTGAAACGTTTGACTTGACTTCGACTTCCTTGTGAGCTATGACTTGAGAGACTGGCTTTTATTCTTATAATATTTTCAAGAAGTCCTATCAAAGTATTCAGTAACAGTTTATTACTTGCCGTCAAATGTAGTTATTTTTTTCTTATTGTTGCCAAGTTATTAGTATTATATCTTTTTAATTAGTAATTAATGTGTATTCGGATATCAATTTTCGAAAAAGGGTCGTCATTGGGCAACTACTATACATTTAGCTGTGTTGATCTTATAAGCCCATTAAACTAAAAATGTCTTCTTAACCGTTGCTTTTTTAATTATATTTATGCTTTTTTTTAGAAATAATCATAGGTTCAATTTACATTAATAATTCCATCGAGCATAGGCTCAAAAACGGTAAAATGTAATTCAATAGTTTTGAGATAAATTATAATTTGTGACTTTAACTACCACTAATGATTATTAAACATCAATTCACTCGTATATAAAACATGCTAACTAAGTTCACGTGACTAGATATACGTGACTTCATCTTTGTCCTCCTCTCGCTGTTGCTTTTCTGTCTCATTTAAACACAACAAGATCTTGCATACACTGGGCTGCTAATAGCAACATGGGGGAAACCGTGAACTTAATACAGCTCTCACCACAAGCGCTCAAAATTCGGTGAACTTAATACAGCTCTTCCAAACTTTCGCAAATGTGGCAACTAGTAGTATCCGTACATCGAATTCTATCCCTGATAAAATTCTGGTGGGGGAGTATTGTGGCGTGCATAACTACCACTACAATTATTAAACATCCATTTACTAGTATATAAGACATGTTAACTCGATACAATCTTGAGGTACCTACCTTTTGATAGATGAAGGTTGGCATTGTCGATAACTCCTCTGCCAATAAACTTAAATAATTGTCATAATATTCATTTGAGTGATATTTTGATTCGCATAAGTATAAGTTTTGTTTACTTCAAACAAACTTTAACAAAATGAAAACAAAATTTTGTTTTGTTTTAATTTTGTTAATAAAAAAATACTTTTTATTTTATAAGATCAAAGACTTTTTTCTTGTTTTAACCTATAAAATCTTATGGTTAAAAAGCCAAAGTCAGAGCTATGCAAATATTTTCGACACAGACTCATACAAAATTGTCTTTGACTTCGACTACGTACCCTTGACAATATTTTAATATTTTAAAATAACAATTTTAAGAAAAGCCTTAAAATTATTTTCACTAAAATTTGATTTCTTAATCCGAATCCATTGTAAGACAACAGTCTTGAGAAAAACCTTGTGATTAATTTTTACTAAAATTTGATTTCGTAAACTGAATCCATTGGAAGACAACAGTCTTTCGAAAAACCTTTAGAATATTTTCACTAAACTCCGAATTTATTAGAAAACAGATAGCTTCAAAAAAGCGTTTAAGTTATTTTTACCAAAATCCGTATTTATTACTCGAATCAATTTAAAGATAAGAGCCTTAAGATAAACATAAGGTTTGTAATTACTAAATTAAAACAAAAATGGCAGCTTCAAGATTAAGTTTACTGAAATGAATTCAGCTTATTCTTCTAGAATACGAAGATGTGCGTGATTCTTTTTTATTAACTTGTCAATAAAAAGAATATGTCACAAAAGAATTTTCTTTGATTTGGTTTTGAGGATAACTATTTGACGTTTTCCTCTTTCAAGTAATTGGCATTGATATTTTTAAACGCTGAATACAAAAGGCGGTAAAATATTAACAAGGGAACTTTATTTCTAGTACGATATAAAATGATAAATGCATTTCAATTTCTCTTTTGTTTTGATCTCAGAACCACAAGATATTTGTAATTGCATTTACTAAAAAAATACGTATTTTATCGAACTCTGAAAGGCTTTTTTCCTTCTACATATAATTTTATTTCTCCAATTATAATGATTCCGATGATTCATTAGGCATATACATATAATAAAATAAAATATATAAATAAGTATATGGGAGCAGTGCAAAGGAAAGTTCTCATTATTTGAATGTGCCTTTTGATTTAAGTCGCTTTAATATGTTACTTCCGGTATTAATAAATGCTGATTCATCTGGTATGGGTAATGCATGTTAATACTGAAATAATAACTCGCAATAGGATTAATCGGAATTATAAATCTAAAAGTAACTCAAATAACTTGAAGCTCGGGCTGCTGTCGTCTAATGTCAAAGAAAATGGGATATGTAGGCATTTGTGTTTTCATTTTCCAAGAAGAATTATGTTAAAGTTTGCTCGCAACATAACTATAATTTGCTTTGCATAACATAACTATAGAAGTACAACATTTTGAAACTTTTAATGGTCCTTCTTTCCTTATTTTGTTCCAAATCTCCAGACTCCCACCTTTAAAAAGATTTTGAAATTACAAATTTTGAAATATATATATATATACATATAAATAAATAAAGATACAAGTATTAAAAAACAATATTTTTAAATCTATAGAAATAGTGAATGCTCATAAAAGCATTGTGCTTCTTTTCCTTGAAAATATGATTTTCACTTTAAGACATCCGAAACTTTTTACATTCTTATCTTTTTCTAGTAATGAAGTAAATGATTTTGAAAATGTTTCCTTCATACTTAACAGGCGTATTTAGAGAATATCAACAGACAGTTTGTGCCACACTCACAAGAAAAAACTATTTTTGCTGTAGCTATGCTGAAAAAGTTGTCTTGTCTAAATTACTCCAGAGAGTGAAGATACCAACAAGATCCCAAGCTCCTATCTTTACAATGAGCTAAATTGTTGGACCTTTTTATCAAATAGATAAAAAAAAGAAGTAAAAACTTTAAACATTACATTTTCCAACTGATATAGTTTCAAACAGGAAACTGTTTTCTCTTAAAAAAAAAAGTGCTTATTTCTAATACCCTACTCTTAAGAGAGTACCAGAGTTAGTTTCGACAAGGGAAAAAACATATTTCTAGCCCTCTGGGCTTCAAGTACTCTTTTTTGTTTGTTGAAAAAGAGAAAATAAACGAAAGGGTACTAAAAAGTTTACGTCAAGTATACTTAGTAGATTTTTTTACGTTTTTCTCGTTCATTTCAGACAAATCAGAATTTCATTCATCTGAAAGGCTGTTTTAGTTTTTTTTTAAAGACTTTTTAAATGATTCGAATCAGTAAGCTCATTTAAAATGTTTTTCATTCATTTATACTTACTTTTTTTCCATTTATTATTGAATTTTCTAAGCATTAATGGTTTTTGTAGTGATTTAGACAAATATAGCGTGTAATTGTAATTGCTATGAATTTTAGATGTATCTTACACAACCATAATGAATATTTTTATTCATGCTTAATTCTTCAAAAAAATGTAATTAGTTGTTTTAATTACACCCTCATAAAATTCATTTCAACTTTGTACTAGTACTTTAAACAATGGTATGGTGCGAAATTTCTGCGACCTTATTTAGATATTAAATTAAACAATGAATTTGTTCACAGTATCAATATTTTGAATCATAATATTATGGTTCATATTTGTTTAAGTCTTAATAAAGTTACCTGAATAATCTGAACTTAAATTTAATCATATATGGCAGAGATAGCCTGGTTAGCAAGGATCTGGACTCGTGTTCGTGAAAACGGGAGTTCGAATCCAGCCAGCCGAAGACTCTCCGTGTAGTAAATGGCGACTGGTGCACGTTAAATCTGTCTGGTTAAGTCTTCCATGTTCCCATAGCAAATTATATCTCTGGTAGTACTGAATTGGAGATTAATAGNTAAAATAATTACTTTACTTTAAGGCAGGAGTTCATACATCGTGGGTAACACGTCCCCACAGCACTCACACAATCCTAGCTGGAGCCCAATTTCTTAGAAAAATTTAACATAAAAGCAAAATACTACTTTCCATAGCATGATGGCTCCTAGAAATTTTGAATTTTTGTAAACTCATGCTTTAAAGATCATTATTTATTTTGAATAAAATATATCCTCCCACCAGCGTATTTTTCGTGTTTATAAATTAATGTTCAAGGCAAAAAAAAAAATTGATCAGACATTTTTGGCGCCTAGCTTGATCACCTTTCAAAATTTTTCTTGTACGACATATACACTTTAATAGCACAGCTGCATTTAAATGTTCTGATTTCCCACATCCTCATCGAATCATTACGCATACAGTTTGTCTATAGAAAGAACTCCCCTCGCCACAAAGTCTGATGTCGTCGGCTGCAATGGAAACAAGAGCACATTTCTAAAAAGGGAGCTTCGCTTTCCCCTGATTCCCTTTCTCTCTGACTCGGGCCAAAACTTGTCTTAAATATTGACCAAACATTCCTACGTGAAATGGTTAAACCTCGTAACCATAGACACCGCCACTGTAGCAGACGAATGGCGAGGAGAGTTCTTTCCATGGACAGACTATATTCAGTTTTGAACAATATATTAATCAAATATTTTCACCTCTCAGCTGTTGCCAGCGAGGAAGTGTTTTAATTTTAACTATTTTCAAGATTTGTTTGTGATATTGTCAATGTTCTTTATTCATTGAATTTTTTAATTTATTTATTTCCTGCATTAATCATCATCTGAGTCATCTTGAATGAGTGTTATTATTTTATACATTATTGCTTAAACCATTACATATGAAAGAAATAAGCTGAATTTATGATTCATGTGTCTAAAAAATGATTCATAGGCTAGATACCATGTTACAAATAAATAAAGATAGAAAGAAAAATTAAATAAAATGAAGTAAAATAAAATAAAATAAAGACCCACTATGAAAATAATTTTGGGAAGGTAGGAGTTTTATTAAAAGTTGTGATTTTTGTCTGACATGTACAAAAACTTTGGTTCCAATGCATTTTTTATGCTGAATCCAAGACACTAAATCAAAATCAATAAAACTAATGATTCAGAAATTAAAATGTGTTTAGGGTATATGAAGTATAAAAAAAGTACAATTTTCCATTGTACTTATGTACACGTCTTAAGTTTTTATGCAGACAAGTAAAGTATTATTTCACTATTATTTTCTTACGCTGAATCGACAAAGTAGAGGACAAATAGTTAAAATATTGCTGAAGTTTTTATGGATTAAAAACGCAATTTTATGCCTATTTACACAATATATATTTTTATATAGACAAGCAAACATTGAATATATAGATATTTTTGTGCTTAACTGACAGAAAGCAGAACCAAGTTGATAGCACTAATAGATAAGATGTTACAAGAATTATAATAATTTCATATATGGACTATTCTTGTACTTATACCTATTTATGCACCTGACATTGCAATCTAGACAAGTGAGGCATTTTTTCGCATTTATTTTTTCAACGCTTGATTCAATGAAACAAAAGGGAATTAATAAAACTAGTAGTTTCGAAGTAATAAGATTTTTATGTGTGAAAAAGGTTTCAGTGAAGACTTATAGTTTAATTTTAAAATCTTTTAACCAACAGTCTCATAACGCAAAGCAATGCGCAGGATCCAATATTTTTCTTGTTTATGTATTATTATTAGAAGAGGTATAAGTATAAAATAAAACTTTTTTTACGTAGAAAGTTCAATAATTATTTTAAGCAATTAGTCCAGTAAATTTTGTATTTTTTTTTTTATCTAATTCAGAGTTAAAAATGCATTGGAAATAATATCGTCTTACTTACTAAGATAAGAACTTCAAACGCGTACATAGGTATTATAATTTCTTTTTTAAATTTAAAAAAGTATGGCCAAAGGAGGAAAAAGTATGACCATGAGGAAAATATATATACCATGAGGAAAAAGTATGGCCAGAGCTACTATAAGATAATAAAAATTACAGTGTTTCTTGCTCTATGGAAACATTAAAAAGCTCGGTAATTTTTAGTAAAAGCGCTTTTTCAATGATTTTGGTATAATTAGCAATGAAATGTTGCTTTATAATCTGTGATAAAAATTTGGAAACTGTGTTAAAATTTGGAAGTTTTATCATGGTACCTCAAAAGATGGCATAAAAACCATTTATTCGGTTAAATTTACTTCTGTATTTTAACTATTTGTGTAATAATAAGAACCATAGTTTTGAAAATCAGAATTTCTAGTAAACCGTTGCCATGTGATTGGAATAATAACCTTATGAATAATTTAAATACTGTATATTTTAGTTTTATTAGCAAAATTATGTTGTTTAGTTAGCAGAGCATGCACAGTAGTTAGTGAGTGCGTTAACTCATATGAGAAAACTAGTAGATTTTAAATATTTCTTTATTACATACAGTATCATCTCGATACAGCAAACAACTGAAAATAATTACTTAGAATACAGCTTAACAAAATATGGCACATCATCACCGGACACAGCAATATAGTGAATTGACATCTGCTTTCAGCAAAGCTTGTCTTATATACGGAATCTGCAATGAAAAAGCATGAATGACGCCTCTTACTTTATCTGAAAAAGAAATATCTGTTGCCAACACATGATCGAAACTTAAATTTGTTAATTTAATGTGTTCAGAGGAGTAACAAACCACCCCAACAAGCTTTTTTTCTCCAGAAACGCCTTTACCATATGCAGTATGGTAATTTTGCCAGACTTTTTTTCTCCCCACATACTTACTGAACACCTTATGACTTTTGAAATAGTAATTCTATCAACTTGTTTTTTAAGTCATTCTATTCGGCGTAAAAAATACATGGGAAATACTATCTCCTTTGTCTATAATAGCAACGTTTAAGTTTTCCCCTTATAAGCCTTCCCCCTACGTAAATTTTTGATGGCGGCTTAAACTGCACTTACTCAAGTGCACCGAACCCCAGGTTTTTTATTGGGTCAAATCATAACTTATAAAGCGATTTCCAGTTTCCCCTTAATTATTTCCGTATTCAACTACTTAGAGGCACTGGCCTATCTGAGAACTCAAAATCTCAAGTTGTTGTGGTATAACATTCAGCTAAAAAAAAAATATGTTTCTTACTGAATTTTTATTCTTCAAAAAGTTTGAAGAAGTAAGCTTTCGAATTTTGCACAGCTTAATTTAAAATATTAACTTATAATTATTATTTGTGCAAATGATAGTTTGAGTTGCAAAAAGTAGAAACGCAAAATTATTTTTCACAAGCAATCATGTTTTTTTCCCTCTAACAAAATCGAATTTCAGATCCTTGAAATATAAGGGAACACATTATGAAACAATGTTAGGCCCGACACATCGACTAAGATAGTGGTTGAAAGTAGACCTCCAATGCTAATTTTGTATTTGGCGTATTCTGCCATACTCTCTTTTGAATTGATAAAAATATTTTCGGATCTGACTGATCATATGCCCAACTCTCGGTTGCCGACAACTCAAATGCCCGACTACTTTTTTTCCCGACAGGTACATTTGCTCGAAATGGCTAGCATGTAAATGAAGTAAGTATAAAATTTGCTGTTGACAACTGTTTAGCTTTTTAAGGGTTTTGGGATCTGGTTTCGTAGCTTAAAAATTAAAATGTCGTCTGCACTCTTTAATAAGCATATGCCGATGTTATCTCCTCGAGCCATTAAGATTGAGTCCTAGAATGTAAAATTCGATCATTAGGATCAAAAGTTATTCAGGGTGGTTCGCTTATAATTTTGCGCACTGTGCCTCTTTTTAGGAATGCTAATACTTATCATTGAAATGTTTCATTTATTTATTTTTTATAAAATTGTATACTTTGAATGGTTAAACATTTTTTTAGAGTTTTCTTAGCAAACAAGAAAAAAGTAATTTTTTTGCTTCTCAATGTTTTTTTAATTATTTAATCCAAACGATATTTTAACAGTAATAAATTCATGACAGATGGCGCTCTTTTTTCATTCTTCAATCGTTTTCACCTTTTCTTTACTGAGAAGCTTTCGACTTTTTTTTTCTTTTTTAATTGCATCAAGAGCTGGCTTTTCCGGTGTCTCTTATTTTCGTTATTTTACCGAGAGCAGACGATCTTGACACAACCTGGGGAATTTTTGGCATCAGTGTTGATTATCTTAAAACGTAGAAGTGCTTGAACTCGTTGAATCCTCTCTCTACAGGTCATCACAGTTAGTATAAACTCTTTCACTCATCAAGAGGTACCTAATTTCCAAATTCTTTTACATGAGCTGTTTGATTTTGGTCCCATTTCTTAATATAATCTGGTTTATTAATGTATGTGAAGATAGTTAGTCAATAAATATATTTGTTTAATAAAATATATATATAATTGCTATATTATAGTTTTTTTTTTTTTTTTTTTTAAACAAAATAACGTGGAATTAAATATATAACAGAAAATAAATGGAAATTTCTTACTTCAAGACTTTTCACAAAATTTTTATTTTTTTTAAAGCTATTAAAGCAATTTTTATTGATTCTGCAATTTTACGCCTGAAAAAAGATGCTATAGAAATTTAATAAAAATCTAATCTTAGAATAATACAAGTTGCATCTATTTCTTTTAATAAAGATTTTGCTCTATCCTTTGGTAATAAAATTTTTCAAGTTGTGATTAATCATAAAAATTTTTTTGTTTGAAATTCTTTAAAACTTGTTGGAAATGTAAACTCAATAATTTGGTGTTTGGGTTGTAAGGGCTTCATTGTATGGCTATATCATGATATTGTAACATGTATAACACGTTAAGTATTTCACATTAACTCATGTTTTTTTAGATTTTACAGATTTCATTATTCATGTTTTTTTTTTTTTTTTGCCACAAACATTAATTTGTTTTGTTATTAATTGATACAATGCGTTATTGCGTGTATTATTGATCCATGGATATTCATTTTTCGATAGATTTGAATTCTTGACCATTGAATTATGAAAGGTAGCCTTAATCTTGAAAATGTATAATTAAGTCCAATTTTTCAGTCACAGAGCTGTCGAAAGTTTGGACCGTTGTATGTTAATTTCACATTTTGCGTATTTCTAGTATCATGGGAACTTTTTAGCTAACCAAAAACTTTTTTTTTACAATTCCTAAACTCGTTGATCTGAAGATAATTCCTTTAAAAAAATATTTTTTAAATTTTCTGATTTTTAAAATTTTTATCGCTCAAAAACTATTTGACCGATATCGTTATTTCATTTTATCAATTGAATTATGTAAAACACGTGTATGTCGTACAATTTAAATTTTTTTAATCGTTATTAAATCAAACAATAATTAAATATTTTTTCATGGAATCATCTTCGGATAAACAGGTTTTATAATTGTGTGCAATAAGTTTTCAATTCTCTTATGAAGTTCCCAAAATGTAGTGTAATACATAAAAAGTGAAATTAACCTGAGGTCCAAACTCACGACTGTTGTCTTAGTTAAACTATTTGGGACTATATTTTACACCCCCTCCCTGTCTTATTTTGATGGTCAAGAAAAGAAATTCGTTAAAATAACGATATGATCTTTCATAGAAAGTACCTTTTTGTTCTATGAATTTCTGACTTAATAGATACTAATTAATTTGTGTTTTCGAAATTTAACTTTTGAACGGTTAAGAGTTGCACTTATTACGTGAAAATCTGATCTTTTTTTTCTTGGGGGGGGGATCAGAAAAAGTCATTTTAAGGGATATTTCTTTTCTTACTGTGTATTTTGATAGAGCATGATTCAATCTCAAATGATTTTTTGAGTTCTAAGTGTGAATTTTAATTTATAAAACATTGCCTATAGCCTTGTTGTTGAGTTTTCCTCTTTTACTTTATTATAGCGTAAGTTAGCACATAAATTCATTATTGGCATTGAATTAATATACCTTCAACAACAATTTTTCCTACTAAGTTACGAAATTTTTCCTGCGCCGTTGCCAAAGCAATGCCGTCGAACCTTGTTAGTTTTGTTTCCATCTTGTTGTATTGTATTGAAAAGTGTTACATTTCAAAATCAAGGTTAAATAGATTTTTTTTNATATATATATATATATTGTATTGGCACCGAAATATCCGCTATGTTCCGTTATGATCTCAAAAGTTTCGAGCTGGAATGAATAACTTAAACAAGCACAGTATCTCCAATGGTATTGTTACTGATTCCTTCACTAGTAGAAATAGTGGCGACGACGGGTTCGGCGATTGAATGAGCTTTTTGTTAAGACAAAACAAAACAGATTTAGCGACAAGCTCCGAAAGACAAGCGGCAGAGATAACTCTGACTTACTAATTCCACTAACTAACTATTCAAGTTTTATAAGAGTACCTATCCAATGTTGAATATCTGTTCTTTCATTAGAAAAATAAATTGGAGGATGGGAAGGGGGTGCTGCGTTAACAGCAAGTTAAATCTCAGAATGTACAATAGTTGGAAATCAAAATTCAAGTCTGGGTTATACATAACAATAAAATCGCAATTTGATACATAATAATAGAAACAATTGAAGATAAAAGAGAAGAAAATTATTTACACTATATACAAGTACTAACTCCATTGCACTCCGTTCCCCCTTTTATATATAATTTTTCACCACATCTCAAAAATTCTTGAATTGTCTCAAAGATGACAGAACGTCTAGGATTCCAGAATCATCGTGTAAAGACCTCGCGAAAGCCAGCCAGTCTCGAAAACTATCGCGACTGGCAGGACAGAAAGGAACCAGTCCGTAACAGTATCACGTGAATTTGGTTTCAAAAGTACAACCCTATTACAGTAAATGTTTTTTCAGTATTCTGAGAAATACCGTGAGAAAAAAAAGTAGGCATAAGACAAATAAAAATATATAGTCTTAAAAAATAATAACCCGCATAATTTCTACTAAAATTTTTATTTTTGTCTGAGTTCAAGGGGGGGTGTTTAAACCCCTAAACCCCTCCCTTGCGTACGCCACTGGACCTAGAAGAGAACTCAAAATCTCAGGTTGTCGTCGTCAAACATTCAGCTAAAAAAATTATCTGTTTCTTACAGAATTTTTATTTTCCAAGAAGTTTGTTGAAGTAAGCTTTCGAATTTTGCACAGCTTAATTTTAAATGTTAACTTATTATTGTTATTATTTGTGCAAATGATAGTTTGAGTTGCAAAAATTAGAAACGCAAAATTATTTTTCACAAGCATTCCTGTTTTTTTCCCTCTAACGAAATCGAATTTCAGATCCTTGAAATATAAGGGAACACATTATCAAACAATCTTAGGCTCGACACTTCGACGAAGAAAGCGGTTGAAAGTAGACCTCCAATGTTAATTTTGCATTTGGAGTATTCTGTCATACTCTCTTTAGAATTAATAAAAAAAATTTCGGATCTGACTGACCATATGCCCAACACTCGGTTACCGACAACACAAATGCCTGACTACTTTTTTTCCCGACAGGTACATTTGCTCGACAACTCATTTTTCCGACTTGTTTATTTGCCCGACAATTTGTTTTCCGCACAGAACGTTTGCTCGATATGGTGGATATGGATGCTCGATATGGACACAGAACGTTTGCATGTAAGTGAAATAAGTATAAAATTCGCTGTTGACAACTGTTTAGCTTTCTAAGGGTTTTGGGACCTGGTTTCGTAGCTTAAAAATTAAAATGTCGTCTGCATTATTTTTTAATAAGCATATGCTGTGTTATCTCCTCGAGCCATTAAGATTGAGTCCTAGAATGTAAAATTCGATCATTAGGATCAAAAGTTATTCAGGGTGGTTCGTTTATTATTTTGCGCACTGTACCTCTTTTTAGGAATGCCCATACTTATCATTGAAATGTTTTATTTATTTATTTTTTGTAAAATTGTATACTTTGAATGGTTAAACATTTTTTAGAGTTTTCTTAGCAAACAAAAAAAAAGTTATTCTTTTTGCTTATTAATGTTTTTTTAATTATTTAATCCAAACGATATTTTAACAGTAACAAATTCATGACAGATGGCGCTCTTTTTTCATTCTTCAATCGTTTTCACCTTTTCTTAACAACTGAGAAGCTTTCGACTTTTTTTTGTTTTTTTAATTGCATCAAGAGCCGGCTTTTCCGGTGTCTCTTATTTTCGTTATTTTACCGAGAGCAGACGATCTTGACACAACCTGGGGAATTTTTGGCATCAGTGTTGATTATCTTTAAACGTAGAAGTGCTTGAACTCGTTGGATCCTCTCTCTACAGGTCATCACAGTTAGTACTAACTCTTTCACTCACCAAGAGGTACCTAATTTCCAAATTATTTTTTTTACATGAGCTGTTTGATTTTGGTCCTATTTCTTAATATAGTGTGGTTTATTAATGTTGGTGAAGATAGTTAGTCAATAAATATATTTGTTTAATAAAATATATATATGATTGCTATATTATAGTTTTTTTCTTAAAATTTACGTTAGAAATTTTATTTATTTATGTTTTTAATATTATTATATTTTATTATTCTTATATTTTAACATTCTTACATTTTATTATTCTTATATTTTATTATTCATTTATTTCGTTATTCTTATATTTTATTATTCTTATATAATTTGTTTCAAAATATCTTAACGAATCTTTGCGTAGTCAAAAAATTTAAGCTCTTCAATTTTTCAGATATTTGTTTGAAATTAATTTAACTTAATTTTTTTGTAAGTTAATTTGTTATTGTAAATAGTAATATTTCCTTTTATGCTTATATATTTATCATATCTTTTTTCATTCGAACTGTTCCTATAACATTGTTTAAAAAAACATCTTAAGCGTAGAACTTAAATGATAGTATTTAGAACTTATTCGTATATTGCATCACTTATACGTAGAACTTTGAGATGTTCTCAGAAACATATAGTACTGGAAACTGATTTAACATAGTAGAATAAATATCATCTTACATAACTTATATAATAAAAATTTGAACATATTCGTATAATATGATGTTGCATCATTATATACCTAGTATTTTGTTATATTCTTCAAAACATAAAATACCGCAGATTCGTGTTGCATGTAGAACTTATATAATGTTTTTTAAGACATGTACGTATTTTATTATGCTAAAGCATATAATTAGTATAATTTTGTATCGTATTAAATGCAATCTTTTGTCGAGTTTTTTTTTCCAACTAGATTCAATTTGTAAAATACATTTGTAAAGTTTTTCGATTCCGCAATTAAATAGACACCCGAGTTAATCACATTCCCCTGTCACCGAGTTTATCACAGACACCGGAGTTTATCACATTCATCTGTATGTTTTTAAAGAAAAAAAAATCTTGACTAAATAAACCGAAAAAGAAACGAAAAAATAAGAAACCCAATCAAACAATTTCCTCCATTTGTATTCCTACACTGTAAAAAATTCCGGATTAAATTAAGGTATAAAGTACCAGCACCCAGTAAAACCCAGGGAGTAAAACCCATTTAGGTGCTTCATCAGTAAAACCCAGCGAGTAAAACCCATTTAGGTGCTTCATCAGTAAAACCCATATTTTATGTTATACCGAAAATTTTTCTTCAATATATATTTAATTTGAGTGATTTAGTGATCTTGCGATGATTATTACTATAATAATTACTATCGATAATATATCAGATATATTGATAATATATCGATAATATATAATACGATAATATATCAGAATTTTTATCCCGTAACATGTTCCGGTGAAAAGAACCGGTACTCTGAGTGTTGGTACTTTCTACCGTATTTTGATCCGGAATTTTTTTTAAAAGTTTTTGAAACTTTCATTTTTTTCAACGGATTCGGGTTTCTGACCCACGAAAGCTATAGTGGGTAGCCGCACACTGGGAAATATGGTCCCCATAGTTTGGTGAGGAGAACGGTCCAAAGTTTGAATCCCTTAATGTTAATTTTACTTTCTGCGAATTTCACCCTGTCTTGAAAACTTTTTATCCAAATTGAAAATTGTTTGTACACAATTATAAAATTGGTTTACACAAAGATAATTCCACGAAAAATATAACCATTAGTAAAAATGTATTATTTTTTATTATTTCATTTAAAAAGTGCTATAGAAATTTTGAATTGTAATGTATAAAATTTTTTACATCATTTTAAGAAATGTAATTATACGTGAAAAATACAAAATTTGAGCTAAATCGGTCGAATAGTTCTTGAGACATGTAATTTCAAATACACAACTTTTCTAAATTTCGATTTCTTCGGAACTATTTAAACGATTTCGTTCAAATTGTGTATTTTGCCTTGTAAAATTACATACTTCAAAATGATATAAAAAAGTGTATACCTTACAATTCAAAATTTTTTCAACTATTATTTTATAAAATAATTAAATTACTAATAATTAATTAACTCTGAGCTAAAATTTATAATTTGCATTGAATTATCTTTGGATCAACGAGCTTTATAACTGTGGCAATTTTTTAAAAATTCTCTTAACTTCTCGGGATGTGGAAAAATACTCAAGTAAAATTAACATTAAAGGGTCCAAACTTTGGATCGCCCTACTGACCAAATTGTGGGGAACATATTTCCTAGATTGCGTCTGCTCCCTATATTCTGGGGATCAGAAATCCGAATCCATTGAAACAAAGGTATGTTTATTCAAACAAAAATAAGTTTTTGTGTCGAATTTCGTAACTTAAAATGTCGTGTGCACTAACTAATTAGCATATTTGAGGTCACCCCTTCGAACCATTAAGATTGAATCCTAGAACGTGAAGATCTGATCGTTAGTTCGAAAGTTATTCAGTATGTTTTTTTTTTGACACACTGTACTGTAATTACCACTACAAGAAATTTTTAGAATATATGACGAAAGTAAAATAAAAAGAAAGTAACATTAGGGATCCCAAATTTATATTTAAGTGAGGAAAAAACAAAAATGCTGCTATTGTAATGTGCTGAATCACTAGTTAGAACACCGATCTTAATGTAATCGATTTCAGTTAGGTAGCCTGATGTTGATTGACTCATTTCTAATAATCACCATATCTTTGTTTCCTCTAGCAAAGAAACAGGTTTTTAGATTATCTTTCTTCACTAGTTATTTTATAAGAGTTTTTTTTCCATACCTATTTGCACGGAGAAAAAATTCTGCTAAAAATACTGTATGATAATGACATTTCTTGTAGGAAAAATCACTATTCTGGTTAATAAAACCAAAACATACATATTTAACCCATTGATTTGACAGTTTTACCGTTCATATGGTTCACCCGAAATTATGGTTTTCAAAATTATAGTTCCTTATTACGAGAAATTCAGTAAAATATACAAAACTGAAAATCAAACTTAACCAAATGAATGGCTTTTATGCTCTGCGCAAAGGTATGATAAAACTATCAAATTTTACCTTATTTACCAAATTTCATCTCATAATATAAAAACATATTTTATTTTTAATTTTACCAGAATCATTATCGAAGCAATTCGGCACAAATTATCGAGCTTTTGGAGCTCCCATAGAGCCAGAAACAGGATAAATTTTACCAAATTTTGGTATTTTGATTGCACTTTTTTCCTTAGAGCGCAATCCCTTATGCGTATATTTCAGTCTTTTTTTTTAACAATAATTCTAAAAGTGTATATTAAGGACAGTAATTTACGAACATACTGTATATTATGTATATGTTACAGTTAAAGTTGGAAATCCACCTTGAAAAGTATGAAATAAAGCACACACATTGCCTAGGCGTTGCATACACCAATTTACAAACTAGTAAAGTATTAAGTATGATTGTTTCATTCTTTTAATTAGTATGATTATGGTTTATCAGTATTAGGGGAAAGTAACTTCTGAGTGCAACAAATAATTTTATGTATTGTTTTCTTTTTCCAAGACGAAAACTTTTAATTTTTAGTAAATTACTTTCTTGATTAACATTTTTTAAAGTCAAAGGTCATTGTCAGGTATACACTTGTCCAGTGTTAATTAAATTGATGTTTTCTTTTCCTAGATATTATTAAAAATAATCAGATAAGTCAGTTAGGGTAAAATAAGAACAAAAAAAAAAAGATTTAATGTCAATAATGAAAGAGAAAATGACATTTTTCTGTGGCCTATTTCTGCCCCCGTGATTCACGTATTTCACATCTGAGCCCCTGAATTGATAGTATAGGAGCCTTAATCTGATCTAAAGAGCATTTGTCATTGTTTACAACGCTTAGGTAAAGCATACAATAATTTTCACATTACATATTTTGTCTAAAAACGCTAGGCGTTGTTTGCAATCCCTAGATAGTGTTAACAATGTGGGCAATTTCATGATTGCCGGGTAACATGTATGAAAAAGGATGTACAGAAAAAATGCTAAGTTTTCGGAAGCAATTTCGAAAATTAACATAAAGCTACTAAAGAAACTAAAATAATTCCACATCATTAATTTACAAAAACAAAATATTAAATAATATATACTTTATTAATACAAATATATGGTTCATTTAAGTTCTATAAATTAAAAACGCTTCGCATACAAAAGAAAAACGCACTATTATGTTACTTTCATTGATTTATAAACTTATATCACTTCAAGGGGTTGAGAATTTTGACTTTTAATATTTTTATTTCTTTTGTTAATTCATTTTATTAGAGGTAATTTTTATTATTTTTTTGCGTTCTTGATTAATTATTTATTATTCAAAGCGTGATTATTTTTAAGAGTGCTTAATTTATTTTTTAAAGCCTATTTTATTTTTTGATGCGACCATTATTATGAATGACTTTTGACATATATTAAAAAAAGAAAATAATTTAAGGGAATCGGAGTAATCTGTGGTTGGAACTTTGAGTAAACAGAGGAATTTATAACTCTATTATTTGTGATACTGATGCACACACAAAACTATAATACGTCCCATCCTAATTTATGTGTCAGAAACTTGGATCCTTCCAAAGAAAGAGGAGAATAATATTGCCATTCGTGAAAAAAATTAATTAAGAACCGTTTTTGACGAAGTTAAGGAGGGCAATTGCTCAAAAGAAGAACAAATATACAAAATTTATAAGGATATTTATGTAATAAAATTTCTAAAGTTCTACAGAATGACACATTTGCTATTTAATTACAACAACTCAACACATAAAATATTCAAACACAAACCAATTTATAGAAGAGCTAGAGGGCGTCCAAAACTCCAATGGTTGGGAACCATTAATACAGATTTTAAAACAATAAAGGCATTGAACTGGCAAGATCTGATAACTAGGAGAACGACGTAGAGAAATATTCTAGAGAAGGCTAGGACTCACACCGGGCTGTCGGGCCAATGATGATGTTGATGATTTGCGGTATATTCATTGACTACAAGTTTTTAATTCTTGTATAAGTCACTTTCATGGGCTATTTGATCTTGTAAACAACCCCGCATTCACACCAAAAGACCACTACTGAAATGATAAAATAATGTTCTTATAAGACACATTAAAAATCATATTTCCTCTTATATATTATTTATTTAACTGAATATTTAATGTGCGAATGCCGCGACTTCAAATGGACTCTTTTAATCAATCATCCTAATGAATTAGTTCATCACGCGCGAAACTGCCCTAAGTGCTCTTTTGACCTGCCTTACGGTAAAGTAGACATAATATGTAATCTAGTTATCCAATGATTGGGGAATTTTACATGACAATAAAACTCACCAGAAAGTTTCCGGAATTATAATTTTATTTGCAAGCGAGTTGTTTTACGTTTGAACATAACACATAGGTTTAAGGAATAAATAATTGCATTTTGACGCTTTTTTTAAATTAATATTTCCTATATTTTAAATCTCATTTAAAGTTGTCGGATGTGAGTTAGATTAATTCATACTTAGGCATACTTTTTATTTATTTATTTTATTGAACATCGAAATTCGTCTCATAGTAAGTCTATTTTATTCTATTCGTCTCATTTTATTGAACATAGAAATTCGTCTCATAGTAAGTCTTTTTTATTCTATTCGTCTCATTTAATGAACATCGAAATTCGTCTCATAGTTTAAATGCATTACAACAGATGTTTGTGATAAAATGAGCATAATGCACTGCAAACACAGCGTGAAGAATAAGTTTTATTTAGATTTCTTTTAGATATCTTTAAAGACATTTTTTTTCTTAAAAAAAAGCAATTACCATTTAATTATTACCTGTGAAGATTTAGGGGTATTATTACGATACGTTTCTAAAAAAAAAAAAAAGATTTTTAAAGGGCATTTTTTGGGTGAAAAACACTACGGTCTCTATGTTGGCATAAGGATAATTCAGTGTGTTTGTTCGTGTATGAGTGAAAATTATGAAGACTTGTAAAGTACTTGTCTGAAAACAATACTAAGGAACACGTTTGGGAAAAGTGTGTCTCTTAATTATAATAAGTCCTTCATATTTAAAACTGCTATTTTCTTTCTTTTTAGTTTTTATGAAAATTTGTGCGAAATTGAATTCGATAAGCATTTATTTCCATTTAAAGTTAGTTCTGTGAGAAAAAAAATCAAAATGGCCTCAAGGGGCAGGAAAATACAATCTCCAACAAAACCTATACTATTTGATCTTAAATTTTCCTCTCAATAGTTAGGCAGTGATTAGCTTGTTTTGTCTTGCAGTTTCTTGTGACGACCTAATTTTTCTCAAGGTTAATTTAAACTCATTATTCGCAGATGAATGCTAATCTTGTTTAAGAAGAATAAATAGTTATTACAAAGAAAAAAAATAGGATTATGTAAAGTAAGTTAAATGAGAACATGTAAGGATAGAGATAAACTACATTGTTAACGATTTTTTGAAATATTCATTATTATTTTTAAATGTGACTTATCATTATAGTGCTCTAAGTCCAGCTGTTCCATTGGTTTTGAGCAGTGGTAGGAAAAACTACATAATTATTTGTAGTTTACTACAACTAATTTGTTACAATTGTAGTTAACTTAAACTACTTTTTTTTAAATGTATTGACTACAAACTATGTTGGAATTTTAATTAGTAATTTCTTCACTACTTTAAGGAGACGAGTCTTGCTGGAATTTAATTTACACTCATGCTCAAAATGGTTTTGAATAAGAAATTGACATACATTAAATATAAGGAAATAATTAAGATTAAATATTAAGGAAATAATTAAGAAATATTTATTTATGTTTACATTAGTCACTTTTGTTATTCAATAACATTTTTTTCGAATTTGTTCATTTAACCTTCAACATTTTATGACTTTTTCGAAAGCAAATATTTAATTTAAGAAATGCGAAATTATGAAATATTTGCAATTTTTTAATGCTCTTTATCCTTAATGATTTAATGCTGTTTTTATTTACTTTACGAAATTATAAGTACATACGTTCTCATCCATTGAAGTAACATCAATGTTTCACAAATGTGCATTCGCACGGGAAAGTGTAACCAAAGTGATTAATTATCTATTTTTCGTACTGATTAGTTTAAATATTAGTTATATGGGATTTTAAATACGTAATTTCTGTTAACTCTCAGCTGGTGCCGTCATTTTCATTAAATCCATTGACGAACACTCAAAGTTTTGTTCCCATCAAAGTCAGGAAATTATTTGTGTTAGAACCGATTTTCTTCTCTAAACTAACGTTAAAAGTAGTAGCCAAGAATAGCTACAAACTACTGATTTTTTGTATCGCACTACTCAATACGCCAACTTTTTTTTTCTTTTCAAAAAGTAGTACAGTGCACTACAAACTACACAGTAGTTTCACTACTTCTAGTGCGGTACTTCCGACAACTAATTTTGAGCTTAGATAGAATGAATTTCTTACGTTCTGTTATTAATTCATGAGTAAAGAACAAAAGAGGGAAAGTGAAACAAATAGTCATATTTTGTAGCTGATACGTTGACAGTTAAATAATTGCCTGTCTTCGGCGATTACTTAGTCGTTGTTATTAGGTAGCATCTAGTATTTGGGAATTAATATTTAGTTAAAAGCTTTGTATCTAATTATAGCTTTTGAAATTGATATTTGTATTTTGTATATATCTTGAGATAAAATAAAGAAAGATTGAACAAAAAACAATTAATGTAATATTTTTAATATAAATCAGTTTTCAGATATAAATGTTTTAGTGATTTTTGCATTAGTAAATTTTAAATCGTTTTTTGTTAATTAAGAGTTTAATTTATGTAACTTTTTAAATAATAATTATAAGAAAATATGTTTCAAAATTATTAAAAAAATATTATTATTTACTAAATTTTTTTAATTTTATAAATAAAAAAATATTTACTCGTAGACGATATCACATGTCTTTTATTTAAATTTAACGAATTTTGGTTTGTTTGAGTCGAGGTAAACTAAAATATTTACTATTTAAAATTTTTTATCAGTATATTTTTAATATATAGCTACCTTGTTATTATCTCAAATTTTCAGTACCTTATAGATGCTAGGGTCCGTTAAAGTACCCTTCATAAAATATTTTTTTGTTAATCTTGAAATTTTGCAAGTTACTCGTTAAAACGGATTTTTCTCAATGTTTCTCATTTCATAAATGGACATTTTACAAAATTTTACTTTTGAAAAATTGAATCAATAATGTCTTCAATTCTTATTTTTAAACTACAACTTCTAGAAAGGCATGTTTATGTTTTTTCTATTATTCATAGAAACAGGACAAAAGCAGTAAAAACAATCTTTCTACAGCAATTAGAATAGAAATAGTATAGAAAATAATGAGTATGTTTTTCACATATTCCCAAATTCACAAACTTACACAAAAAGCCTAGATAAACTATTGACTTTTGTAATTTTTCACGAAACAGGACCCCATTTTCACAAATTCACAAAATAAATTTTATTCTAACAAAAATTCAAAGAGTTAGAAATAGCTACTTATCTTCATATGTTTTAGTAAGATTTGTCACTTTTGAGAAAAATTTTAATTTCTTAAAATGATTAAAATGAATTTCTTGAAGTTTTTTATCTGTCCTGGCCAATAATTTGCCAATTTAAATTATGAAAATATTTAATGACAGTATTTTTCCCGTGTGGAACTCATGAAACATGAATTTTTAAAGAAAATAGAAACCTTTATCTGAATTGGTAAAATGAAAGATAATGTGTTTATTAAAGGGAAAAAAATTACACTGAAAGGAAATGCCACGCTGTTAGAAATTTCTCAGAAAAAATGGTTAAATGACAATTTAATTGTTATTTTACCATATTCAAACAAAATAGTAAAATAATCATAAATAAGATGGTATACAAACTGTTAAGTTTGAGAAAAAATGTTTATTGATTGCTTACGCTTACAACAACCAGAATTTTATCGCACCAACTAGGCCCATCCAATAAAATCACATAGTTCATGGAAGATGGTGAATATTATATCCGAGAGGGCAAATTTGTCAATCTCGTGACCGACAGCGAAAGGATGGGGGTTCGAATCCCAACTTTGACGCTACATTTCTCTCTTCAACACATGAATAGTTTCCAGTGTCCTGCGCCCTCTAATTTGTGCTCCTGGGGTATTAGAATACGATACTCTCCTTTACGCATTAATGGCAGCATAATAGTGCTCCTAAACTGCGTCAAATGTCCAACTAAATTTCTTTTTTACGGTTTGTAAATGGTTTCAAAACCGTAAAGGGTAAAAATGTTCTTTACCGTAAACTTTTCGGTTAATTGGATGGGCAGACTGCTGCCTGTTATTTTACCGTAATTTTAGAATGAAAATTCTAACAGTGCACTACCACTTATTTAAGAATGGATAAGAATTGTGTTATCTTATTCATCTTATCAGCAACTGAAGCTTATCATCAATTTGTTGACATATTGGTTTATTGCTCTCGATGATTTCGTACTAAATCTTATTTATTAAAAAGGAGTTAAATTTCTACGTTTTGGTTGTAATATCATCCACGATTTCGAATTCGTTATAAATTGATGACTTAACAGATGTTCGGTGATTCGTTCAAATTAAGTGAGACCACAATAAGATGATTGGAATTCATTTGTTAAAAGATTAATCGAGATCAAGTTTGATTTCGTGACTTGAATAAATATTTTTCCAAACTTTGACAACTCTAAGATACATCATACGCTCACGTAAGTTCTTGTTTTGCATTATATATTCATGTTTATTTGCAGAAATAACTTGGAATACATTGATTTTATTTTTTAAGAAATAAAACAAACTATAATAAAATAAAAATGACATTCTAATATTAATTTATTTTCGGAATTGTATATTCTGCAATAGTTATTAATTTATTTCATATTTATGTCAAATTCTGTATTCTTTTCTTTAAATTATTTAAATTATTGTCTGTATCATCAAATGAATAATATGTTATTTTATTATTTTTTTACGATTTTATTTTAATTAAATAATTTATTAGCATAAAAATTAATTTCAATAAAACTATCTATTATTTTCAAAAATATTTTATTAATAATTTACTTAGTCGAAAAGTCTAGAGAAAAGCGAAACATTTGTGATTAGAAATTGTTCTGGAAATGAAAATATTTATGTTCCTGAAATGCATTTACATTAGTAAATTTTATTTTTATTAAAAAATTTAATATGCGTACAAATTAACTTGAATAAAACTATCGATTCTTTTCAAAAATCGTTTTGTAATAATTTACGTTTAAGAAAAGTCTAGAGAAAAGCGAAACGTTTGTGAATGGAAATTGTTATAGAAATGCAGATATTTATGATCTGGAAATTTCTTTTACATTAGTGGTGCTAAATAGAAATTTAAATTATATTTGAAGCGATTGTACAACAAAAAGTATCTTATTTCAAAAACAAATTAAACCTTTTTTGAACTGAATGTAACTTCATTCAATTACAATTGAATTCATTTTGACGTTCAATTCATTCACTTAATTCATTTGTACTTTCATACATTCATTCTCATTCTTCGTTCAATTCACTTTGACCTTCTTCACCAATTACTAACCAGCACTCTTTTAAAAATCAGCGTAACGTTTGAACATAATATCTGTAGCTTAAACCATAGTACGGTTTAAATTTGTTTCAACCTTATGCAAGTGTTAGATTTAACCACATTTCCGTTCAAGTTTAACCATAGAATTATGTCATCAAGCTTGCGATATAGTAAGATTTCACAGCACCATATTAAGAATGAAGAAAGTTTTAGCAATGTTATGGCATTTGAAGAATGAAAAAAATCGTCTTCAATCCGTTCTTAGTGAAAAAAAAGTATGGTCAAAATTACCAGAATAAGGTAAAATTTATCGTGTTTCAATGGCTTTATGGAAACACCAAAAAGCTCGGTACTTTTTTTTAATAATTTTGCAATGATTTTTGTAAAATTAACAAGTAAATATGGTTTTATAATAAGTGATTAAGTTTAGTAAATGTGGTAATTTTATCACAATACCTTAGATCATGGCATAAAACCCATTTGTTCGGTTAGATTTACTTTTTAGTTTTATATTTTTACTAAATGGCATTTACAATTTACTTTTCAGTTTTATATTTTTACTAAATGTGTAGTAATAAGATTTATAATTTGGAAAATTAAAATTTCCTGTAAGCTGTTACCATATGTAGGGAAAAATTACCAAATGAATGGTTAAATTTCATATATTTTAGCTTTTATTACCAAAATCATGTTTTTTTTTTAAAAAAAAATTAAAACGTCGTTATTATACAGTACGGTAATTTTACCATAATTTTTTTCTTTGGGCAGTCCACAAAATTACATCATGCATAATCATAATCAATAGCTCTTTGATTGTGTTGTTATGATTTGCTCGTTTTATTGAAAAACCACCATTCTTCAAATTTCACATAAGTATCGTGGTTTGCTTATTGTAACAGATCTCTATAAACCACAAATTTAAATTTTGTAAAACTATTATTTTTCTATTCTTTTATTCGAAAGACAATCGTAATTTCATACTCCACCAATCTGTGACGATTGTTCAGTGTTCACTGTAGTTCAAGTTCAGATGAAAGTGTGTCAACAACAAATGCAATTTCTTTCGTTTCTTCTTCCTCGTGGGATAGTTATGAGATTTTCTTCCTTTCTGTCAAAAGCAAGAGAAGCGAGTGGTTTAGGGATTTTGTGGATTTACCATTGGGTTTTATTCCTTTAGTTTAATATTTTTTCGAGGTAAGTGATCTTCTCTAAACATAAATAACGTTTTCTTAAAGCTTTAGCGGTATCAATAAAGTATTTTCAGCTATTTAAAATTAATTAGAATAACATTGTTTTGAATTGAATTGGTATCTTCAGGAAACAAAAATTTCTGACTTTAGGGTTATTTTTTATTATCTGATTTTTAAGATTACGTGCTTGTTTCCAAATTTTCACTAATATTTCAAAAATGTTTAATTGTTATTTATTATTAAATAATAAGTATTTTTAAAATATTCAAATATTTATTAAAAATAGTAAAACAATTACCTTTGATATTTGCAATTGCTCTTTTCTAGTTATATTTGTATGCAATCTAAAACAGATTAAATTTACATTTACAATTTCAATTTGCTTAAAGTAATAAATACACTGCATCGGCAAATGATTAGTAGATTTCTTTTTAAAGTTTTTATAAAATTTTGTTTTTTTGATAACGTAATTTTTTATTATACATATTGAGGACTCATACATTTTAAAATTTTATTACGCATGTTCTGCAATGCAGTATCATTTTCGTGTGAATTTTTTTAGTATTAGTCATTTTTATTAAATTTTCATTAAAAAAAATCATCGTTATCACCTTTGAAATTTTTGTCAGTTAAATTCGTACAAACTTTTTACCAAAGGATTCTTTAAAAATCGAAACATGTAATTTTCTTATAAGTTCTTAGTAAAAAATTAAATACCATTTCAGAAAAAAAAAATTTAAATTATTTTCTTCAAAAAGCTGTAAATGATTTTTTGTTTTCGTAACATTTTTTCAAAAGTGTATGTAGCTCAATCTTAATCAAATTTGAATAACGCTACTTCTTTTAAATGTAGCTTTTTATGTTTTTGTCATTTAGCTGATAAAAAAAGTTCCTGTCAAGAGCAAGAGTTTTAATTATTAATTTTAGACATTCTTAAATAAATAAAAAAACTAATTTGAACTTTCTTGTAAGTCCTTATAATCTGTAAGTTATTCATAAAATAATGTGAAACTATTCATAACAAGACGGGGGGAAATGAAAGAATATTTAATAAAAATTATAAAATCAATAAAATGATAAAATAATATTATAATTAATAAAATTATAATAATTAATAAAATTATAATAATTAATAAAATTATAATATCATTTAAAAAAAATTATATTATCTTAGTACAAACACAAATACGCACAAATCTTTGCGTATTTGCGTTTGTACTAAGTCTTATTTCCTCTTATTTTTCAAACGTAACGTACTCAATATGGTTTTATGTAGTCATTTATCTTCATTATGTTTTTACCTGTATTTAAATTATATATGCCATATCTAATAACTTCCTATTCACAGGAAAGGTTTATAAAATGCTAAATATAGTCATTCCTTCATTATACATACATCTAGATTTCTTCCGTACAATTCTTTTTGTTTGCAATTCAATGGGTCATTGACCTAATCGAAACAATAAGATTCATCGTAAAAATGCCCATTGTTATTTTGCTTGAAAATAAGGTATTTGAATAAAGTTTACAGAAATTGTGTCGAAATAATTCTTTTGTTTCTCTCTTTTCTGGCGGAAAGAATTAAAAACATTTTTATAAACAATGTTTTACTAATTTTTAGAGTAATGCATTTTGTTTTCTGATTTATTTCGTTACTTTGGTCAGTAATGCCTCCAAAACTTATTATTTTTTCTTTCATTTTTTTAAATGATTCGATATGAATTTTTAAGATTTGAAAAGTGAAAACAGTTTTATTTAACTTGTAAGTAGCTTAACTCAAGCTGGAAATCTCATCACGACACTATTTTGATTAACTTATTTTGCAGAAACATTTTTAAAATTTTTGTTAAGTTTTAGACTTAAATTTAGCTTAATTTTAGAAGAAAAATTAACAGCAATAAAAGTCTTAAACATTTAGGAAATAACAACCTTAACAGAAATCGTTGAAGCTTTCAATTTAAATGTTTTAGAATGGAATGATGTATATCGTGATAATTTTGTTAGATTAAAAGCCCATTTTATAGAAATATTTTTCTATAACTTGTAATAAGTTTTAAATCTCGTTCTATCACAAATATTATAGAAAATGTGGTATTACTTGGAACATTTTAGTATTAGAGGATCAGCCTTAACACACCGAGAAAACAATTCTTTAAATTACCATACTTTATGGTAAATTTCCATACTACAAGGTAATGACATTTCTGGTGAAAGAAAAATCTCTATTCTGAATCATAAAACCAAAATATACAGTTTAAATAATCACATGAAATAGTAGTTGTAAGATATTACCTGATTGTAAAAGTCATTGACTTTTAATTATACGCAAGTGAAATAACAGTCGACATAGTTTGAGCACTTCAAAAATAGGCACCCATTTTCAAGAATCTCTAACTCTTCTCATAACGCTTTCTGCTACTTTGAGTTTAATTATGTAATCTATTGTATCACTTTAATAATTTTTTTTCATCTTTTCTATAATCTTCAGATCTGCTGCTTCCCTAATCTTAGGTGCACGGTGAAAATAATTTTGATAAAATTACTGCATTGTATCGTAATGAATAAACTATTCTAGTTAATAAAACTCAAATATACGGTATTTAAGACATTCATTTGATAATTTTTCAGTTCATATAGTAACGGATTACCAGAAATTTTGGTTTTTAAAGTTCTTTATTGTTCTTATTACCGCAAATTCAGTAAAAAATACAAAACTAGAATTACCGAATAAGTTATTTTTATGCCATGCTCTATCTAAGGTATCGTGATAAAATTACCGAATCTAACATCATTTACTAAATTTTATCAAGCAATATAAAACCATATTTTATCGTTAATTTTATCAAAATTACTTAATTACCCAAAGTTACCAATTACTAATTAATTACCAAAAGCACTTCAGTAAAAATTATCGAGCTTTTTGGTGTTCCCTTAGAACCAGAAGCACGATAAATTTTACCATATTCTGGTAGTTTCGACCATACTTTCTCTCTCCGTGAGTTATATAAAATATTTTGTTCCCATGATTGATATTTACTTTCAGGCCACTTACCCGTTACAGAAATTTTTTATATCTCAGGCACGGATATAAAACTTTTTATTAGTATCCTGAATTTTCATTAACGTGTGAAGGCCAGATTACTTTTGAAGGTCGATGTTATAATCCTTCTAGATAATTGCTTCCATTACACAAGTTTAGGTAACAAATACTTAAACAGAAATCCTTTGCTTCGGGGTATCAATAGATCTTCAGTATTATCGTCCTTGAAAGCACTATCTTCGAACTGCCATTTTTATTTGAGTACTTGTGAGAAGCCGGTTATGTGAAAATAAACATTTTAAGGTCAAGCAACCTGTTTGTAATCATGTAATTTTGTAAATCTAACTTTTCATGCACGTTTTTGATCAATTATTTATGTTGGAATACAAATAGTATTTGGTTTGAAGCAATGTAATTAATATTTGAAACATTAAGACTTTTTCATGTAGAAAATTCATGTAGAATATTAATAATGTAAAATCCTTGATTTAGACTTAAAGCTTCTTTTAACTTAGAATACTTAAGTTAATAATTTGATAGTTTTTAATGCAAAAAGCATGAAGTTTAACCAAAATGTAAATACTTAATATGACTTATGTATTTAAGTCAGAACACAGTAGACGTTCTATAGTGACTTATGTAGCATTAACAGATTTTTTGACTTGTTTATTTATTAAAATAACTCTATATAACATAAAAACATAGTACTGTAACAAAGTTTTCCATTGTTACGGGACATTTTTATTGACCGTAAAATTACATGGTAGGATTCAGTTTTTCACATTGATTTCCATATTGTTTTGTTGGCCTCAGCATAAAGTTAATATAAGTCTTAAAGATATTGTTTTCCTATACATTTTGTATCTCTGATTGAACGGTATCTACATATACTGCTATTATTATTTATTTTCTAAATTAACAGTTTAAAACTAAGATTTTTTTTTTATTATAACATTATTCTGCGCTGCATTTTTTAAGATAAAATTAGTTAAATCGGCGTCTAATCTTATTAAATGTTTTATATTTCATACTTTTTTGCGAAAATTGCATGAATATACCATTATAAATTACTTTTAAAGAGATTCGTTAAATGTTCTTGCATATTTCATAGTACGGTGAGCTTCATGCACAATGTGATGCATGTAAAAATTTTATTTAATATGTAAACCATTTGGTAAGCGAAAATATTAATACACGGTTCCGAACTTACCAAATTTTTTATAACAAAATACTTTCAATTTTAAACGTTATTTAAAACAATGATTACTTAGAAAAATGATTTATGTTCCCTAATAGATTTTAAAAGAATCATAGAGGAAATATTTGGACATGGGAAGTGAGGATACAAGCGTAAACAAACAAAACTAATTATTTTTAGTACATGTTGTCGTAAATATTAGCAAAATAAAGGTGACAGCTATTTTAAATAGTATTTAATATGAACTTATAAATAAAAAAGAAAAGAACGATTAGAAAAAATAAATTCAAATATATAAGAATAGAAGTTGCCAGATTACAAAAGTGCAACTCTACAACATAAGCAAAAACAAAAGCGTGAGGCTCGCTGATAGAATGTTTCGATTTATAACACATGTATCTTAAGTGAATAATTTCATCGTTCTCAGAAAAAACTGTTTTATGCCAAGAAATACAATTATTGCGAAGCAATCATCGGGGTAGGTGAACGACAGCGAATAGGGGCTTAGACCCCTAGTTAAGAAATAAAAACAATTTAGCCCCGTTCTTGAGTATTTATTAGGAAAATCATTATTTATCTAACTGAAACAAAAAGGTATTATATTTTTAGCTGATTATTAATTTTATAAAAATTAATATTGTGACCACCGTAACAGGTTTGCAATCATGGCAAGCTTTTGTCCGCAGTTAATTATTTAAATTCATAGTTCTCAAAAACACATTAAAAATTGACAATGAAATATATTTGACAAATTTAAAAAATTATAAATTAATTAAATGACCAATATAATATACGATAAAGAAACATAATTATGAGTAACTGAATCATGGGAGTAAATGCATTTATAAAATCATTTAAGGAACTTGAAATAAAATAAAATATGTTTAGTGGAATAACTTTTTTAATTTTATAAATTTGACAATTAAATTTCTTTTCTTTTGTTTGTATAGACTAAGAAATTGGTAATATATTGTTACGCTACACTTTTTTGAAGATTAAATCGTCACATCAAAATGTTTCAAAGTATTGTTTTCATTTGCGTTTTTGTCAGATGCGTAATTTCCATTGAATTATATCACAATGCACTCAAAAACAACTGAAAAATTTGAAAATGTAGATTAATAACATATTGATTCAAGCCATTCAGTTGTAGAAAAAATAAGTTATTCATGTATGCAACTATTATTATCATAAATTATACAATGTCTCCATAATCTTCATTATTCAGTTTATGAATGGAATTGCTCAGATATTTATAATTCTTGAATGAGCGTGATAAAAAATGCTATAATTTATGCATGGTTCTGCATAAAATATGCGATGTATGTATAAAATACGCAATGCAAATAATTTAACTCATGTATACTCATGTATATGTCTGCACAGGGTTAGGTAATTTATGAATAAGTTTCTCCAAAATTGCCCATTGTGCAGCTCTAGTGCGACGTAGATGAACTACAACAATCAAAATTATGCAGTTTATCAATGGATTCAACCTGAGTTTTTCAATTTATGAAGATATCGGTTAATTTTCATGTTATCTGCTAATAATTTAAAAATTCTTTTCACAAAAACGATTTCTTTCATAAAATAAGAAGCATCCCTTATCCATTTGTATTTTAAAATAACTCGAACTTGTTAAAAGTTTTGAGAAAAGAATTACGTTTTGTTTTCAATATATTAATAAATTATAAAACAGAGGCAATTATTTATTTTATTCTTAAATATTCTGCGTTTAGTTAAGAAACTAATTTCTGCTATAATAATAGATTTTCTTTTAGGAAAGTAAATTAAAAAATAATTTATAAAACCTTCTTATTAAATGCATACGTAGGCTGGATGCTGAATATGCAAGGTTTTAAACACCCATATTGCAAACCAATGTGAAGTGATATTTTTTTACAGTCATTCAGACATTGTTAGTTCTTTCTTTTGTTTAAAGGATAATTAAGAGACCAAATAACATTTGATATCAAGGTTTAATGGTTATAATTACATAATAACTTAATAATAACTACCAACGGTCGGAAGTAGCGCACTACAAGTAGTGAAACTATTGTAGTCGCTACTTTTTTTCGTAGTTTGTAGTGAAGTGTGCTACTTTTTTAAAAGAGTAATGTAGGAAATAGCGCGATGTAGAAAAAAAAAACAGTAGTTTGTAGTGGCTTTTGGCAACTACTTTTTGCATTAGTTATAAACAGCATTCTAACACAACTAATATTTTGAATTTGATGGATACAAATCTTCACGGGTCTGTCAGAGGACGCAATTTTAAATGCCCCCTTTGACGGTGAGTTAACAAGAATCAAGTATTTAGACTTACTCATAACTAATATTTAAGCCATTGAGAAAGATAGATAATTTATCTCTTTGGTCACATTTTCACATGCGAATGAGGCTCATATAACATTGACATTTCTAAAGAAGGAAACTTATTTTCGATACACTTAATTTCTTAGAGGAAATAAAAGAGCGTTAAACACTTAACGAAATTACAAAGATTTGATAATTTCCTAGCATCTCTTAAATTAAATATTCACTGTCAAAACGGGCATAAAAAGTTGACGATTAAATTAACAAATTTAAAAGAAATGTTCTAGAAAAACAAACTTGCTTACATGTAAACATGAATAAATGTTTCTAAACAATTCTCCATGTTTAATATAAGCCAATTTTTTTAAATTCAAAACCAGTTTGAACATAACGTGTAAATTAATTTCTCCAACTGTGTAAATTATAAATGTGTAAACTAATTTCTCCAGCAAAGTTCGGTTGCTTTAAGTAGTGAAGTAGTCACTACATTTCTAAAGTAGTTTGTAGTCACTACAGATAAAAAAAAAACGTCGTTGTAATTAACTGCATTTGTAACAAAGGTTTTGTAGTGAACTACAAAAATAATGAAGTTTTTTCGACTACTGACAAATACAATGAAAAATAATGCTCCTTGAAATTATGAACTGCTTGAAAAAGAAAACACGCTATAAAATAGTTGAAAAAAATGAACTAAATAAGGAAGTGCTGCTCTTTAAATTGTATAATACATCGGCGCATTTCAAATGTCAACCTACGAGGGGCCCTGATTCCGCATCTAGTTAGGTCATCAGGTCGTTAAGTTGAAAAGTGAAAGGACATAAGCAATCCAGGTCATTGCCAAGGTATAAACTTCATTGATTATTTGCGCAATATTCAGATATACTTCTTCAAAGTCGTATCGAGATTAAGTTGCATTATTTTTTTTTTTTAAACTAATCTTGTTTGAGGTTTTTGGAAATAAATAATTTTTGAGAATAATATTGGGGAGCTTTTGTTTTATGCTCAGGCCTTTTTAGTTTATTCTATTATGGTAAGGCACTTTTATTCTATTACAAAGGCACTTTTACCTTTCGAACCACTTTTATTGATATACGGATCACAGAAAAGGCCAAAAAATGAAAGACGTGAGATGAGTTAAATCGCTTTCTGCACCCGAAGGGTATATTTTCGAAACCAGTTCAGTCCAGTTTTAAAGATTTTTAGTTGAAACAGAATTTAAGAACCCTTTTCCCTCACCTTCTTTGACTTTTGATTAAACCTTAAATGTGTCGATGCTTTTTTTTAATATTAATTAACTGAGTACTTTGAAAAAACTGTGTTGATTAAGATATCGATTTATTTCATAGATTAGAGATAAAAGCGCTCGATAATTTTTTAAATTCCTAAGGGTATTTTTTTATTAAAAATTTAAAGCAATAATATTATGCTGTTAATCATTTTCGATAAGATATTCCTGTAGTTTAAACTTGTATACTAGTCTGCTTTTAGAATTTTTAAGTTTTACTTGCCTTAAACTGACGAAAACCAATTTAGAAACAATTCTTATAAAAAAAAGCTTAAAAAAAGACTTTGAAACTTAACGTGTTTTTTAAAGCAATGATATTTTAAGTAAAAAAAAATTTACATAAAAGTTATTTTTACTAAATATACATACTTTTTTTTTTATATAAAAGTGTATCATGGCTTATGACTTAACGGGATACATTTTCCCTGTGATTTTCATCTTCTATGTGACGTGAATTTTTCATTATCCATTCATATATGTAATATAATATGAGGGAAAATTATAACTTTTCAATACACTTTATAATTTTTGTAATCTTTTGACTCTTGAATTCAATTTCTTTCAATGCACATTATATATGAACGAGAATAGGAATTATGTATACTTTTAATCTCAATTTTTTAAAATTTATCCTTTCAAACCTTAGTTAATTAATGTTTTTCGGTTAACTACCTAATTTGGTAATGATGCAATAATAAAATCTAACAGTTTTGTAGAATATGAACGGAAGGAAATTACTGTAAAGTATTATAAAAATATAATTTTTACATTATTTGACAGTGATTTTCTTTTTCCTCAAAGTATAAGTTGAAAAGTATATAAATTAGAAAGTTATAGCAAGATTTTTATTAATGCACTTACAGACAGAATAAGTCTTTGTAAGCTTTAAATAACTTTTTCTCTAAATATCTATTTTTATATTGACAGACATGATAATTCTTTCAAATTTTACCTAATTTACTTAAAAATTAATCAGCGTATAATTTTACTATTATAAGCGTATAATTTTACCATACATTGATTATTTTCGCTTCCAAAAACTGCACTGTTGGCGCGTTTTAGATTTAGTCTTTGTTTACAAGGGATAAAAAAAGTTGACGAGTGTTAGTGGTCGTAATTAATTCTGCTTTTCATCTACTGAAACTAAAGCTCGCCGTTAAAATATGTATGTATTTTTTTAGTCTGTTAGTGGTATTTTGTAGTGTTTAACTTCTATTCACTTCAATTTTGTTTAGCCTAGTTCGAATTCATATTAATATTCTCTCTATACTGTGTGTATGTTTTATTAACAAACAAACAAACTTTATTTTAAGAAATATTATATAGGCATCCTAAGATAATGATTCTTACGCTATATTGTACCGTAAAAATTACTTAACTGATTCTTTGAGTATCATATCTTACTATAATTATAAATTTTAGTGATACTGAATAACAAAAATGGTGGTGGCTACTTTACAACAAGTACACTCGAGGTGCTTCAGAAGAACGTTACGAGGGTTTCACTACATGGCTCTTGGTGTAATGAAACACATAGTGGAACACCATTTTGGTGTTAAATAGCAGTCACTATTTTTGGTGGTCAAACACACGAAATTTTTTTTACAGTAAGGGAATTAATTTAATTTCTGTTACACTTGGTATTATTTTTCATTTGTGACTTCAGATTAAATATACTTTTAGTCGCAATACTACCAAAATTAATGAAAGTAATAATGTATTATACGTTCATTTTGTATAACACGTATAATGTATTATACGTACAAGTATAATGGATAATACGTTCAATGGAAACTTCTGTAATGATATCAAAGCTATTATGTGCTTAAGGTAGAAAGTTGTTTCTCGGGCCAGTGTAAATATTAGGGCTTTTTTGGGATAAAATTTTCCATTCACCACATATAGTTGATTTTTTATAACAACCTTAACTATCTGCTGTGTTTATGACTATTTTAGTTTTTTCAAGCAATCTAGAAAACTTAATTTTGTTGTTATTGTTTCTAATGCCATTTGCCAATACCAGCAAGCATGCGTGATGAAAACAAGCAAATTAAAGGTATAGGGTGAGCTTCTTGTTTTTCAGTGGCGCTATCTGTGGCCATAATGCGACTTCAGCCACACACATGTCATAGCCAGTTTACAGGGAGGACCCATTCATATTATCCATTCATTCATCCACAGATCGTAACTTTGAGAACTATCACTCTCCGATTCAGCACCTCTGGGGGTCTGATTTGTTATGGAAACATGGTGGACCGACAGATTTAATGGTGCACTAGTCACCATTTTCTTCGTTGGGAGTCTTCGGCAGACAGGAATCGGACTCGCGACCTCTTGGACAAGGGCATAACTCACTACCAACCAGGCTATCCTGTCTCTATTTTGATTTTATAGTTGCTGAGTGATTTTTCTCAATTGGTTTGATTTTGAAATAAAGTTCTATAAAACTTACCTTTGAAAACAGTACTAAAATAGATAAGAATCAGAATGTCATTCACCTTAAAATAAAAGACCTTTTTTTTTATAAAAATTATTTTATTTACGTTAAGCTTAACAAAATAAAATAAAAAAGTTCTTTCTGATTGAGTATTTGTAAAAGTCACATCATTGTAATTTGGACTCGTCCAAGGTGTGTGCAACTGATTCAATAAGCAAAAATTTTCCAAGGAACGTTTCTCACAATAAATAAAATTTTCTATTCACTTTTTAAAGCTGCAAATTTTTGAAACAATCCAATAAAATATTATAAGTTTTCCGTTTACGTTTATTTGGATTTATTCTAGCTTATGCAGGTTACTTAAAAGTTTTAATAGTTAGAATAGAATTTTAAAGACGTCTTATATTTAAAATTCGATTTCTCAGGAACCATTCAACCAATTTCGCTCAAAGTTTATATTTTGTCATGTAAAATTACATACTTTAAAATGATGTAAAAAATTTTATACTTTGCAATTAAAAATTTTTTCGACTATAAATAAGCAAAATAATAATAATTATATTCACATAAAAAATATATTCAGCAAAATAATTAATAATAATAATATATAATAATAATATTATAATAATATTCTAAAATTTTTTTTCTCCACAGAATTATCTTCGAATAAACGAATTTTATAAGTGTGCGCACAAATTTTTTGTTTGCTTAAAAAGTTCTCGAGATATTGCGAAATACACAAAAAGTAAAATTAACATTAAGGAGTTCAAACTTTGAACAGCTCCCTTGACCAAACTATGGGGACCATATTTCCCAGATTTCGGCCATCCCTTATATTTTGGGGGTCAGAAATCCGAATTCATTGAAAAAATATAATGTTTTTTCAGAGAAAATACGTTTTTGCGTCTGATTTTGTAACTTAAAATATCGTCCGCACTAATTAATTAGCATATTTGAAGTCACCCCCTTGAACCATTAAGATTGAGTCCTAGAACGCGTAGATGCAATCATTAGTTCAAAAATTATTCAGAGTGGTCCGTTCATTTTTTTACGCACTGTACAAAAACTCTTCCCTAGAGATGAAAGTTGAGGTCCGAAATCTCAGAAAAAAGTCTCAGGTTTATTAAGAAACAAATACGTCTTTAGTTTAACATTAGCAATTTTAGTAGCTATTTGTATATTATTCTAAAATATAAGCTGTTTTATTTTCCTTCATCATGCAATCCGTAAATTCACATAGGATATGAAGTTAGAATTTTCCCGAAAAAATAGAGTTGATGCTCCCCCTTAATTATGTAGCGTGAAACAAAAGTGAAATTCTATGTTTATTAAATATGTTTATCAAAGATTGCGTGTCTCAAACTGGTTTTACTCAATGAATGAATAGCTGCTTAAGGACATCGAGTAAAAATACAGGCGTGATGAAAATTTTGAATATTTTTTTTTTCTTAGTATCTTGACTGACTTCCGATTTTTGATTATTTTGTTGTCGATATGAACTTAGTATAATGATTGACATCAATGTGAGTTAAGCATTATGTTGACATCGGTGACGCTTATCAATTAAGTAAAGTAGTAAGCTTTTATTCTTTGACAGAAAAAAAAGGAAATGAAAACAGTGATTTTTTTTGTCTATCAATCAACTATTTACTATACAGAATGATTATCTGCGGAACTAAGTCATATAATAGTGCAGATAAGTAATATTATGTGACACTTAAAACATTTCGTGCATGTTAGACAAAAATATCGCGTAAAGCAGTGTTTTCCCTAAACGTTTTTAGAAAGCCCTCCCTATCTGACCTTTGATCCCTATAAATGAGCTCGCTTTGCCCTTTTTGTGAAAATAAGCCTCTCTCCATTAAAAACACTGTCTTTTTACTCTTATTTCATTAAAAAAATAATTATTACACATTGATAAAATTACCTGGTGTTTGTAGGTTTAATTCTTATTACTTTTATAAATCAGGAGTCCGTTTAGAAGAAATTTGGGTCCGTTAACGGACCCTTCACAAAATATCTTTTCATAAAAACGGACTTTTCACAAAATATTTTAACAGAAACGGACCCTTCACAAAATGAAATTTCTTTTAATCGGACCTTTCACAAATTTGTTTATCTTCATTATTGTTTTGTTAATTGAATAAACCCTTCCCAGGGCCGTAAACAAGAAAGATGGATGTAAACGAATTAAGTTTTGTCTTCGGCAGACGCTTCTTCCATTATTCGTCCGAAATGAATATTCTGCGTTCAGCAGTATAGGCTAAATACCTAATGTTTGTAACTTGCATCTCTAATTTAGAAGCAGCAATTGCTGTTTATTTTTGAAAATTTAAGTTTTATAATTATAATTTTACAGTGCTGAGCATAATCTTGTATCTATTTACAATTTAGAAACTCCTTGAAAAGGGGTTTTGCAATAACCGGACCCTATTTGCACAAATTCACAGAAGCAGGACCCTGGTTGAAAGAATGTGAGTAATTTTTTCACAATTTCACGAAAACCGGACCTTTCACAAAATGTCTGGACAGACCCCTGTAAATATTAACTTTGTTAGCATTATTCTCAACCGGTTAAATTTTTGCAAATTTTTCTTTTTTACAAGAAGGAAGAGGGGTTATATTCATGAATTTTTTAAGTGATTTTAAATTTCAAAATTATTTTAATACCTATTTTTAAATGCAACTTTAAATGTTCATTTTTTTTATAATTATATTTATAAAATTTAAATTTATTCTTTTTACAATATTTTTTTAGTTTGCTTTATTCTAAAAAGAATTTATGCTCAGAGATTGTCATTCGGCATGCCTTTAGTTATTTTTTATAATCTGCACATTTTTCTCCCGTTTTGTTAATACGTGAGAATTACTTTTTGAAATATATGCATAAAATGATATAAGAGAGGGTAATTTAAAAACCTTTTAGGATCTAATTCAGTTATTATTTAATATTACTCAATTTGATAAATTTTAACTGTGTTAAGAGAGTGTCCTTTTAAAATTCTAAGTACCTTTTACGGTGAAGAAGTGCCTTGCCCTTTTTTATTCCCAAGGCGAACTCAGGCGTAAAGGAGCTTGTATCGTGTCGGCTAGGTTGAACCTTATAACCTTGCCTATTATTCGGTCGCCAAAATGACTACACTATATTTTTTCCAACGTTATTAGGATTCAGTACGGATGGAAATATAGACTGACTATTGTAACAGAATTATGATTATTACGGTTTAAAAAACTATATTATATTTATTGGTGTTTTTTTTCTTTCCTTTTAGCATTGTTAAATATTTAAGCATATCCTTTCGCTTTCAGGAATAAGGAAGTGAAAAAAAGAGGGCTACCCTTTTGAAAATTTTTAAAATCAACTATTTGGTAGACATTTTAAAGATTACAATTCTTTTGTTGGGATGATATATTTCTTTTTCAATAAGCTTTTGTCCATTTTTTATTCTCGCTGACTTTTCATTATTTCAAAAACAATCGGATTTATGTTTCTTGACAGCATTAGTGACCATATGCATTAGATAACAATGGGATAATACAATTCTAAGTTATTTGAAAACCTATTCTCACTTATTATCAGCAAATTTCATTCTTATCGAATTCTTTTACTTCCGGCGGCTTTTTTGATCGCTAGCAATTTGCAATTCATCATGAGGCTAACTTGTAATACTAGATACACTGGTGACAAAGAAGAAAGAGGAGGAGTGCACTGTAAAAAATTCTGCATCAAATTACGGTAAAAAATAAGAGCATTCAGGGTGCCGGTATTTTTTCCTATAAAATCCATTTTTACTGAAACATGTTACGGAACAAAAAATCTGATATACCGTAATAATTACTGTAAAATCACTGAATCATTCTAATTAATTACTACTGTACAAATTACGGTATTATATTTCATGGTAAAAATGGATTTTAAGGATGATGCCCCCAAAGTTCCGTTGCTTTATTTTATTTTATTTTATTTTATTTTATTTTATTTTATTTTATTTTATTTTATAACCGTCGTTGAACTGCCAACACACGGTTGGGTTTACGATTACTAATGCAACTGTTGTCTTGCAATATTGAACCCAGTTCAAAACACAAGAGAACTCCTGAATCAAGTATTGAGAGAAATTTGCCTTCGTGGAGGACTTTTTGATGGAACTAACCCTCATTTGCGTTACATTGAGAGAAAAACAAAGAAGACCTGATGGCAAGGGGACTCTAACCCATGATCCGTCTACCACTGGGGATATTTTACGTCAGCACCGTGGTTGGTGCTAGCCGGTAGCGGAATTCGTATTGACCAGCCGTCGTTTACATCGTTGGGATTCGAACATGGTTTACCACATTGGAAGGTGAACGCTGTATCTCCTGGGCCACCATGGCACAAAAAAATTTGCACCATTACCTTATACCGAATTTTTTAAAGTATACCCATAATATTAATATTCTTCCTTCATTCGCGGCCTAGGTCTGGTACTTGCCGTACAATCTGGAGTTTTCTCTAGTTGATGGTATGTTTTAAAACTAAGAAAACTTGTTTCTCTTATAAATTGGAATTGTTCTTAAAGAATTTTTTTATTTCATTTTCTTTTAACAAAATAAGAACTATTGAAATTGATTAAAGTTTTTAAATTTTCAAAGCTCCTGATATATTTGTTCATGCGTAATTCTGATTTATAAATATTCTGAGTTAAGAAAAACTAAATGTAGAAAACTCACACAACCTAAATAGAATACTTTTGAAGCATATTATTTTAATCAATAAAAAAATCGAAACATTGAAAAAAAAATACTTTACTTGCCTTTGAATTAATAAGAAGATACAAGAATCAAAAAGGAAAAAATTTCTTCCAAAGTTTTTACCAAGCGATTTTGGAAAAAAAAATCATAATAATTAATCTCAACTCTGCCCTTCAAAACATGTAAAAAAATTGTTTTCGTGAGTTTTCAATTTTTTCCCTCTTTTAAATTCCGAGTAAATGTTTTTACTTTTATCTCTTCTAAAAAAAAATTAGTTTAGAGGAATATATGAAAAAAGTCTCAGTTTGTTGCAAAATCAATTATGTTGGTATTGTCCAAAATTATCAAAGTTTTCACTAGGCAAGTGATAAAATTTTTACTCATATTCCATTTCAAAAAAATAAAAAACTCACTGTTTAAATAATAATTACACACTGGTAAAACTATCTGTGGTTATAGGTTTAAATCTGATTACTATTATAAATAATAACTTCGTTAGGATTATTCTCAACTGGTTAAATTTGTATAAGTTTTTTGCAAGAGGAGATATTATATTAAGGAATTTTTTACATGATTTTAAATTTTATACCTAATTTAATACCTTTTTTTAAAGCACTTTTAAATGTTTATTTTTTCATAATTTTCAGTTCAAATTATAGAAAAAAGCGTTTAAAATGTTTATCAATTAATCATTTTTTCAGTTAATTTTTTTTTTGAAAAAAAATTTATGCTCAAAGATTGTCTTTTAGTATGACTTTAATTACTCTTTTATGAACTACAAATTTTTCTCTTACTTTGATAATGCGTTGAGCATTACTTTTTAAAATATATATGTTACTGTGAATGACCAAAACTGGTAGCTGTTGACTTCCACCGGTGAATGCTGACTATCACATATAGTCGCTTTGGTAAATGTCCGCAATATATACTAGGTCTAGTTAAGTGCCACGGCCTGGTATACATTTACTTGGTATGCCCTACATCAGTGTCTTCTTAAGGTTCAGCGCCACTGCCCGGTATGCCCTTTATTAATATTTTTTTAAGGTCAAGTGCCACTGCCTAGTATGCATTTAACCGGTGCTCCGAACACTGATGTTTCTCCTAGCTATCCTTAACAGATATTAAAATATTAAATAAATATAATACTATCAACGAATAAATTAATTATTCGTCGGATATAACAAATAATCGTAAATACATAAATCGGATATAACAAGTATTTCAGACAATTGCCAAAGTGACTGTTCCGGGATAGCCTGGTCGGTAGGGCGCTGGACCCATGTCGGAGAGTTCGTGTGTTCGAACCCCGTCGGCCGACGACTCCCCTTGTAGTAAAGTGACTGATGCACGTTAAATCTGTCGAGTCGCAAAAGTCCTCCATATTCCCATAACAAATCAATACCTCTGGGGGTACTGGATTGGAGATCGATCGTTCTCTGATTCAGGTCAAAATTTCCATCTGTGGATGAATAAATGGATGTATGAATGGGTTCGCCCTACAAACGGGTGCGACGTATGGTGTGGCAGAAGTTGAATTCTTGGTAATAGATGGCCCCACTGGAAAACAAGAACAATCGCACCCCGTCTGCCTAAACAGGCATACGTCAACAACCAAAGTGACTATTTGATTGTTGACATTCACCGGTAGTAGTCGACATTCTCTTGATTTCGGTAAGTCACGGTAACATGTATTCATGAAATCAAAAGGGCAATTTAAAAATTGTTGATGATCAAATTCAGTTATTGCATAATAATTACATAATTTTATGAATTTTTACGGTGTTAAGAGTGTGCCCTTTAAAAATTCAAAGTGATTTTTTCTGTGAGGAAACGCTCTGTTCTTTTTTATTCCTAGGAAGAACTTTGTCTTACCAAAGTGTTTTTTTCGCACCAATTAGCTTGCGTATAAAGCAGGTTCATGCATCATATTTAAGATTAAAATGGCTGTTCAAAGTAACTTTTCGACTATTTAGAACTAAACAAAACAAAATTCGCATGCATTTTCCTAATTTTAAAGTTTATTTGCATAAGAAATTGGCTATTGAAACTACGAATTGCATATGTAATGCATATAAGTGCTTAAATAGATTTTACGGTCAATGTGAATAATCGGTTATCATTAATACTAACCGATCAATATTAATAATAATCAAGTAAACCGGTTAAGGGAATAATTTAAGAGAATAATTAAAAATAAACGGTAATTATTAATATTGATCGGTTAGTATTAATAACAACCGGATTTATTACTTTAACCGTAATACATATACAGTAAATGCGTGTTTCGACGTGCGTGACAAAAATTTGTAAACATCTTTGATTCAATGTGATTGTTTTTAGCTGGCATTGACTTTGATAATGCAAGATAGTAATAGAACAAATAGTATTTGAATTTTATTTTGCTTCTGTTTTTCTTATCTTCTCGTCTTCTATCAAAACTACAAAAACACTCATAAAAATTACTTTTTATTATTTTTATTTTTAACTTATATCGCTTATCGGTTACTGACCTTTCCACAGACTGCATTGTATTTCTTAAGTTTAGTTTTTCCTTAAGATTTCATTCTCTTTTTTTTTAAAAAAAAAACACTGTTGTATTTCGAAAAAGTTATTAATCTCTAATTATTTGAGAATACATCTCAGTAAAAAACAAGTGCTCAAGTGCGGATAAGCAAAATTTTAAGAGTAAATTTTAATAAATAATTAAAAGTAGTTCATAGCTCATGAAATATTATTTTTTTGACTACAATATATATTAATATAATTAATTAAATATGCAAAATAATATGATTTTGTTATAATTAATAAAAATCATATTATTTTTCATAAAAAATAATCTCTTTCTTTACAGAACCTATTTAAACTGCTATTTGTTTTTGAAATATATTTCTATTGTAACTTAATGTGATTGCTTCGGAGCTGCTTTGAATATAAGAAAATTTCAGTTAAAATACTAACTTGACTGCTGTAGTTTCTGAAAGATTGTCGGTAAACTAAAGAAAATATAATATATTTGAAGTGATTTACTATGATATAAATATAGAAAGTGTTCTTTCTAAGCGTTTTTAGGGCGGCCCACCCTGCCTGCCCTTAGTGTGCCTATTAGTGCGCCCTCTTAGCTTTTTTTGTAAAAATCCCTAAAAAAACACGGCCTTTTTATTTATGTTTAATTTTTAAGAAAAATAAATTAACTGTCAAAATAATAATTACACATAAAAATTAATTGTTTTCATAGGTTTAATTATGATTACTATTACAAATATTTACTTTGTTTTTATTATTCTCAACCGGTTAAATTTCTATAAATAGTACTTTTTTCAAGGGGGTATATTAATAAAATTTTAAAGTAATTTTTAATTTTAAAATAATTTTTTAAAAAAATACCTTGCATTTTTTTAAAAAAAATTGCACCTTTAAATGTTTACTTTCTAATAAGTTTCACTGTAAATTATAAATTGTGGAAAAAATTTTTTAAGCTGTTTACCAAAAAAGAATTTTTTTAGTTTACTTTTAAAAAAAAAATTTATGCACAGAGATTGTCTCTTAGCATGCCTTTAATTTTTTTTATTTTTATAATCAACATATTATTCTCTTATTTAGATAATGAGTGAAAAGTACTTTCAGAAATATACGCATAAAATAATATAAGACGGTAACTAAAAAAATATTGAGGATCAAATTCAGCTATTACATGATATCATACATTTTGACAAATTTTAACGGTGTTAAGTGAGTGCCCTTTCAAAATTTAAAGTGCCCTTTTCTGTGAGGAAGCAGCCTGCCCTTTTTACTACTAGGGAGAACTCTGATATAGATCTATAGTAACCATGGCAATAGAGGATAATATAATAATTATGATCTATTTATACAGCATATACTCTAGATACCGAGATTTCGATGGCATTATACTATAGTAAAAATTGTACAATCGGAACGAAAACTCTAGGTAGATTGAATAATTGATTGAAATGTCACGTGTCCATGCAATCCTTATGGTTTATGACCCGTAAACATAATTTTTCTGAATTACATATATTTTTAGCGTATTCGAATTTTTTGATGTTCTTAATATAGGGATTGCTGCAATCAGAAAAATATAGTCTCAATAAATTTGCCAAGAAAGCGGTCGAAAAATTGGGCCCCTTAATTTGATTTATAATTTTAGTGATTAACTAAAATTATAAATCAAGTGAATCATAATAAAATTATAATCAAATAATTTTAGTGATAACTTTAGAGCATGGCATAAAAACCATTTATTCGGTTAAATTTACTTTTCAGATTTAAATTTTGTACTAAATGAGTGGCAATCAGAACAACAAATCTGAATACCAGATTTTCCGGTAAACCGTTACCATATGAATTGAAAAGTTACCAAATGAATGGTTTAAATACCGTCTATTTTGGTTCTTATTACCTGAATTATGGTTTAATTTTTAACTAGAATTGACATAACCATAAAGTATGGTAATTTTACCAGAATTTTTTCTGTGCATTTATAATTTTTTTAAAATCTTGTTTTCATTTATCACGAGAGTTGATAGTCCTTAAAATAATACTGCAAAAAATATTTTTCTTCATATTTGACTTATGAATTACGTTGTTTTTTAATTTAAGATCAGTACCTAAATATTCGGAAAACGATGAAATACCAGACATATATCTGGTTGCATGTCAACATGATTAAATTTAGATAAAAATCTAGAAGTAACGTTGATGAAATAAATTGTGTGTTCGAAATTGCGTAAAAATTTTATTTGAGGAAACCATAAACTGTAAAATGTACTTTTGGTTGTAGTTTATAGCGCTGATAATCCTTTCTGGTGGTGTTGCTTTGTTCTTAAAGTGATCAATTTACATAAGTTATTGAATGCAACATAGGAATTTGTTTTCAAAATGGGTGTTTTTAGTACTTTTATGTTAACAAGATAGCTATCAAGAAAAATCATGAGACTTCGCAATTTTTTCTTATCTAATGGGTAACTGGAATCACTTCATATCTCAGTTAATCGAAACAAAATCTATAACTTTTAAGCATCTAATAATTGATAGAAGTCCAAATCTATAATTATTGTTAAGACCAAGGCCACTATACTCTGATAACTGTAGCTGAATTTGTATTATAATTATAGACTACAGAGATTATATTGGTTTGACTTGAAACTATTAATCACTTGCATTTTGTAATAATCTTTCATTAATATTAAAAAAATATTTTCCTTTTCAAAATAGAGATGAGCATTTAAATATCCGAGTTATATTATTTCTATGATTTTTTTTAAAAATTTTAACTTTGTAACCGCAGATTCCTTTAAAGGCATTATTGTTTTGTAATGTTAAAATAAGAAGTATCCTCATATATTGTTTGAACATTTTTTAAAACTACATTGAGAAAAAATAGTATTTTAAATCAACCTAAATATTGTATAATTTACCATGTTTCTGACTTCTGTTTCTGACTTTTTCTATTACCTATTTTACTGAAGTGATTTGATAAGTTACTTTGGTAAGTTACTTCTGGTAAAATCTGAATAAATAAGGCAGAATGTTTCTGTGAATGTGGATATGTGTGCATGTACCCTATACAAATCCGCAATTTTGNCAACTGTTGATGCGTTAGCGGAGTAGCACAGTATTGAGTGAAAGTGTTAACTCACATAAAGAAACTTGAAGATTTAAACATTTCTTTATTTCATACAGTACCATCTCGATACAGCGTACAACTGAAGATATTAAATATAAATACATCTTAACAAAAATCTTGGTACATCACCGGAAACAACAACACAGTGACGTGACATAGTGAAGAGACAAGACAAGAACCCATGCTTACAACACTGCATGCCTCATATACAGATTCCATAATTATATCAACTCCATATTATTATACACTTATATATTCTTTGATTATATGCACGGATGACGTCACTTACGTTATCTGAAAAGAAAATATCTGTTGCCAACACACGACCGAAACTTAATTCTGTTAATTTAATGTATTCAGAGGAGTAACAAACCACTCCAACAGTATATTTGAAGTGATTTACAATGATATAAATATAGACAGTGTTTTTTCTAAACGTTTTTAGGGCGGCCCACCCTACCTGCCCTTAGATCGCTTGCGCCCTCTTTGCTTTTTTGTAAAAATCCCTCAAAAACACGGCCTTTTTATTTATATTTCATTTTTAAGAAATATTACTTAACTCTTAAAATAATAATTACGCATAAAAATTATTTGTGTTTATAGGTTTAATTCTGATTACTACTACAAATATTTACTTTGTTTTTATTATTCTCAAATGGTTAAATTTTTATAAATTTTACTTTTTTCAAGAGGGTATATTAATAAAATTTTAAAGTAATTTTAAATTTTAAAATTATTTTTAAATTTAATTCCTTTTTTTTAGAAAAAGATTGCATCTTTAAATATTTATTTTCTAATAAATTTAACTGTAAATTATAAACTATAGAAAAATCTTTTAAGCTGTTTATCAAAAAAGAATTCTTTTAGTTTACTTTTCAAAAAAAAATGTATGCGCAGAGATTGTCTCCTTACTTTCTGTCTTACTTTCTGAAATATACACATAAAAAAGTATAAGACGGTAACTGAAAAATTGTTGAGGATCAAATTCAGATATTACCCGATATTACACATTTTGATAAATTTCAACGGTGTTAAGTGAGTGCCCTTTTAAAATTCAAAGTACCCTTTTCTGTGAGGAAGCACCCTACTCTTTCTTTACTACTAGGGAGAATTCTGATATAGATCTATAGTAACCATGGCAATAGAGGATAATATAATAATTGTGATCTATTTATACAGCATATACTCTAGATACCGAGATTTCGATGGCATTATACTATAGTAAAAATTGTACAATCGGAACGAAAACTCTAGGTAGATTGAATAATTGATTGAAATGTCACGTGTCCATGCAATCCTTATGGTTTATGACCCGTAAACATAATTTTTCTGAATTACATATATTTTTAGCGTATTCGAATTTTTTGATGTTCTTAATATAGGGATTGCTGCAATCAGAAAAATATAGTCTCAATAAATTTGCCAAGAAAGCGGTCGAAAAATTGGGCCCCTTAATTTGATTTATAATTTTAGTGATTAACTAAAATTATAAATCAAGTGAATCATAATAAAATTATAATCAAATAATTTTAGTGATAACTTTAGAGCATGGCATAAAAACCATTTATTCGGTTAAATTTACTTTTCAGATTTAAATTTTGTACTAAATGAGTGGCAATCAGAACAACAAATCTGAATACCAGATTTTCCGGTAAACCGTTACCATATGAATTGAAAAGTTACCAAATGAATGGTTTAAATACCGTCTATTTTGGTTCTTATTACCTGAATTATGGTTTAATTTTTAACTAGAATTGTCATTACCATAAAGTATGGTAATTTTTTCTGTGCATTCATAATTTTTTTAAATTTTGTTTTCATTTATCACGAGCGTTGATAGTCCTTAAAATAATACTGCAAAAAATTATTTTTCTTCATATTTGACTCATGAATTACATTGTTTTCTAATTTAAGATCAGTGCCTAAATGTTCGGAGAACGATGAAATACCAGACATATATCGGGTAGCTTATCAACATGATTAAATTTAGATAAAAATTCTAGGAGTAACGTTGATGAAATAAATTATGTGTTCGAAATTGCCTACAATTTTGATTTGAGGAAACCATAAACTTTAAAATGCACCTTTGGTAGTAGTTTATAGCGCTGATAATCCTTTCTGGTGGTGTTGCTTTGTTCTTAAAGTGTTCAATTTACATAAGTTATTGAATCTAACATAAAAATTTGTTTTTTAAAATCGGTGTTTTTAGTACTTTTATGTTAACAAGATAGCTATCAAGAAAAATCATAAGACTTCGCAATTTTTTCTTATCTAATGGAAAACTTGAATTACTTCATATCTTAGTTAATCGAAACTAAATCCATAACTTTCAAGCATCTAATAATTGATAGAAGTCCATATCTATAATTTTTCTTAAGACCAAGGCCACTATACCTTGATAACTGTAGCTGAATTTGTATTATAATTATAGACTACAGAGATTATATTGGTTTGACTTGAAACTATTAATCACTTGCATTTTGTAATAATCTTTCATTAATATTAAAAAAATATTTTCCTTTTCAAAATAGAGATGAGCATTTAAATATCCGAGTTATATTATTTCTATGATTTTTTTTAAAAATTTTAACTTTGTAACCGCAGATTCCTTTAAAGGCATTATTGTTTTGTAATGTTAAAATAAGAAGTATCCTCATATATTGTTTGAACATTTTTTTAAAACTACATTGAGAAAAAATAGCATTTTATTTCAACCTAAATATTGTATAATTTACCATGTTTCTGACTTTACCGTGTACCCATTTCTACTGAAGTGATTTGATAAGTTACTTTGGTAAGTTACTTTTGGTAAAATCCGAATAAATAAGGCAGAATGTTTCTATGAATGTTGATATGTGTGTATGTACCCTATACAAATCCGCAATTTTGAACCTATCAACGCCAAAATTTGCTGTACATACGTTCAGAGACACGGTAGACCTATATATAACTGTCTACTTCCAAAACTCCCTCCGATCTAAAAAAAAGGAATCAATAAGATTTAATAAGCAGTTTATAAAATGCGTCATGCGTCATTTTTTAGCTTGCAGCTCTATCAATAAAAAATTAGTTTTATCTCACGTTCTTATGAATTATTTATTATAGGTTTGTTACGCTAGATCATCACAAGTAAAACCAACGTTAATAATTTCGCAACGTATAGGGATGGTGTCACTGAATTCATGTTTTAAAAGGTATTTGAAACCACGATGAACTTCTACAGATAAATTTTAATTGCTGTTTCTTGGCATAAAATAGTTGAAATTATTCAACTAAAAATATATGTTCTAAAAAGAGCATTTCTGCCTCCACATATTTCCTTTAAGATACTATTATCAGTGAGCATGAATCATTTTTCTAAGTGATCATTTTTTTAAAATAACATTTAAAATTACAAGTATATTGGGATAACAAATTTGCTTAGTTCAATTTGCAAGCGTAGTATTTTAAGTACAATTTTTATTCGGATTGATCAATTGACGGATGTATTTTAAATACAATTTTTGGATTCATTACTTAGAGCATGAAACTGAAGGTTAAGCTCTAAATCCTTTCACGAATTTCTTTTACCGTAATTTATAATATGTCAATGTAATTTGTATCAAAAATAATAATTGTAAAGCGGTTAATAAGATCAGACACCGATTAACTAATGTTATCTTAGAATGTAACGTAGAATTACGTTGTTATAATAAAAACACAATTCTCTTAAACTCTTAATTTAGAAAACAGACAAAATCAAAAATGTAATAATAACAATACTGGTAAACACCTTTAAATTAGGGATGAAAAAATATTTATATGAAGACTTTATGACCTTTATAGTGATAACCAAAAAAATATGGAAATTATTGTGGGAAAACTCGTGGGATTCCTACCATGGGATTTTCCCGGCCAATAAAAATGCACCGACAACTATGGAAAACTGTGACACCATCATTAGATTTTAATATATAGCTAGAAATGTGCTACTATTTTAGAAACTAGACATATGACAAATGAACTCACGTGATCTAATAGTTAGTTATACATGATTTTTACTTTATTTTACAATATAAACTTTACTATTGACTGCAGTGGCGTACGCAAGGGAGGGGTTTAGGGGTTTGAACACCCCCCTTGAGCTCAGACAAAATGGCAAAAATAAAAATTTTAGTAGAAATTATGGGGGTATTATTTTTTAAGACTATATATTTTTATTTGCCATATGCCTATCTTTTTTTCTCACGGTATTTCTCAGAATACTGAAAAAAACATTTACTCTAATAGGGTTGTACTTTTGAAACCAAATTCACGTGATACTGTTATGGACTGGTTTCTTTCTGTTCTGCCAGTCGCGATAGTTTTCGAGACTGGCTGTCATTCGCGAGGTCTTTACGCGATGATTCTGGAATCTTAGACGTTCTGTCGTCTTTGAGACAATTCGAGAATTTTGGAGATGCGGTGAAAAATTATATAAAAGGGGGAACGGAGTACAATTTAAGTTTTTCTGTTGTACAAAATGTGATACTTCCGTTGAAGAAAACGTTTCTAGCATAACAAAATCTGATGAATGTGAAAGTGGCCCTCAAAGTGTTACTTCCCACCCATATGACATTGGACTTTTTTTCAGAAGATATTACATGCTAGAAGATATTACATTATGTTCTTAAACTTAAAAAATCAAATCAAAATTTAACTAAACAATGTTGTCTAAATAAAAAGTCAAAACTGTCTAAATTAGGGAAATAATAGTTCTTTATTACATACTCGAATTTCTTTTAGTAGCTTCAGAAAATTATGAACACCCCCCTTGAAAAAATTCTGCGTACGCCACTGATTGACTGCATGAAAAAGGTATTTGTAGTTAAATAACGCGTTTTTTTAACCTTCCTGCTTCGTAATTTCACGAAACTTTAAACTATGCCATAGCTTGCCATAGTTTTTCTTGTAAAATTCACAAATAGGACTATTGATAAAAAGTAACCAATTTTAAGTTCATAGTTTTCTTCAAAATCTACAGTTTTTCGTCTGATAGAGAATTTGTTTCGGTATTTAAAAAACGCAGCTTAAACTTAGACGTTTAACAGTTTAACTTTACTTTTGATGTTAGATAATCACTTATAATAACATCCCTCGAAATCGATGTCAAGGTATGAAAAACGTAGACACAAGAAAAAAGTATGGCCTAGTAAAAACAACGGTTAAGGTCGTAAAAACCTTAACCGGACTTCTGGCTGCAAGGGCATTTAATTTTATTAATATTAACACTGTAAAGTTGTATTTTTATTGTTTTAACTGCACTAACATTGTAAATTTAGATTGATGATACTAAAAATATAAAGAAACTTGCTCTTAACATTTGTATTTTGCATAGTCACATTTTTTGACACGTAATTTTATTTTTCAAGTAAAATTAATATTTTATTATGACCCACAGCTGTTAATGTCTTGTTTCTTCTAATTTTGTCACTAGGTTTCCCCTTCTTAATTTTGTGTATTTTACGATTCAGTTTGGATTCCTCAAAATATTGTATTACGACTCTTTTGTCACATTTTGCATATTTTAGGAGAATCCAAATTATTTGTAAATTTTGAAAAGTTATAAGGAAAAATTTTAAATTTATTTCGCAAAAGATGGGGTAATTTTTTAACATTATGCTGTTAATATTAAATTATTATTTATATGTTAAATTAAAAGACGACTAAAATTAAAAAAAGAAACTTAATATGAAAACAAACGCAATACTTCTCAAATGTTAATTAAAATTTTATCTTATTACTTTGTTTCAGATTTATTTTGACACATGTTTGTCAATTTTGAGAAACCCTTTTTTACTGCATAATAATCAAATTTAAATACTAAATTCCTTTAAGATTCTAATAAATTAGAAAATTTATTCTATTCATGAATCACTCAAAAAATCATTAATCATAATTAAGAAAATTAATTATTAAAGTGATTCATTCATGAATAACTTTGATGATTAATTTTCCAATGTGAACACAAATTTCTTTGATCTTCTCATTGAGGCTCTTTTTGAATCCAACAATAACCTTCTCCTAAGAACATGGGCAAAACAAAACTTACATGCTTCGAGTATTCTAAAAATATTTAAGGCTGTTTTTTTGAAGGCTCCGTTGTAACATGAAATTATGCTTTTTTGTGAATAGTATGCTATTTTTATAGCTGCTGTGAGTTTGCAACTGTTACTCATGACTGTCAGATCAAGTTCAGCCTATTTAAAGAAAATTAATTACTAAAGTGACTTATTCATGAATAACTTTGATGATTAATTTTCTAATGTGAACATAAATCTCTTTGATCTTCTCATTGAGGCTCCTTTTGATTCCAATAATAACCTTCTCCTAAGAACATGGGCAAGCAAAACTTACATGCTTCGAGTATTTTAAAAATATTTAAAGCTGTTTTTTTGAAGGCTCCGTTGTAACATGAAATTATGTTTTTTTGTGAATAGTATGCTATTTTTATAGCTGCTGTGAATTTGCAACTGTTACTCATGACTGTCAGATCAAGTTCAGCCTATCTAAAGAAATTTAATTACTAAAGTGATTCATTCATGAATAACTTTGATGATTAATTTTCTAATGTGAACATAAATCTCTTTGATCTTCTCATTGAGGCTCTTTTTGATTCCAATAATAACCTTCTCCTAAGAACATGGGCAAAACAAAACTTGCATGTTTCAATATTCGAGTATTAGAAAAATATTTAGGCTGTTTTTGAAGGCTCCGTCGTAACATGAAATTATGCTTTTTGTGAATAATATGCTATTTTCATAGCTGCTGTGAGTTTGCAATTGTTACTCATGACTGTCAGATCAAGTTTAGTCTATCTAAAGCCACCGCTGTCTACGCTTATTTTGAAAAAGGCGCAAAACGTCAATATGGTGAAAAGTCACAGTTTTATGAAAATAAAAAGAGTTTGTGGTCTAATTTTTTAATATTTAAAAACTTACTTCAACGCTTCATTTGCCTGGGCTCACAAAAATTTGCAAAAACTGAGAATACGGCATTGATTTTGATAATTTTTATCTAGGTGAAAAAATGTCACCAAATTAGCAATTTTTTGAAAAGTTTAATAACTTTTAAAATATTTAAGTTATTTGTCTGTTCTAAAGCTTAGATAATTCTTCACAGCAAGAATACACATATAATTTAAGCCGACCGCATTGCTTCAAGTGTAAGGCACTTAAACTATGGCTTTTTTATTTTCCTTGGCGACAGAGCTTCTAAAAACAGCGTTAAATAATCAACAGCTTAAAGATTCTACACAATAAAAAAATGACACATCCTTTTCATCGAAACGTTATGAGTAATTAACGCTTCAATATCTTATGCAACGATTTTAAATACCCATTATCTGTTACAGTAGAATATGTTTTTTGATGGTTATTTGAAAAACATATTAATAACATTATGAGAATAAACGACATCCTTTTAAAGTTAAACGCAGTTTTAACAATTATTTTAAAGTGCGAAATAGTTGTCAATAATGTCACTTTCAAGGCAAATTTAATAAAATTTATTTTCATTTATATATTTATAATTTCTATGAGGTGACATATGAAGGCTATATTAAAAAAGAGTTAAAATAACATTCATGGTTTGTTGAGTTATTGTCACTGAGCCATTTGATTCGTTAAGGCTTATACAAAAACAATGAATTATTGGCGCAGCAAGAAAAACTTTATTTTTAAATAAAGTAAAGAAAAAAAACAACATAAAGCTATGAAGGTTCCTTTTAAATGCCGATTGTTAACCCATCAAATGCCAAAATGAGAGAAAAAAAGATGTTTACTTATACACAGTAATATTAAAATGCACAAAAACCATAATATTCGTAAAAAAAGCCATCAAGTGTTTAACAAAAATTCATTTTAAGGAGTTGTTCCTTAATTTTAAAATTTATTTGAAATTTAAACGGGGGATTTTATTTTGAGATTCTTTGAATTCTTTTTAAATTTTTATTGGAAACCAGTATCAAATGAAGCATGCATTGAAAAGAATTATGTAAAAAAAGTCGCAAATAGTTGCATTTATAAAATATTTACTAGTAATCTGGCTTTATTTCTGATCATAATGCAAACTTAACAAGAAAATCTGTAATTGTAACCCTATGTTACCATTTACGTATATACATCAACTTCCTCTCGTTGAACAGTGCCAGACTGTCCAGAAGGGAAAAGTCCCGGAATCGATGGTGCCAGAGTGTCTGAACGGGAAAAGTCCCGAATTAATAATGAACTTATTCTTTTTCTTAGAACAATCTAATTATAGCAGTCAGTCTTTGTTCTGCAGCGCTGCGTGTAGGCAAGCTATCCGCTGTCGAAGTCGCTGTTATACTTATTTTCCTTCCTTACTAAATTTGTTCTTAATTTAATTATTGTATTTTTTCCTCCCTTGTTCCACAAATCACTACAGATAATGTTGGCTCACGTCCGTGATGTGCAAAAAACTGAGTTATAATTTTTGAACTTTTGGAATCCGGTGAAGGGGATACGGACTAAATTTGTGGAGCTAAATAGCTTTTGAAATCCCGTGAAGGAGCTCTCGACGTCGCTGTCGCTGTTATTTATGTCGCTGTTATCGATGTCGCTGTTATATTTATTTTCCTTCCTCATTAAATTTGTTAAGTTTAATTCTCAAATTAGTTATTGTCTTTTTTCCTTCCTTGCTCCACAAATCACTATATATCTATGTATCATGTGTGTGTTTGTGGGTTAGAAAAATGTGAAGCTCATTCTTATCTATATGAATCCAGAATTACATAAAATTGCTAAAAAATTCACGAGTGTCCCCTAGATAAATATTAATTAATAAGGTCTTCTTTAAAAATTGAATCAAATTTAGCTCGGAAAATTAAAATAATGATTCCGAGTTATAACATTGAATAAAGCGGTAACATATAATATTTCCTTCTCTATTTAAAACATATTTTTACAAATAATGTCCTTATACCTATTTTTTAACTGCTACCACTATTATAACGTTATACTCGTGTTTTGTACAAAATATGTTTTTTCTTTCAAATGTTCTATTATTATTTCAAATTATAGGGGAATGTCCTTAAAAATATGACACTTATCTTTTTATATGAAACTAGTTTCAAAAGTATCTTGCGGGGCAGAAAATAATAAAAATTTCTCAAATTGTCATAAGTAATCGAACTGTATCAACTGTTTTTTAAAATAACTGCAAAAGAAAATCTGTGAATTCAGTATGAAAATATACTAAAAGAAGAACATATAACACTGAAAAAAGAATTAAGTGGAACATGGTTATAACACTAAAAAGAGATGAAAAAACAATCATTATAAATAATATGTTAATTATTAATAAAAAATTCACAAGTGTCCTTAAAATTAATGAATCAGGCACAAATAAATTTAAAATGGCAATTTCATGCTATAACACCCAATAATTAGCCGCTAAATTTGCATTTTTCACTCTATATAAAACATGTTTGTATGAATAGCAATGTTATTGCTATCTATGATTTGGATTTTTCGTGTTTCGGACAAAAAATAATTTTTTAAAAAAAATACATAAATATTACTACATACACATGCTTGTTTTCTGATAGTATAATGTTCATTCTTTCAATATGAAACCGAAAACAAAAGAATCCTGAAAAAATGTATTAAAAAATTCTTGTATTATCGAACTACACTAAAATATCTTATGTAGTCTAATCAGCCAAACTACGCTAGAGCATCTCCATCTAATCAGAATTTTTTATAATCATTTTTTTGCCATGAATATAATTTATTGAATTTTAGTTCTTAGTCGGCGAAGAAATGAAATTATGGTAGAGAAAAAACACCTTATGCGGAACACGAAACATAACTTTATTTTAAAGTGAAAAAATCTTATTTTCTTTGCACAAGAGTACGGCCTTGAATGCACGTCACGTGACAGATACATACACATATTTTTAGGATGTCACTGAGGTGGTCATTTACTAAAAGCATATTCCATATTTGTATGCTTAGATCTTCTTTTTTCTCCCTTTGTCAGCCTAGACTTTCTCTTTGTCCAAAATATGAAATAAAAACGTCTCTCACACGCGAAGTTTTGCGTGATATAAAGCTTAACATAAATCTTGGGTGAATAAGAAAAAAAAATCGCAATATCAAACATAAAAAGGTGTCTAGGATGCGTAAAGTATTGTCATCCCCTGAAATTCCATAATTATAAATACACTGCGAAAAAAAATGGTAAAAACTACCTGAATTTGTTAAAATTTATCGTGTTTCTGACTCAATAGAAACGCCAAAAAGCTGGGTAATTTTTACCTAAGTACTTGAGTAATGATTATAATTAAATTTACTATTAAATATAGTATTATAACATGTGATAAAATTTTATAAGTGTGGCAAAAAATTCTATCATGATTTCTTAGAGCATGGTATGAAAACAATTTATTCCATTAAATTTATTCCTCAGTTTTGTATTTCTTACTAATTGTGTGGTAATCAGAACTGTAATTTTTAAAACCAGAATTTTCGGTATACCAATGCCATATGAACTGAAAAATTACCAAAAGAATGGTTAAAATACATTATAGTTTGGTTTCATAAACCAGAGTTTTGATTCTTTTTACCAGAATAATTAGTAATTGGTAATTTTTAAAACCAGAATTTTCGGTATACCGATGCTATATGAACTGAAAAATTACCAAAAGAATGGTTAAAATACAGTATAGTTTGGTTTTATATACCAGAGTTTTGATTCTTTTTACCAGAAATGTTATAACCATGCATAACAGTAATTTCACCAGAATTTTTTTTCTCAAAAACGAAAAACAAATCTAAAACTTTGGTTTTTAATAGTAATATTACAAAAATTAACTGCAGATTATAACCAAAATAAATTACAATAAACCAAAGTTCGTAAAGAATAAATTTTAATGAATATACTATTTTGATCAAGTTATAGAGCTTATTTATTTTCATAGGAATTCGATCCTAAACTGGATTTTCAGATAAATACAAAGACATGTAGAAGTTTTCAAATATAATCAGCATTTTAGAATCCTATGTTCAACGTATTTATTAAATATTTGGCAAACTGAAATGATAAATTGTTAACAGCAAACTAAAAACATTTTTATTTTTTTATATCTGACTCAAAAATAAAACAGAGATAATGGGGAAATTATCTGGAAAAGTTCTAAATACTGCCTGGTAACCTATTGTTTATTTATAATAGTCCAAAATATTGTGTAAAATTTTAGAACGCTTTTCAAAATTAAAAAAAAAAAAAAAAAAAAAAAAAAAAAAAAACAAAACCACTCAAAAACACTCAAAAAGTACAAATAAATGGATATAAGTGCAGATAAATGAACAAACAAATAAATCAATTTAAAACGGTACTTATCCTTTAAAAAGGGTAGGGACCAAAAATAGACTATTATTTGACAGTGATGCTAAATTGTGGTAATAGACTTAAATGGTATTATGGTGATACGTGATGTAGTAATAGAAACCCAATATGATAATACAGGTACCCTATATAGGCATATCCAATATAGGTCTATGGTATGAAAAAATACATTCATTATCAATTAAATTCTAGAGGCATGATGACGTTTATTTTTAGTACCACGTCAGGAAAGGGATAGTTACCATTAATTGGTTAAAACAAATTTCTTTCGAAAAAAATAGGAATTACTTCAATAAAATCTCTTTAAAAAAATAACTAAATGAAAATAAAAAAGGCTATAAAAGACTATTTGGATAATACCCACAAAATTAGTGGTAAAAAGCATAAAGGAAAAGAAGAAACATTTTATAATGGAAGGTTTTTCAACGATTCAAAAGAAAATTACAGCTATCTATTAAAGTCTATTGAAAGAAGAATCCTTTGGTCAATAACCTATTGCACATCTAGTTGAAGAATCATTCATCCATTGAAAGAAGGAAAGAGATATTTAAAGTAAAAGGAATTTAGTTAAATCATTTATTTAATTCGATGAAATAGATTACTTGGGAGAAAGTCCTTGATCTAATTCAATGGCCTTCTATCTGAACATATTTTTTACATAAATTTTGAAACTTTATGTGTGTAAATCGATTAATAAAAATTAAAAAAAGTAAACGCGAAATGCCAGTACGTTATAATTTTTTCAAATAATAGCCGCAGTACTCATATTTGATTTACTCATGAAACTAATTGTATTGAAATATAGTATCGACTGCTAACGTATTCTAACAAGATGCGTAGCGTTTTTAAAAAATGATTAAAGGTGCTTATTTTCGTTTTTTTAAAAGCCCTTAAAGGTGCTTTTTTCAATGGGTGTTTTTAAAAAGTTCTTAATTTTTCCTTTTTCAAAATGAGATTTTTCCTTTACCAAGTTGGTTTTGCTTTGACCTATGCAAAAGGACACAGTTCACATTGTTCTATTTAACATTTTCACAATTAATTTAACCTCAATCTATTTCGGCGTTTTGTCATTTCGTAGCGTATGAAAACACCATTCGTTTTGCATGATTCAAAATTTCATGATTTTTGACAATTGCCAAAAACAAGGCGAAAAAGGTTTTTCTTGACATGACGGTTAAAGCAAGATAAAACCGTTGATATTTTTTTAAAGTGCTTAAAAATATTTTTTGAGAGCTTGAAAAGTGCTTATTTCTTGGTGAATAATTTGGCTACGCACCCTGTCTAAATAATTTGCGTCCATCGAAACACTGCATTGATTTTCTTATTGACTTTTCGCTGCTTCATAAATCTCAAAATTCCTTATTTTTCAGTAATTTAGAATAGCGGTTGTCAAAAAGGGTTCCACAAAACCTTAGGTTTCCATGGAAGGATCGCAAGGGTTCCAAAAGTCATGGCTTTTTTTCCCCACAGATATGACTTTTGAAACCTGTAATTATAATTGCCAGCAACCAATAATCCAGATTTTTCTCTTTGTTTTTTTTTTAAAGAAATTAAAAATAAACCAACAATATATTAAATAAACTATTAAAAGAATATGCATACGCAAAAAATAGCATCACTATTTCTTCTCATCGAACTTTTCAATTCAAAATAAAATAACTAAATTCAGTAATGCATACGTTCTTTTGTTTACCAGTTCCTATGTTTATAACAGTTTTTTAAACCATAATTTAACTTATTTTATTCATTTTCATTTAATGCATACATCGAGAAACAAATTCAGAGCTAGACTAGAAGTAACTCCAGACATATTAATTTAAAGATCTGACATAAAACCCAATTTTAAAGTTTACAGAGATGAAATAATGGGAAAAACCTCACATTAAATATTTTCTAAATAATTATTCAATTTTTTTGTTTTGCATATAGTACATAGCTGCTAATGAACTTTATAATGTTGAGGTTGCGTTAAGAAAACCCGGATCATTTAGGGTTCCATTAAGAGTTGGAAACTGCTGATTTAGAATTTGTTTGAATGTGCAGTTTGAGTAAGAAAAAAAAAATGACTCTCACATTGTCGCTTTGGTAAATGTCTAAAATCTGCGCTAAGTCTAGTTACGTGCCACTGCCCGGTATAAATTTGCCCGGTATGCTCTACATCATTGTTTCTTAAGGTTCAGTGCCACTGCCGAGTATGCATTTAACCGGTGCTCCGAATACTGATGTTTCTAATAATCTATCCTTAGCAGATATTAAAATAGTGAATAAATATAATAATATTAACGAATGAATTAATATCAAATCGGATATAACAAATATTTCGGACATTCACCAAAGCGACTATGTGATTGTTGACATTCACCGGTGAAAGTCGACATTCTCTTGATTTCGGTCACTCACGGTAACGTATATAAGTATATAATCTCAGTTAAAAAAATATTCCTTGGTATTTCATTTAATAACGATCAAATCACGTTACCGTGAATGATCGAAATCAAGAGAATGATGTTTAAATTTTTTAAAATCCTCTAAAATTACAAAACTACGAAATTTTAAATTGATTGAAAACGAGCTAATATTTACCGAGCAAAAAAAGTAATTATTTTATGTATAAAACGATAATTAAATTCTTAATCTAGGAATATTATAATTGAAATGATAATTTCCATCGAATCATTTTTGAACTGTTAAGTTAAATTTTTTTTATCATCTAAAATGACAAAACTACTAAATTTTTATTAATCGATACGGGATTAATCGATTAATCGAAAATGGGTCAATATTTACTGAGTAACAAAAGTAACTTTTTTATTTATAAAACTATAATTAAATTCTTAATTGAGGAATAATATAATTTAAATGATAATTTTAAAATAATAATAAATTCAATTTTAAATGATAATTTTAAATTATCATTAATTCAAAATTATAATCAACAATTAAATTATAATTATCAATTTTAAAGTAATGAATAGATTAATTGGAAGGATAATTTTAAATTATCATTTCAATTATAATACTCATAACAATATCGAGAAATGATAGTTTAAAGTGTATTACATTTATGTTTGAAAATTAACCACATCTAAACTTTAAAAATACAGAAATTTTCAGTTTCTATTTTGAAAACAATATTAAAATTAAATTAATGAGGAAATCAGCTTAGTGTTTTGCACCTTATCTTAAAAACTAATGACAATTCATGTCTTGTTAAGTAATTTATCAAACAATTTGAATAATTAAAATAGGCCAATATTTACGGAATAACAAAAGTATTTTCTTTTTAATTATCATTTAAATTATAATTATCGATTAAATTGTAATTTTCAATTGAAATATAATAAATAATTTAATTGAAATGATAATTTTAAACTATCATTTCAATTACAATATTCATAATAATATCATGAAATTATAGTTAAAGAGTGATGAATTTATGTTTTAAATTTCCAGTATTTACTCGTGAAAGAAATATTGAAATTATTTGGCTAATTTAATCAATTTGTTTTTTTGCACTTTGTGTAAACGGTTTATGTCTCGGTAAATAATTTATCAAACATTTTGAATCATTAATAGGTTTCAAAGGTGAAACAAAATTTGTTATTTCTGAAAAAATTAATAGAAAATAAATAAATAAAAATAACGGTTTGTATGTAAATATGAACCGAAGAGGAACCAAAACCAGTCAGTCGAGTTTTTAAGATACAGTAAAGAGACGGCAATAACTTCGGTTACGGGATAACTTCTTCAGTCGACGGCATTGAAGGTCAAGGTCTGCGTGTCACTAATAGTTCTTAATCTTAATATGTATCGATTTATTCATTATAAATATTATTAACTATTGCAATTTTTATCGTTCGTTAAAGCACCTTTAAATCAGTTCTTGATAGCATATTTTGATTCCAGGTCCATTCTTACAGGTAGCGTAATTATTATTCTTGCAGTATAAAATTTATTTTGAATATATTAATTATGCTGTTTTTTTCGCTTAGTTTAAACTATTTATTTTAAAATAAATATGTTGATTTAGTTAACTCGTAAACGTATCTTGTATAAAATAATACTTTCTACTAATTTTTTTTATTTTCATGAATAATGACTACACTGTAAAAAATTCCTGATTAAATTAAGGCAAAAATACAGCAGGGTGCCGGTACTTTTTACCGTAAAATCCATTTTTATTAGAACATGTTGCAGGACGAAAATTCGGATATAGAGTAAATTTTACAGTAATGACTACAGTAAAATCACTGAATCACTCTAATTAAATAAATAGTACTGTAAAAATTGCGGCATAATATTTTACGGGAAAATGAATTTTACGGATGATGATAACGGATGCTGGTAATTTTAACCTTAATTTGATCCGGAATTTTTTACAGTGTATGCTATTTTGTCCACATTGTAAGAATAATTAAGTGATCAAATTAAATCTTCCTTTTCTGTTTTAAATAATTTAATATAAAATCATTGAAAAATTTCACTACGCTACATATTTTTAAAATTCCTTTCTCATTGCCGAGATAAAAAATTAATGATCCAACTAATCAATCTGTTAAAATATATATAAATTTTAAAACTATACTTTTCATGGAAATTATGCGTTTTTTTATAATACTTTTCTATTGATAAAACTAAAACTATATCATGGTGATGTAGTTTTATAGTACTCATATCTATCTGATGCATTGAATGAATAGATATTAAGTAGATCCTATAATCATGATCTGTAACGAGATGTAAAAATGTCACGAGATGTGAAAACGAGAGATGTAAAAAATGTCATAAATTAACTCAGCTCCAATTTAATCCAATTTCTTGTAATAATAGTCATTTATTTACATCAGATATTTATTTCGAGTAAGAAATAGTCAAAAATGCATATGACTTTTAAATCTAAATTTTGCTTTTATATAAGTTGTGAAGTTTTGCTTTTGAGATTCATAAAATAACCAATAGTTTGAATTGATAGAAGAAATAAAATTAATAGAAATAATTTGAATGGTTATTAATAAGTTAATTTAGGTATATTTTGAATTTTATTCAAATTATTATGTCACCAAAAACGGTGGGTATCATTTTGCTTGTATGAAGAACTAATGGGTAATTTGCAGTTTAATAATATGTAATTAATAGTAAATAATAGAGACTGTAGATCTTTAGATCTATAGATCTCTAAGATCTATACATATTTAAGTTAAAAGCTTTGCTAATATATTTTTAAAATTTAAATGTTATTTGTATTTTAATCTAGATTTTAAAATTTGACGCAAATTATTGGAACCCAAAAGAATAAAGGGTATCTTTGCGTTATATTATAATAAAGCAAAAGGCAATGCATAAAAGCACAAATAATTTAATTAATAATTACCGACATTTTTTTTTCTTTTTGTGGGAAAATTATCATCAACAGTGTATTGACACTAATGTTGACGTCTCTCACAGTAATACACGCAGTAATTGTTAAATATATGATTTGTGCTTTTATAAACTGTGGTCTGGTTTTTTGAAACTATCTCTACAGACTATTTTGCAACATGCGTTTGGATTTTTTAGTACATTCAAAAGCACATTAATCAACATGGTGTTAGAAATGTTATTAATTAGTGCTGTTTTTAATGTATTGCCTGATAAATTTCATTCATGAGAAATTTTATTACGATTTTCAGTTATAGCAATTGCAACTAATTGTAAGATTGTAATTGTAACTAAATCATTCCAAGCTTAATTAAATAATTGTTTTGAAATATGCTTTTTTTAAAAAAATTATATTGATAATTATTATTTTTTATTTGTATTTTTGCCACGAAGTTTAAATGTTAAAAATATGACATCACAAAATATGGCGTATACAAAATATGACTTGACATCGCATATACAAATAATAATAATAAAAATTATTTTTTTTTAAGTAAATGTTTAAAATAAAGCATTTACTTTTCCGTTTTGGATTATTTTTAATACATTATTTCATTTCAACTCATTTTTGAGAACGTATTTTTTCGATAATAACCATATTATTTTCAAAATAACTTTTTTTAAAATCAAACCCTGTTATAACATGTTTATTCGGGTTTTCGAATAAGTGTAATAAATCTTTTAGTGTTGCTAAGTCTTATAACTCTGAATTAATATCCTTTGCTACCACAATGGGCTTAAGTTATGCTTAAATTACGCTTGATTATGCAAAAATTATGATGACATAAGTGGAATGAGTACTAAAGCTAACATTTCAAAAATAAATTAAAAACAAATTTCCTAATATTAGTGGATCTTACACAATATACTCGCGAAGACTTTCTATAATCACCATCTATTTCTGTTTTAGTTTTTATATAAATTTTAAAAACCAAAATTTTTTATGTTTTTATTGTCTGCCAGTCATTTATATATTTATACAATTGAAGAATTATGCCTTGAAAAGTTTTATTTATTTTTTTATTTATTTAACATTCTTTTTATGCTGTTGAACGTGTATATTTCTCCTTGTTATCATTTATAAATATTTATTTTTTGATTACCAAAACGAGCTGATGCTTCTAGAATAATAAGAAATCAAAATATCACAAGCGTTTGCCGTCATATCTGTTATAGTATTTGAAAAGCGGTCAAAGAATTCTATGCAACTAATTCAAAGGATCATTTTATTCAAATGTCCCGTATACAAAAGATTTGGAGCCAATTATTAAATAGAGGACTGACATGTTGTGAAAGGATTTAATTATACTTTAAATTATTATTTAATTGTCTCATGTGGCAATGGGACAAAGAAAAGAGTTAAGTAAATAGAGGTCTTTAGATCTCTACTGTTAATTCACTCCTTTTGACGGCCATAGAAAAGATTTTCCGTAATCAACATCATTAACTCTTTCTTACTGCTGGGTGACTTGTAGTGTAAATAAGAAACCAGGAAAAACTGATTGACAATCTATTGAGTAATAATACTTACTGATCTTAGTCTTTTACGAACGCTGATTAAACAAATGATACGGCGAATGTCTTGATCTCTCAATGTATTTTTTTTCTTTTTTGCTAAACATTTTATGTGAAAGGAGGTGGGGAATCGGCAGTTTTAAAAATGGTGATGTCATATTTTTAACATTTAAACTTCGTGGCAAAAATACAAATAAAAACTGTGACGTGTGCATTTAGAGAGTACATTGCTTGTATATATCGTTGGAATATTTTCATGCTTAATTATAAATGAGCTTTCTTCATCCTCATGTTTTAACAGTTAGTTTAGTGTATTTGACTAGTTTTGTGATTTCTAGGTAAGTTGGAACATCAATCTTTAATATATTTTCATGCTTAATTATAAATGAGCTTTCTTTGTCCTCATATTTAAACAGTTAGTTTAGTGTATTTGACTAGTTTTGTGATTTCTAGGTAAGTTGGGACATTAATCTTTAATATATTTTCATGCTTAATTATAAATGAGCTTTCCTCATCCTCATGTTTTAACAGTTAGTTTAGTGTATTTGACTAGTTTTGTGATTTCTAGGTAAGTTGGAACATTAATCTTTAATATATTTTCATGTTTAATTATAAATGAGCTTTCTTCATCCTCATATCTTAATAGTTAGTTTAGTGTATTTGACTAGTTCTGTGATTTCCAGATAAGTTGGAATATTAATCTTTAATATGTTTTTTATTTATTTATTTTAGCTCGTGATTTCTAGATTAATCAAGATACTTTAAATTAATTAATAAAATAGGAACATGTTTAATGAGTACAAAATTTGATTTGATCTTTGGTTCCATGTAGTAGAGAATAGCCACTTTATTGCGGCTAGACATTACTTCTATGATTGTTGCTGAGTCTGTCAAGAATATTTGAAAGGAAATGAAGGTTAGGAAGTGAGAAAGATTTTTTTTTATCACCTGGTTTAGTATTCTATTAAATTAATTAACCTTTGAAACATGAAATTTCCAAAAAATTTGAAAAATAGGATACTTGGATAAACTTATAAGCATCTATTGATAGGAATTTAATTTGTGACTAACTTATATTTATACGTCTAAAGCTACTTTTACTTAAAGAACTTAGTGGAAAAAATTCTGTGACTTTTAAAAAATCTCAAAATTTTTAGTTTCTAAACACATTATTGAAAGAATAGAGTTATAATTCTTTTTACCAATTTTTTTTTATTTTTAAAAAGAGATTTTAATGAAAACAAATGTTTTGCGAAAAGTTCCTTGCTAATACTGTTTTGTTTTCTTCATCTCTTCTGCTATATTGCAAGTAATATTTATGCATGGTATTTCCAACAACTTTACTAAAATGTCAATTGGAGCAAGTTTCCAATTAGCTGTTCAATCATCTCTGTTTTTCTTTTTCTTTTCTTATTTTTATTAATTTTTATTTTATTACACATTATTTATCCAATCGAAAATCAGTAAAATGATCAGTTATCAGCTATTGAAAAAAAAAAATGACTTTAGACATAATTTATTTTGTGTACTGTAAACCATATTTTTATAAATTTAGATTGATATTCCCTTTCCCCTCAAAACCAATATGCAATAAATATTTTTTGGGTGAGAGAGACATATGTTAAATATAAGTAAATATTGCGAGCTTTAAAATTAATATTTGCGGACAGTGAGCACAATATTATTTAACGACGGCGCTAATTACTTCCTTATATTCAATGAAAGTGAACTTGCATTTCAAGTTTAGTTTATTTTTGGAATTACTATTATTATCATTCTGTATGACAATTAGGAAGTAAGCTGAAATTTAATTTTATGTAAAGAAATAAAAATATTCGAATTATCATGACTTTTCCTTTAACATTGAAGTGAGGAATAACAATGAATTTACAAGCGTTAAAAATTTAAAATTTTAAATACCGCTTGTAAAATATAATCATTCTATTAATATCTAAAATATAATCATTCTATTCTATTAATTAAAGCGGATAAGTGGTTACAGTTCAAGACAGATAGGGAAAAATTAAACAAATGTTAAACGAATGGTATCAATATCATAACAAATTATTTATAAGAAATTGAGAGAGCAAACTAACTTTTAACATTTGAATCAGTTAGAAATAAATATTTACTTAAAAATTGGCTTAAATAAGAATTCGCTTTAAATGAGAGATTACATTATCAGTTCATGAAAAATGCTGTCAGTTAAAAAAGAGAAAAATAAATTCTTTAATTAATTTTCTCGTATTATGATTCGTTTATTTTCAGTATGTGTGGGAATTTCCATACATCAAAGCAGTGTTTCCCAAACTTATGACTTTTGTGTACCCTTTCTAAATTTTTCACAACGCTGTGTACCACTAATAAAAAAAAAAAAAATGAATGCATTTTTTACTATAAAGAAATTGCACGAAAGTTTAAAATCACAACTGGTTGTTGGCACCACTAATTATTAACTGTTAACTGTTAAAAAAATAGACAATAGAGAAATACGTAATCGTAAATTTTCATGGCAGCTTTGTTTTTATAATACAATATTTTGTTTGTTGCAAGATATTTCGTATAAAAACGCGTGCCCCCGCTAAACCTTTCCCGCACCCCCAGGGGTACGTGAACGGCTTACCACACTGGTTTACCACACGGTTTACCCCAGGGGTACCACACTTTAGGAAACACTGCATCAAAGAGATAGTCTATAGTCATAAATTTGTGATTCATTTGAGTGCATGGTTGACTGAATCTAAACTATAATAAGCTTCCTAAATCCGGAAGAAATTTAGAATATTTCCGGTGTATCATTCCGCTTGTGTTATGCTTACGAGGCAATGTGTGAACAAGCTTAATATTCTAGGAAGTTTCATTATTGTGATTTGTGTTTAAATTTACGCGTAATTTTACCATACATAAGAATTTTCTGTAATTTAAAAATTCTAACACGTTTTGAACCTAAAACCAAATTAATAACACAGCATAAATAGCCATGCAAAGGTTAGCCATGCATAGGTTAACAGCATTGGTTAGCCATGCTTTGAGTGTTATCCCTTATTCGGCTATATTTGTGCAAAATATCACCGTTTGTTATTTTTTGGGTAGCATCAGAGCAAGTTTGCTGAGTCTTCCGAATTAGTTAGTTGTTTGTTTTGTTCTAAGTTAGATTGAAAGAGCACGCTATATTAAAAACACTACAAATATAATAATTTTGGATGGTGCGTTTTTTCACGCTTAGGAGTGAAAATCAGTTGGAAGTAGAAACCTTTAGCACAATCTGAGTTTAGCTTTACACGTTCAACCATTCATATTTTAAATAGTTTTACCTGAATAATTTCCTTTGAATAGTTTCCATTGAAATAATTTTAATTTATTTAGAAAAAATCTTAAATTCTGTTTTCCGACTAAAAACCCGATTTCTGGAAGAGTAAACCGTTTTTTTTGTTGAATGAAGTCAGTTATTTAGTGAGAATAGTTAAAGTAGTTATGCGACGGTGGGAGAACATCATTTGAGGATGATCGCAATTTTGATCCTCTGCAGAATTGGTGGCTCCTTCTCTCTGGAAGCCAGATAACCTGCGAGCAAGGTCTAGTACTATACGGTAGAACAAAATAGAACCAATACCGTACACCCTCGATCCCTTCGCAGGATGATCAAAGTGGTCGACTAACCACTAGCAGACTGCAGACAGTGATGTTTGACTTCCGCGTTCTGTTGAGAATCATGGGGCAATTGCATGAAGTAGGAATGCTCCTTTAATAGTAGCAGTAATACTTTATTTTCGTAATACTTTATTCATTAGAGCTGCACAATGAGCTATTGACTGCAGTCTTGGGAACCTCCATGAGAATGATCCGAAAATTTTTCGTCATAATCTTGATCCTCTGCAAAGGCGATGTCTACTCTACTTTGATAGTTCGACGACATACTTGCGAAGTCGAGCACTTTTAGGTAGAACAGTTAAATGAGGACTAGTACTACACATCTTCAGCCCCTTCGCAGGCTGACCAAAGTGATCTACCATCATCAGCACACTGACCACAGCCGGAGATGCTTAACATCGATGTTGTATTGGAAACCGTGTCTTTAAGATCAGTCCACTGCAGTACCCGTAGCGATTGTAGTTAGTGTGACAGATTACGATACAGTACTAGTAGTCGTAGTTTAGTTATGTCGTACTAGAGTTGCGCAATGGGCTATTGGCGATGGTCTGGGAAACATCCATGAGGATCATCCAAAGACATGCCATTACAATTTTGATTAAAATTTTGATGGCAACCCCGCTGCTGTAGCCCGATGACCTCCGCACGAAGTCGAGCACTTTGAGCTAGGAACAGTATTTCAACGATGAGTCTTTTGCGGGACTTAATATTTAAAGGTCATTCTCACTGTGTATAACTTTTTTTTTTCTTCATGCAAACGAGTACCTGATTGGTTATGTTCCCAATCTAGTTCTGATTCGGATCCCGTGAGAATGGTCCTTGCGGACTCATGCCGATAACACCTAAGTTTTTAAATATGCTAATATCTGTCGTAAGTTCTTATTGTGAACAAAAACGGGTTAGCGGAAACGCATGCTTTAACATTTCCGAAACAGATGCGCGAAATATTAGTTTTTATTTGTGAATATGTTTTCTTTCACTTCTTGAGCATTTGTTGAGACGCGTTAGGTATCCTTTGTTTGTTGGAAAGTAATGCACTTGATTAGATATATTAATTTTATGATAATATTTTTCTGAACTTCATTTTGCACGTTGGATAAGCATAATACTTCATGAGCATAATACTTCCACCTTCGAGGTATTTTTGGGCAACTTAAGTTTTTTTTCCTGATTTTTTTAAATTTATTAGTTAAAAATGTAGAAAATGTATTTTATTTATAATTTTAATATTTGATTATTGCATCGAATTTCATATAAACTAGTTTACAGTGTGCTAGTTAACTTATTGTTTGTGTTTTCAAACTCATTTCTCGTTTTTTGTTCGTTAAGCTTTAACTGCGAAAGTTAGTTCAATTTTGAAGGCCTGCGTCTTGTCTTTGAATGCATAAAAGTTTTAAATTACTACCGTTTATTTTTATCATCGTTTATTGATTGAACTATACCATCAATATATTTTATATTCACTAACAGTTAAAATTTCAAAAATAATATATTTCAGAAATTTCTGTTTTTATTATGGTGCCTAAAATATTAATAATCTATTTTATGTGTGTCTAAGTATATTTATTATATATTTTTTAGAACTTAATTATACAACAACTAATTTTATTACATCAATTTATTTTTGTGCATAATATTCTAATTTCAACTTGATGTTATCTACAAACAATCAGTTTTTTTAAAAATGCAACTGTATAAAATTATCTCACTACTTTAAGTGTTTAGCATATTACGTTCTGTTGAACAATGATTACAAAATGTGGTGAGGAAAATTCCCCACTATCTTTTAAATCTTAGTTTATGCATTTCCATTCAATTCTTGAAAATAGGAAGAATTTCTTAATATAACTGTGTATTTATTTTTAGCATATCTTGTTACTCTAAACAGCATAAACTTATCACTACTACAGAAGCAAATCGTTATCTACACTTTCTTGTCTCACGTGTCGAAGTGTAAAGCTAAGATACTATCAACCAAACTGCAGCATTTTTGACCTTTATTGGTTATTGTCAAGACAATATCTTCAATTTTTTACCTTAGCTTTATGTGATTATCTGTATATACTTATATTTCAGTTTTATTTTTTTAGAAATTTTCAAGTTTTGTAAAATTCATAAATATTTAATTTATTCATAGCGATTAATTTAATAATTATTTTTCAGATTTTGGATGCATCTTTAAAAAATAATTATGGCTGATAGTTCCTACTTCTCGAATGTTATCTATAGCAATCAGACGTATGAAACACTTAGCAGAGATTTGATAAATTTGTATTTTCAACATCAAATGCTGATATGGACTATTATTTTGCTTATTCCTGTTGTGGTATGCTTATTTTTATGATTTTTTCATATTTTGGTGATATTCTTTTTCATTAGAACTTATCTAGTGTTTTTCTTAAAATTTCATTAAAAGATTTAAGATAATATATTTAAAATTTTAGTATTTCAGTAGTGTATGTTTTTTAATTAAAGCTTATTTATTATTCTTAATGCAAAATTCCTTTGTAAAAATAATATGATATATACTTTTCACAAAATATATCTCATTTTTTAAACAGATAAGGAATGCAATGTGAGTCTGTATGTTGTGGTATATTGAAGCGAATATGTTAAATGTAACTTATATTTAATATGAAAATTTAATTTAATTTTTATTAAATGGTTAGTTTTTTGATTTAATAGCATGCATAACCATAAAAAAAGATCTTGTATAGAATTCATTATAATTTTTTATTTTATTTTTACTTATACCTTATTGTTTTAATTAATTTTTTCCTTAAATTTTGCAAATGCTTTTAATTATTTATTTTATTTATTTTTTTCGCTTTACTGCAATTATTTCTTTTATTTATTTTTCACTTTTTTGACTTTACTACATTTATATATTTCTTTTAAAAAAAAAGTGTTTTAGCATTCAAAATAAAATATTTTTACTTTTTTTTCATACATCCTGAATTTGAAATATTTTTCTAAGAAGAAAAAAGTATTATATTTTCAATTTGAAAAAAAAAAGAGGAATATTTTAAGTTATTATTGCACTTAAAATTTACTTTTCTATTCTTCATCTTCTTTGAATGCTTTGAAATATTTATTGAATACATTTCTGTTGAAACTGTATGGAATGAAAATATATTTGAGAAACCCTACAACTTATGTTTTTAATTATTATTTATATCCAGTTAATATTTAAATTTTTTGTCAACTTTATTAAAAATCTAACTCTGTCATTATTTTTTAGGCTACTCTTCTGTTGCCGTTATTTATGTTAAGCTTGGTGTACGTATCTGCTCTTTATCTGAAAGCATATCGGTATTATTATAAAATTAATGGTTATACATTTACTCCAGAGTGCTGGATATCACCAAGAAATTTTTTATGTTATTTGTGGGATTTTCAAGGAAGATTTTGGTATGGTATGTATCAATAATGTTGTTATTCTAAATTATTGTAGATTTGTGTAAAGGTATTTAGATTGGGTACTTTATTTGCTTCACCATAGAACTGCATTATGGGCTAATAGTGACGATCTGGGAGACATCCCTGAGGAGGATACAAAGACATGCCATTACAATTTGTGATGTTCACTTTCTCAATTTAGACATAGATCTGAAGGGGAAGGAAATTTTCTACAGGTCTCTGCGCCCTTGGTACTGCTCAGTGGCCGACCACGGGACTTTTTGATTCCACAGATTTTACCAGCACATATATCGCATGAACGCCATAATTCTTAGGAGTAGAGAATCGAACCCCAGCCTCTTGGTACCAGAGTCCGAGTTTACTCTGTTACAGAATCACTAGGCTAACACTGCCTTTTGTTGTGGAAAGGACATCTCATTTTTTTTAAAAATGGGTTGGGATATGTAATTTTTTTTGATTGATGTATATTTATAATTGTTTGTATTATTTTTTTAATATGCTATTATGTGATTACTTATGTTAATATTACAGTGTTATTAATTCATGTACACCATTAAATTTTTTCAAATTACTTGCTAAATAAAACTACTATGCTATTTACTATGCAAAAAAAGTGAGTCTTGAGGCTAAAATAATAGAAAATATTTCATTGTCTGATACTAAGACATGATGTATCAAATTTTATTTTAGTTCATTTTTGTTACCTATTATGAAATTTTTTCTAGTTTTCTGTATTTTTGAAATTTTTTTCTTAAATTCTCATTATGATTTAATATCTACCAAGTAATAGAATTTTATTAAAAATTGGGAATTTTTTTTCTTCCTCTGAATTGTTTTAAAAATGTATTTGTGCATTATGTTTATTTTCTTCTACCAATATATTAGTTTTTTTCCTTTATTTTCATAAACTTTTTTAAAAATTATTACTTAAATCTTTTTGTTTTAGATAGTACTTCTTGTGTTTTTACTTTAAAAACGTCTCTGGTAATGTTTATATTTTTTTCCTCATCAAAGCATTGAAGTCTATAAGCAAAAAAAACTAAATTTAGAATAGACCTACTAAAATTTTAATTTTGCTGTTCATTAAAACTAGATTTAGTTTACTGAGAGTTAAACATATTAGTCACATCTTATGGTAGAAATTAGATTTTTTATTTTTTTTGTTTAGCATATTCTGTTGTTCTTGTTTTAATGTACTTATGATGCAGAAACAACTTTAGGCATAAACTAATAACAACAGTTTTAGCAAATATTTTTTTAGTTCAACAGTCTAATATATATATATATATATATTTTGAACAACATCTTTGTAATGGTAACTAAAGGTTGTCTTGTTTGAAAAGAAAAGCTTTTTATTTATATATATTTTTTAAGAATTATATGTGATTAAAGCAACAAGCAGCAGGAAAAAAATGATATATACTCATAGCAAAATTAAGTACCTTAATCAAATTTTTCAGTAATTAAGTTGGGATTCTTACAACTTTCTAGTAAATTTAGTTTTTATTTTAGATTATAATACTTCTAAGTAATAATAAATAATATTAATAATGAATAAAAAATAAATTTATGTGTTAACTTTTTATATATTTTATAAATTATATAACTATTTATATATTTGGCATCAACTATGTATGTGTTTAATGTTACATTTTAGTAAATTACATGTTCTTGCAGTGTGGATGTGGCAAACTTCGCTTCCAATAATTGATTTCATATCTGTTACATGAACAATTTAGTTTAAATATTTTCTAAAAGTAATTCTTAATTTTTTTTTCCTTTTTGAAATCAGGTTATGAAGCTGAAGGGTTAGAAAACATTCCAAAAGAAGGTCCTGCATTAGTTGTTTTTTATCATGGAGCCATGCCTGTTGATTGGTATTATTTGCTCTGCAAAATTGTGCTTTATAAAGAACGTGTCATCTGTGCAGTCGGTGACAGATTTTTGTTTAGTATTCCAGGTAACATGTTTACGAATCTATATCATTATCATTGAAATAATGTTTTTTTAATTAGTAATGAAAATAAATCCTTTATGATCTGGAAGTATTTCAAGTTTTCTTCCCAACAGGTATAATCGTAATACTTAATCACTATATTAATAATTAAGATTGCATGATTAATTACAGTTGCATAAATTATAATTATAATAAGTTTGATAAAATTAATAAAATGGTTCTTGCATTAAGCCCAATAAAAAAAGTTCCTTTAGTCTGCACTTGTTTTTCACCTTTAAAACATAGATTTTTTCTTTCTCTAGTAAATTGCTGTTAAGCAGTGATTTTATGACATATATTCTTTGTTTAATAAATTATCTTTATGGCATTTGCTGATTCAAAGGTTTTAAATTTTGTTTTTAATTGCATGAATTGTCCGCAGCACTGTTATGCCAATTGATTTTATTTCTTTAGGACACAGATTTTTATTTTTTTTTATTAAATAAAATACCTTTGCGGTGTTGATTTTATGTTTTTCTGACAGATATTTTTTATTTTCCACTTTCTTAGACGAAATGATTTAATTTGATTATTAATTTTTTTTGGTGTCTGGTTTTTCATGAAACATCTGCCTTTTCTTTGCACTTTTTGAAATTTTTTAAAAAATAATATTGTCAGGGCTGATTGTGCTCCGGAAAAAATCCGGATTTTTCGCTGACAGTGATCCGGACGTTTCCGAGGTCCAGACGTTTTAAAAAATCATTGATCACAGAAGTTTCCAGAAATCAAATTTTCAAAGGTGGAATTTAGAAACACAGTTTATTTTATTTGTTTGTAAGGGAGAGCCAGATACTTTATAAGCTTATATTCATGATTAATATTAAATTTTTTATCAGTAAATAGTTATTATAAACTCAAAGAAAGACATATTTGTGAATTTTAATTACTTCTCCAGGTCATCATAGGTACATACCTGCCAACTTTTAATCCTTTCCATTATAATTTTTCCCAGTGGTATTGAAATGGAATTAAAACTTCAATTTTAAGCAAACAAATACGTTGTATTTGAGCAAACTTAAATTGACAACCATGATAGTAACGCATATTGATATATGTGCTTAATTTTTGTAAGAATAGTGGTGATCAAAATCATTTAAAAATTAAATTTATAAACGAAAAAATAGTATATATTTACTACCACTTTAAATATGAAAATAAAATCTTCCGGAAAATCCGGAAGAGTTGGCAGGTATGTAGGTATGTGTAAATGGTATAGGTATATGTAAAAATGTAAATATATTTTAAGTAAACTAAGAAATATTGAGGAAAAGGAAAAAAACCTTATTTAAATTTTTATCTAATTTTTCAATTTAAACTGTTTTTTTTCCTTCCTTTTAAACTTATGAGAAATTTTCCGGAATTTTGACTTGGGCTCACAATCACCCCTGTATTGTAACATGCCTGACATTTTAATTAAAATGCAAAAGCTATATTTATAACATTTTTTTTAACTTCCTTTATTAAACTTCTGTGGAAAATAAACCCCAAAATCTGTAAAATAATAAATGTATGTACTTGAATTTATATAGTTTATCAAATTTTTACTACAATTTCTCTATGTGTTTAGTGACATTTCAGTGATTCACAATAAACCCTTCAAGCATAGAAGCAAAGGTTTGGTTTAGTTCATTTCTTTTGATATCTATAGTTGAAAAAAGTACATATAAGTAAAGGAAGTTTTTGAAAATGGAAGCTAAACTTTGGAATATCTACCGTATATTCCGGCGTATAACGCGCACTTTTAATACAAAAAGTAACATTGGAATTTTCGAATGCGCGGTATACGCCGAATATAAAAATTTATAGATTAAAAAAATTTAAATATGGAAAAATACTTTTATTTGAAAGAAATGACATACCTTTACCTATATACTTTATTGATTTTCGTTATTACGTAAATAGTTCATTATGTTCGTCTTCCGTTCTTTCTCCAGGCATGTCATCACAATCTGTTTCGTCTTCATCTGTGTTACCCTCATCCATAAATAAACAGTCATCTTCTGATCCGTCCAGATTATTTGAAATGCTGCATTTTTTGAATGATTTTCTAACCATCTCAGGCTTAATTTCATCCCATACTTTTAATATCCATTCGCACACTGTTTCCAAACTTGCATGACGCATATGTCCTCCTTTCGTAAAGGTTTTCTTGCCCTCCAACATCCAAGTGTTCCACTGTTTTTTTAAATTGGCTTTAAATGGTTCGCTTAAGCAGACGTCCAATGGCTGAACTAATGGTGTCAATCCGCCCGGAATAACTGCCATATCGGTGTTACATACTTTCAAAAATTTTTTTGTATTATCTGTAAGGTTGGAACCAAAACATGTCCCACACTAAAAGGCTTTCTGGTTTTCTATAGATACTAGACGAGATATTGCACATGTACAATCCAAATTTTCGTGCGCGTTATACGAAGAGTATATCTTAAAATTTAAAAAAAGTTATTGGAAATTACGGGTGCGCGTTATACGCCGGGGCGCGTTATGCGACGGAATATACGGTACATGATTAGAAGTGTTCATTTGCTCGAAAAATGTTACCATTTGGATTATTTTGATGTAAACACTTCAAAATTGATTTTATAAAATTGAAGAAAAATCTACTGTTGTAAGATTTTTAGTAGTCTTGAGAAAAGTTTTTTTTCTCATTTTTAATTTTTCCAGGTTGGGCACTCTGTTTTTTGCTGGCTTTATGTATTTTAAATTTATAATTATCAGTTTTTAAAAGGAAAGTAGGCAGAACATATGATTATTAAATTCAAAATTACATAAGTTTTACAGATGTATAAGACTCACATAAATTTATAATTTTTATTGGTATATATATCGTAAATTGATATTGGTATATAATTTATACCGGTTTGTTGTTTAAAATAAAAGTTCTTTTTTATAAAAAACTAAGTATTAGAATCTACTTTTTTAATTAAATTAAGAAATATGTTTATTTTTTAATGCATTATATGATAATAAATATGTTAATTCTTTATTGAAAAAATAAAGTTTTAAAGAAATTCACTTTTTAAATTAAAAACTTAGCTGTTGGTTTTTAAAAAAAACACGGAGAGAAGTAAAAAAACAATTTTATTAAACGCAAGCTCCAGAGCAACTATTCGAGACTGATAGTACCTTATTGCTGCTAGATTAAAAAAAAGACAACCTTTGAAAGTGTTTTCATATCTCTCTAGACAATATTAATAGACCTTTGAAACAAGGGACTGATCACTCTCATAAAGCACTAAAGATATCATTACATTTTCTAAAGTAATTAAATCCATATTGTTACACTCTTTGTGGGAAAGGATTTAACTGTACATTTGATGTAAGCTTTTTAAACAGATTAGATTTAATATGCAATTCTTTTAACATTAAAAGTATAATTAATATTATATAGTTTATAGTATTTTTAAAAAAAAAATGTATCTTAATTTTTTTTTATAGATTTTTTTACATTCTTTTAGCTATACAGCAGTTTTTTTCTTTATTCATTCATCATTTCTTTATTCATTCTTCATTCTCTATTTGCAGTATGATCGTTTTCTTTACTCGCTTATTTCTCTTACTCATAATTTTCATTTATGTAATGTATAGTATAGATAAACTTATAATTATAAACTAAGGATTTTATTTTTTTCCCTCAACCACTTTGATTACATTGGTTATGATTGTTTTTTTCTTCTTCCAGCTTTTGATGCTATAATAGATTGCCTCCAAATTTATCCTGGCACTGTTGATACTTGTGCAGACATTTTAAAAAAAGGAAATTTACTGGCTATTGCTCCAGGTGGAGTGAGAGAAGCTTTGTTTGGTGATGAAACTTATCCTTTAATCTGGGGTTCAAGGATAGGTTTTGCTAAAGTTGCCATGGAAGCTAAAGCGGTAATAATTTCATTTTATTCTAAAGTTTAGCAAATAGTTTAGTATTCTCTGTTGTGTCAAATCTTTAGACACCTACATTTGCTATTTTAATGGTATAATTTTGTTTTTCCAAAGTTTATTTTAATGAAAATTTTATAATTTTGTTAATGTTAGTTATGTGGTTTTTTCCAATCAATTTTTGGTTGAAAAGTGGTAGATAGTTAACTATTAATGGCTCATATGTGGCCAGTTGGGTGCGTATATAGTTCCTCATTTCCTGTGAAGCATGTAATTTTTTCTTTGTTACTTACTGAAAAAGCAATGCTACACATTTATTGTAATTTTGATTATTATTATTTGTATTCTGTATCTAATGTGTGATATTTGTATATTTGATTGCCTTTTCAATTATTAAAATCCATTATTATTGATATACTAAAATATCTTTTATATTTTTAGCCTATAATTCCTGTATTTACTGAGAATATTAGGGAAGCATTTTTCACTTTAAGTTGGGGAAAAAGTATGTATATTTTATGAAATGTGTTTTACATTTGAAAACTTTGTATTTATAAATATTGTACTGTTTGTTTTATATAAAACAAAATTTATTTCTTGTACCTACTGTTTTAAAATTATTTTATAAATTTTTTTTTCCTGCTTATACTTGGTAGATTTAGTATTTTTCTCAGATTAAATTCTTACCTATGTTTCCATGTTATTGTATGTGAAAATGTTGAAGTATTGAACTATTAGTTTTCTAACTTGAACTAATGGATTCAATGGGCATTTTATGTCAGAAACTTAGGAAAAAATTCATTTCTATTTATCTCTTTTTTTTCGTAATTATTCTTGATAAATAAAACAAAAAAAAAAAGCAAAAAAATTTGATGCAAATAACAATGTGTTTAATTTATGATTTTTTATTGTGAAATTTTGTTCTTAAAGCTTTTAAACAAAAGATATGAAAATTGTAATAATACAGTGAAACCTCTGTTAGCGGACATTCTGGGGATATATGGATTTTCTTTTCTTTGATTAAAATTATTTCAATGATGTGTATCAAGGACACACTATTTATTTAATAAAATATGTTTCTTTTTTTTCTTAAGCAGGTTTAGAGTAAAGTAACTGAACTAAAGTTAAGTGTAAATTCTTGGCATAATTCTTGATGTATGAAATGATAAAATTTTATTGTTTTTTAAAATAAATTCTTAATGTTTTTTTTTTCCTCAAAGAGAAAAAGAATGACAAAATTGTAAATCAGGTGTTAGTTTAGTTGTTCAATTTGCTTCGTTTCTCATTTCATTTTTTTAATTTTTATTTTTTACATATATATCTTCCATTTAAAGAAAAAAAAAGGTTTAAGCGGCTTTGTGTTTGATATATTTCTTTGTTCACAATTATTCATAATTTTACTTATGCTCAAATCTGATTTTCTTATATATATGTGTATAAATTTATAATAATGTTATTTTTTTAAAATTTAAATATTAAAGTTGTGTATTTTCTTTTACAGAATGGTTGAGGAGTATTTATGAGAGAACAAGAATCCCTTTAGTTCCTATTTATGGTGGATTTCCTTGCAAGCTGAAGTAATAATTTTATTTACTAATTGGAATTGATATTTTAAAATTGATTTTTAAAGTTTTTTGTTTTAGTTTAAAGCTCTGAATTTGTTTTGAAGCAGTTTTTGAATTTCATTGCTAGAAGTTTTTTTGTTGTTCCTTTTGATTATGTGTTTTAAAACAAAATAAATGAAAAGTATTTTTACAAAAAGCTTATTGACTCCCTTAACAATAAAAATTAAAATTGCCTATGCTCTATCTGTGTAACATTTCAATGGCTTGGACTGAAATATTTAATTATTTTGTCAATGAATGCGCAAAGCAATAAAGTTTGCCTTTGTCACAGAGTTTTAATGACTTGGATACTTAGAAAGTATTAATTATTCCCCCTAACAAATTGAAAAATAAAAAGATATTGAAGTATATTATTTTGTGCATAATGCACTTATTTGTTCATTTTAGCAATATAATTTGTTGAATACACGTGAATAAATGTTATACAAGAAATATAAAAAGATGTTTTTTTTTCAATGTGTGTGTGCATACAAATGTTTTTTTTTTTTATTGGTTCATTTTTTTTAAAATTTAATGTAACAAATAATGATTATTATGCCATATTATTTAAAACAATAATTTTGAATAAGAATTCGGGTCTGCTACTGGTGACTAAAATGATTAATTCGAGGAAAAGGCATCTATTTTCGTCAAAATCTGTGCAAAAACTACTTTTTATTAAAATCAGTAACTTTCTTTTGTCCATTTAACTTCTATATTGGAAAAAAAATAAAATAAAAATTGCATTTTTTTGGTTACAGTGCTACAAGTAGGACGATCATCATGCATTATGCACTGCAGACAATATTTCTTAAACTTATTTTGTATATTGTGCAGTATACCACAGGATATTACAATAACAATTTAAGTGTGTCAATATTTTTTTTAAAAAAAATTAACTCTCATTTGTAGAAAAATAACACATTAGTTATTTATTCACATTATAAAATGAAAAATATTGTAAAAATATGTTAAGAAAGGGAGGTTTTTTTTATGCCGGCAGAAATTATTTTGGAGAATAATTTTCATATTTGGTGCAGCTACAACGACCATTTTTAGAGTTTAAGTTCACGAGCAGCCCTGGGTTTCAAATATAATAACCATATTATTTTTGCTATTTAATGCACAGTGTACAGCAGATATCTTAGTTGATATTAATTTATTGTCAAATATAAAACTGTGTATTAACAAATATTGTTAAGTAAAGGAATTTTAAGCTTAGTTATGTATTGTTTAACCATAAGAATTTTTAACATTTTTTTAGTTGAAATAGTTATTTGTTTAAATTAATTGATATTGTTTGTTTTTCAGAACAATTGTTGGCAAGCCTATTGAATATGACGCATCAATTACTCCTCAAGAAATGGCTGAAAGGGTAAATTTATATACTATTATTTTTCATTTTGATTTTTCTTTCCGCATGCTTTTTTGTTTTTTTACAAATAAACTATTTTGAACTTGTTTATTCGTAAAGAAATAGGGTGAATAACTCGAGAATGTATAATTTTTTGTAGAAGCTTTACTAAGCTCTTTAAGGAATGATAATATGAAGTAAATAAAATACGAGAAATAGAATAAAAATCAATATGATTTCGTTTTTTTTTAATTGTTTAGTTATGAACATTTTCAAGAATACAATACTTTTACTATATGTATATATATATATATTTTACCTGCAAATAGTTATTTTGATTATGCTACTGAAATCACAAACAATTGCCAAACGAGCCCTTTAATATTAAAACTGTTATAAGCAATAAATTAATTAATGCTGGGCAAGAAGATTGGAGTTTTCAAATAATCAAACTGTACAGAAAAAGGTTTGAAGTTTTCAGCAAATGTTAAAACCATTGGGTTTTTTTGGAGGAGATTTAGCATGAAAGAAGTTCAGAAGGGTTTAGCTAAGCTGGGGTGATAGAATTACGTAGAAATTTTATGAATCGCAAAAATATTGCTTTGTATGCTTTCTTAAAGCGAGCTATGCTCCAATATACTTAACATTGTACCAATTAAGTATTTCCCATTTCCTCGTTAAAGATGGTTCTCATCAAATAAGGGTTTGTTATAAGCGCGTTTTAGTGTAACTTGATAATTAAATTGTTTTTTATGACTTATGCTGGATTTAAATGTTAACAAACAAAAAAAAAGAATTTATTACATAAAGTGAAAGTTCAGTTTAGGCCTGTAGTTCTCTGTATCTCAAATTCTTATTTGACTAACTAATCATTTTAAAATTATAAATTGTATAAGTGTGTTTAATTATTTACAAAAATTACCAAGTTATCCTCTCAATATTTCTACAAAAGAATAAAGTTTTGTGTCACCATTACATGCTACACATATTTAGAGAATTTTTTTATTTATTACAATATACTTTTTATTCCTTGTGTTATACTACTTTTACTTTACAATTTATAGGTGGCAGATAGAATGAAATCTATGATCAAACAACATCAAAAGTTACCTGGCAGTATCACTAGAAGTGTACTAGAGCGATTTCATCATCTGTTTAAGCTTAAACAAGCATAATCCTTTTTTTTTCATTTGTGTGAACACATATCAATATAAGTTGTTGTGACCAACTGAGACATCTGCAAGTGAAAGGTATTTCTGTGTGTTATCAAGAAACATGTTTTTAGAAATTAGGAAGTTTAGTTGTGTTTGTTTTGAATGTCTTGAAAGTTTTGTATCGTTTGTGATAGATTGCTCATTGTTGTCAAATATTGTTACTGTCTCAAACTCTTTCCATTCCAGTTTTTACATTAGGTTAATTCGTAAAAATCATTGCTTCGCTCATTTCTGTATTTAAATAAAAATGAAAATTTGATCAATTTTTAAACTTTCTGTGTCTATTTGCATAATGTAATAAAATAATACTTCTCTAAATTTTCTAGTCCTTGTAAATTTATATCGGCATTTATTACTTAATGTAATGTTTAATGGTGGAAGAATAATAAATGTTTATACTATGCATGATATCTTCTATGAATGTTATATGATGTAATTTAAAGGACTATTAAAGGTTTATTATTTTTTAAAAGGATGAAGGTTTATTAAAATAGGATCATGTACTGTAGAAACCAGATTATGCATTATGCAATGAATGCTATTTTGAAACTTTCATTTATCAAATATTAACTTTTGATTTACTGATTAGCGAGACTGCATTTGTTAATAAATACTTGTTGCATTTTTTTTCAAGTTCCAATTTCAATCACAAAAAATATCAAATTTTCATAAAAACTAAATAATTGTCATATTTGTATAAAAGAAATTGTTTTGATATCATATACAGATATATTTCAGATACTTCTGCTAGTTAATTTGAATATGCTGTAAAAGTGTATTTAATTTACAAAATATTAAAAATAATTTTTTTTAAAATAACTGTTATGATACACTATACAAAGATCAGCATTTAACATTTGAAATTCAAGCATGAATATTTATAAGATTGTCCTTTTTTTCTAAATGTTACCTTTTTTTATGGTAAGAAAAAAATATTTTTTAGATATTTCCCGTTTTTTAAGGCAGTTCTCCATTCTCTTCCTCAAGATTGTATCAGTGTGGCTTCATATAACTACCCACTTAAATTAGCAATCTGTTTGTGGCTTCCATTTTGATAAAGTGGGGATTGCAGAAATCTTATTTGAATATTCAACTATAAATCTGAAATAAAATTAATTTAAAGAATTTTAAATTTCTGATAAATGAAAATATATATTAGAATAATTCTGTTCTTCAAAATTTAAAAATGAAAAGATCTAATTTTGTTACTTACTCTTTAATAATCTCTTAAGATACTTGTGCTGTGAGATTGGAATAAACTAATAACTTGAATCACATCAATGTTAATGATATTTTATAAAAAATTATAAGATTCTTCAATTTATCTAACAGAACAGTGATATATAAGTAAATGCATATCATGTAATAAAAAAAAATATTTTATGCAGCATGTTATTGATTTGTTGCACCAGTATGTTTTTATCTTATTTTTGTTTTTTAAAAGAAGAGCTTAAAAAATATCATATTTGCTTAAATCAAAAGTTAAAAACTTATATTGAGCACTTAAAGCAAGTTTTTGTCCTTACCGAACAAGTTTATATTTTATTTATTTTTTTCCTAATGAGAAAACTGTATAATTGTTTTTTGTAATCTTATTGTTTGATACTATACATATAGGCAAAGCATGTTAATTGGTCCAAACTCAAAATTATTTTATTAACTCTCCATTTTATTTAATATTTTTATTTCAATATTGATTTCAATTTTTATATTAATACTTAAATATTCTTATGCATTTTTATTGTATTAAAAAATACATGCTAGAGCATGTTAAATGTTAACGTTTATATAAAGAAATGATGAAATCTTTATCACCATGTATCTTTATTACTATGTGTTTTATATGCTTAGATCTTTTACATATCTATTTAAGTTTGTCCGATTTTAAAAAGGCTGATTAAATTTGTCATTTTTTTTCTTCATAAATTTCTAATTTGACTTTTTTGTTTTCCTTTTCTTTCTAAAATGATAAACCTGTTTATACTTTTGTATTTATATATTTTTTAGTTAAAACTATAATAAATTTTTGAAATTGGTGTAAATAATTGGTAATTTTTTTTTTTAAAACTAAAAACAGTTTTTAAACATTGTGAATGAAATGTTTTATAGTTTGAGTGTAATATTTCTAGAAAAATCAAATTATTTATAATATTTATCTAAAATCAACCGTTTAAAAAATGGGGAATGCAGTTACTGTCTTTTTTAATTCATTGAGAATAGAAGTCATTTTGAAAACTATTTACTTGCCAATGGCACTTGTTTTTACTGCCATGTTAAGATTAAGCATGGAATGAAATTGAAATATTTTACTTATTTATTTGGATATTGTTGAGATTTTTCATGCATTTGATTTGTTAAAAAAAAAGAAAAATTTTTTTGTGAAGAATTATTTTAGATAAAATGAATGTCATATTTTATAAATTTTACTTTAATTTTTTATCATTACATCATAGAACTTTCCCGATAGGTATTGTTTTCCAATGCAGAAAATTTAAAGGTATGGTTTATGTTTTAATTTTGAATTTTTTGCGGAAAAATTATTGACTATTAATTATTATAAATTATTTACTATTTATTATCAATGTAAATTTCACTAAAATGTTCATTTTTTGAATGCTTAATTTCAATAAGTCAATTTTTCTCATAAATATGATTGATTTTAATAGCTAATATAATTTGCTGAAAAATCGATAATTGAAAAAAAAAATTCAACAGTACCACATATTAATAATTAAAATCACTTCGCTTCGAAGTTAAATGGTTATTCCAAAAAGTGAGGGAATTTCTCACTTATTTTAAAATAAAAATGTATTTTTACTGAATTTTACTAAACTAAATTAACTTTCTTAATTATGCTTGAATCAACATTACAATGATTAATGAAAGTGATGTTAAGCATATATATGTAAAAAGACATATTTTATTATATTTACAAATCATCTAAATTATTCAGAAAAATGTTATACTGAAAGAATTGTATTTTATTAAAAGGTTGGATTTATCAAAACTAAAAGTTTTTGCTATTTCAATTCATGCTGGTCATGTTTGTGAATTGTATACTAGTTTATCATTCTTTGTTCTTGGTATAGGTGTATTTTTCTAATTATTGTTGTTGACAATACAATTTTTTTTACTAAGTATGTGTGCCTTTATTTTTGTTTTAACTTCTATTTTTTGTAAAATATTTACATGCCTAAAATGTAAATATTTATACCATATTAGTATAAACCTCAGAAACTTATAAATCAATTTTCTGATTTGATGAATCCCTAACTTCTGAAACATAACTTAACAATTTGAAAGAAAAAAAAAGATTTATATCAACGTGAAAATATTATTTTGAAACTAAAGTATAAAGGTAGTAAAAATTTTTTCTAAGCTTGTGGAAAAGTTGTCGGTTAAAAAATATTTTAAATTGAACATCTGATAGTTAATCATTGTTGATACGCGTTGTCCCACGATCAGTTTAAGAAAACCAAAAATTTAGGAAATCTGGTTATTTGTTCTCATCAAGTTTCAGACTTAGTTATAAAGTTCATCAAAAGACAGTGTTGGTGACGAGGAACAAACGTTTTAAAAACAAATATTTTTAGCAACTTGTTGCACATCTGAAAAACAAACTAAATCTAACCATCCACACACATGGATGTGATGGGACTCCTTATTTCTTAAATAACGAAATGCCTCTTTCTTAAAGCGTATTTAAACTTAAAGTAATTTAATTTTTTATTAAAAATAACAAGCTATATATTACTTCATAAATTTGAAATATGTACTTATAATTTTTTAAAAAAAATATTAAAATATTCTCTACCCTACAATAATGGAAGAGATACTTTCAGTTTTTGACATTTTCTTGAATTTCTCAAGATATACTTAGAGTATTATTTTGTATTTTTAGAGATGTTTAGTTCATGCAATTTTCAATACTTAGCAATAAGGTGTGAAATTTTTAGAGGTTTAGGACTGTTAATAAATTAACAGAAAACAAGTATTTTTTTACTTCCCTATGCTAGAAAATCAAGCAATAAGCTTGTAACTCGTATCAATTACTTTGGATGTTTGCAACTACTGCAAAAAATTACGTATACCTAGCTTAAATATTTCTCGAGTTATAGGCATTTAAGGAAGAAAAAAACAAATTTTTTTGTTTTGCGGTTTTTTAGACTTTAAGAATATTCACTACATTTTAAAAATATTTTTGAAGCGATTTAAAATTACAAACAAAATTATTGTTTTAAAATTTGAAAAAAATATCACTAAAAACAGCACAAGATATGAGTATTTAAAGCAGCTCTTTAATAATGCGCATGCGCGAAAAAAAAAAATTTCTTCATAATTTTGAAGAGAATCATGTTTGGAAACTGATGAAAAAAGTCTGATTTGAATATCTTTCAACTAATTTTTAGTTTCAAGCAATTTCCTGAGTACTTTTTGAAAGATAACTTAACACAATAAGGGCATTTTCCTAAATTATATTTTTTATACTTATAAACAAGATTGATGAAAAATGACACTGGCATTGTGTGGGGATCTACTACCATAAAAGTCTGCTTTTTTCCAAATGTTTTTCCCCCCTTATACTACGCATTTGCGGTGCATGGACAATTATTGTAAGGTATTATCATTCATTATTAAATTTTGTCTTATGATGCAAAATATAATTTGTGAAAAACCCCTTCTCAATTAGAGCTTTCTTTTAAAAATACAAAAACTACTTAGAAAATTGTTTGAAACTTTTTAAATTTTTAAGATATTCAAATCAGAATTTTTTCATTAGTTGTCAAAGATAATTCAGTTTAAAGTTATGAATTTTTTTTTAAAAAATTTTTCCTCGAATGTGCAGTATAAAAGAACTACTTTCTCATTTCTTGTGCAGTTTTTAGTGAATTTTTTTTAAACTAAAAAAAGAAATATTTTTAAATTTTATTGAATATTTTTAGATACAATAAAAAAATGAGTTTTTTTTATAAAAATGTCTATATTTCCATATATATTTTAGGTAGATATACAAAATATTAAACAGTTATTGCAAACAACAACTAAAGATAAACCATGCAAGTTACTAGCTTATTGTTTGATTTCCTGGCATATGGTGTTCAAAAATACTTGCTTTTTTTCGTAATTTATTGTCGGTCCCCCAAACCTTTGAAAGCTTTAAACCTAATTGCTATGTATTATAATCACATGAACTGAACAGCTCTAATCATAAAAAATAATTCTTTAAGTATTTCTTGAGAAATTTAAGATATTATTGTAGGGTAGTGTATATATATATTCTCCATACATTTTATTAAAAATTATTGCTACAACAAATTATCTTTCTTAAAAATATTTATTTAGACTATATTTTTACTGCAAAAAAAAAAAAAAAAATATTAGTAACGTTTTTACACCTTTATACAGCATGCATGTATTTCATAGAGTTATTCTCCAGTTTGATTTCTGACATATACATAGCAGCACAAACTATTTTGGAAATATTGTTTTTTGGAAGAAAATCATAGAAAGGGTAATTTTTTTAAACAATTTCAAATGTCCAAGACATTATTTATTATTAAAATTTCTCTGATTTTACTGGTTTAATCAAAAAAAAAAAATTATCTATTGAATTTCATTTTAATTTTTATCGTGAGATAGAAACTTAAAATTANAGTAAATAGTTGTTATAATCATAAAACTCAAGAAAGAAAGACGTATTTGTAAATTATTATTACTTCTCCAGGCCATCATAGGTATGTGTAAATGGTATAGGTATGTGTAAAATTTTAAACTTATTTTAAGTAAACTAAGAAATATTGAGAAAAAGGAAAAAAACTTGTTTAAATTTTTTTCTAATTTCTCAATTTTAACTGTTTGTTTTTTTTTAACTCAAGAAATTTTCCGGAATTTTGACTTGGGCTCACAATCACCCCTGATTAAGCTAAAAAAAAAAGAAGTTATGCATGCAAAGTTGACGATGGTTGAAAGATGAAGTAGTAGTTTTATTAAATACTAGAAATTTAAACTTATGAAGTATTTAAATTTAAAAAAAATATATTTAATTCTTTCAAATCGAAAAAAATTTCCATTAAAGTACTCTTAAATCTTTGAATCATTAACCGTGTAAATCTTAAATACTATCTTTTCTGCAAGAATATTATTCCGCATTTTTTAAGAAAACATTTATACCTGGTATTTTAAAAATTACAAAATATTTATTTATTTGATCATTCAGTCTGGAATAAACTTTCATATTTTTAAGAATTTATATTTACGTTTTTGGATTTTTTTTTCAAAAATGGTAAACTTATGAGCTTAAGCTATATATAACTTGAAAACAGGTGTTTGAAGGTGCATAGTTTAGCTGATATAACGGTTTGTGTAAAAAAAGATTTTTTAAAAAAAAAGAGTCTCGGTCACAAAGTTCAGGTAAATAGTATAAGAAGGTTAGTCACAGCATTTGAAAATAAAAACAATAAAAATTTCTGCTCCTGCTCGAATAATGACTTGCTCTTATGTGCACTATTATTGTTTATAGTTTGTTTAGATTTTCTATTCAGTTTTTCTCTAAAATATGTTAATATTTGGGAATTTTAAAATTAAATTATATATTAAAAATTCAAATTTGAAATTTTTTGAAGTATATCTTAACAGAAATCGAAGTAGTTTTAACTCAAATTAATTTATGTTACTAAATTAATTCTGCATAATGAGCATTACATGACTTTATAAACTGGGATAATTATGTGCAGAATTTTAAGGAAGTGTAAAAATTGAAAAGTGTGTTTTATAATATAGTGTTGTACTTCTTATTTCATAATTTTTTTTAAAATATTGATTTTTGTTTCTTACTGTATTTACGAAAAAATTGCCGTGACCATGATTCGACCCTGGATTATTGCGGCCACAACGCAATGCATTTACCACTACACTATGAGTTTATGAGGCACACTAAAGTTTCCTTAATTATTTACTTTTCCTTAATTATAAGTTTCCTTAATTATTTTTAAAATCTCTCTTGATAATTAGACTGGATAAGAACTAAATATTTAGTCCAGAAATATTAATCTCACAAATATTTTGATAGATGGCAGCACCATAAAACTTTTCAAACACATGAAATTTAAAGTTTTAAAAATCACTCAGATATAAAAACTGACAATTAGCTGATAGATAGCCGCATTATAATAGTTTTCTTTCTTTTTTGTCTGCCGACGATAGTCTGAAGAGAGTTAGAAAACATTGTCCAATGCATTATTTTGATTTTTATTCTAGATTATTTATCATCATAAATGAATCTTATTCTAAAAGATTTATCTGCCATGGGACCTATAGACTAAACAGATACTAACACTTCTCTTCATACAAATTAAACATTTGAAGTATTTGTGTGTTAGTAATTCAGAATACTCCAATGAGGTTGAAAACAAACTCAAACCATTGTAAGATTTTTCTTTCGTCTAAATCAGGGATTTTAAACTTATATGAGGCAGGGGGCCGCAATTAAAAACACCAGTCAAATGGCGGGCCGCAACTTTATCAAAATTTTATCTAGGACTCTTTTTATGTTTGAAGGAACATTAAATACTGTCAGATTTTTATCAAGTTGTACAAAACAAACGTATTGAATTACAAATTAAAATTAGAAGTAGATTTTTAAGCAACATACACGATTATTTTTGCATTTGAATGAATATTTTCTTAGATGCAAAAACTGAGAAATAATTTTTTTTGCTCCGTTGGTATGTTAAATTTCACAGAAACGAAGAAATTAGGTTTTTTTTTAACGAAAGATAAGTATTTTAAACCCATATTGATTTTTTACGAAAATTGTCCGCAAAAAATGACAACTAATATATTTTAGTTCGCGGGCCACAAAAAAAGGCTTCGCTGGCCGGATGCGACCCGCGGTCTACCACTTGGTAACCATTGTTCTAAATACTGTAAAAAGGGGATTGTTGTTTAAACATTTCTTTTTCAAATTTTTTTTTTAATTTATTCATAGAGTGAATGGAGCATAGCAAGTTGTGTTTAGGCTGTAAATATTAATATATAAATTAATAATTATATACTAATAATTTTGTCATAAATTGTTTAAATGATTATTGTTTAAATGGTTATTATTTAAAAAATCATAATGCATGAAAATAGAGGCTGATGTTTCATTCTCTGGCTTTATGAAATTTATTAGTATTTTAAATGTATTATTATTAATAACTAGAGGGCTGAGTCCCCTGCTCGCTGATGCTCACAAACCCCGATGATTGCTTTGCAATAATTGTTGTTTCTTAGCGCAAAACAGTTGAAATTATTCAACTAAAAATACATGTACTAAAAAGAACACTTGTGCCACCACATTACACGTCCAAATATTTCCCTTATACTATTAAGATCTCTTAGTGGGCATAAATTATTTTTCTAGGTGTGATGCCACAATTGGCATTACATATTTATTTTCTATCCTTTTAAAATATCTTTCTTTACTTAAGCTTATTTTTATTAATAGAATTATATTTAATATAAATCAAGGACTTAATCTTTTAAAACGAACATAAAATATTTATTCATTTCTTTTAGATCAATGTAACGGATACTTTTTATTTCATTACTAATGCTGACTTATTAATTCACTGTCGTCTCTAATCGAAAACAAAAATCTATTTATAACTTTTTATTCTAAATTTCCAACCGCTAAATGGTTCAGTTGCATGGTTGTAATAATTCTCATAAATTTGTTGGCGACTCGTGATCGCCAAGGTGTTCTTTTAAACCCAATATTGATATGCTGGTTGGCTTTGTTTTGGCTATGTTATATTTTGATAATTCGCCAATTTTGGATCTCTTACCCATACTTTCTATGTCCGTTATAATTATATTCACTTTTAATTTCAAATTTGTGGAGACTGGGAGTGTCCTTATGGCCCCCCCCCCAGTCTCAATTTCTAACCGTCAGAAATGATATTCTGACTGTATGATCTCTCAATAAGAGGGTATTCTGATTTCATCCCTTTAAGGGATTTCTTTTTTTTGGATGAAGAAATGGCCATTCTCTGTATCACCAATTATGCTTAATAAAATCTAAATTTCACTTAACAATTTGTATATTCTTTCCTGGAGACTGTATAAAGTTATTTTCCACTATACGAATATTGGCGGCTACTGGCGGAGAACAAACCTCCGCCATACTAGGGAATCTTTTTTTTTTTTTTGAATAAAGAGTGTATTGTTGTAAAACATTTGCCGAGTTCACAACTGTAATTTAATATTTTTGTTTACCAAACTGACTGATATATTTAAATACATTGTTTGCACTCATCACTTTGTGCATGAAGCTATAAGTTGAGTTCTAAATCATTTAACGAATCTCTTTAATCGTCATTTATAATGGCATATAAATGTAATTTGCACCAAAAAGTAATAATTGTAAAATGGTTAATAAGATCGGACACCGAGTTGAATAACTTTCTTTTAAAATGTATCGTAGAATTACGTTATTCTAATAATAATAATAACAATCCTCTAAACTCTTCATTTAGAAAACAAACAAAATTGAAGACGTTATGATAACAACAGCACAGGCAAATACCTTTAAATTAGGGATACGAAAATATTTATACAAAAACAATACCTTTATGACTTATATCAATTTTATGCTAATGATAATCAAACCAAATAGAAAATTAATGTGGGAAAACTGGATTCTACCGTATAATTTTTCGGCCAATAAAAATGAACAGACTACAATGGAAAACTGTGTCAGACCATAAGTTTTTATGTTATATATTCCGGCCAACAAAAATGCTCCTCCAATAATGGAAAACTCTGTCAGATCATTATGTTTTTATGTTATATAAAGATATTTCAAAAGATGTTTCATGAAAAAATGCTAGTTTCAATTCATAAATGTACCCTCAAAGAGTTCTTCGAGAAAGTTCGAGTTCATATATTATGAATAAATTTTTTTTCCAAACTGAATTTATTTTAATCTATACAATTTTATTCTATATTTTGGCGAAGGAAAGATTTTAATTTTCAATTTCTCCTATTTAAATATATAAAATATTAAAAAAATTTTTTTTTTCACTTTATTTTTTAAATATGAAATCCCGATTAGTTTAGAATATTGAAATACATACGTTTCATTTAATTTTAGAAGGAAAAAAAAAGCATTTATTTTTGACTTCTTTCATATTTTTGATTGGTAATTAAACATTAAGATATTATAACATTTCGGAAATTTCGTTACGACGTTAACCTTATTTAACACTCGAAATAAAATAGATTAATCGTCTAATTAGAAAGCAAAAAAGAATGCAAGTTTTTTTATTATTCCAAGAGAACCGTTTTGTAACTTCTCAGAAAATTTGTTTTTAATTAAAAACAATAAAAGCATTAAAAAAAAGATTTAACGAAACCCGTCTACTGGCCTCGAGAATTTTTTCATCTCGTCCGTCCTTAAACCACTGTCTTATAAAATAATTCTAATTTAACAGTTTGTGATAACAATATCAATAGTTTGCAGTAAGTAATATAATAGTTCAGAATAATTTTATAGTAATAATTATTTATATTATTATTAATTATTTATAATTAATTATTGATATTTTTATAATATTTATTTATTATTAATAATAAGAACAATAAACGCTGAATTAAAGTAACTTTCATAATAGTTTAATAATATAAAAGTAAGTAGTAATAGTTTTCAATAAATAATATAACAGTCCAGAATAATTTAATAGTAAATAATAATTATTTATAATAATAATAAGGACAATAAACATTGAATTAAAATAACTTATTTAGTGGTTTAATACGATAAAAGTAAGCAGTAATGGTTTGCAATTAATAATATAAAGTTTTCAACATTATAATAGTAAATAATAATAATTTATTATTAATAATATAAACTATGAAAATTGAGAGAAAAATAACTAAACACTTCTTAAAAGTGAATAATAATAATCTGTTATTAATGATAAGAAGAAATAAAAGATGATTAAAGATAAATTTAAAAAAATGGGGATCTTCTATATAGCATGTAAAAATTATTTTTAATGCATTAAAACTTTTTCTACTGATCATTTGAACGTTTTTCTAACATCATGAAAATAAAACTATATAAAAAATAATCTTTCTTTCGCACTCCAAAAAGAACCGTTGTATAAATTAATTCAGAAACTTCTGAGCAAACTTGTCTTTATTAAAACACAATAAAGGCAGCAAAAAGCATAAAAAAGAACTAAAACTCGCACCGAAACCTGTCCACTGGCCTCGAAGATTTTCCAACCGGGTCGTTACGTCACGGGCTCTAAGTTTCCATCCGAAAACCCCATGCGAGGAAAAAACACCACAGAATCATTCGGATACCTGTTCAGTTCAGAACTTTCGCACTCGATTCAAAAACTCGACCCCACATTATTTATATACGAACCATCATCTCAGCAGTGCTCGACTTCAAAGTCGGAGAAGATCGAACTGTCTCAGTATGTTGCCATTCGGATCTTCCTTAATGTCTCTCAGGAAGTTACCTTTTTAATGTTCTAAGTTCACTGATTGATTAATCGATATCACGAAGGTGGAAAGTTTGTTTGCGGAAGTTAAAGTTAGCCGAAGACTTTACCAGACCAGCATACTTTCGCAAGAAAGTAGAGAAAAAAAAAAGTTATAATTGATTTTTTTGAAAGAACTCCAGTATGTCTCTATGTGAATTTTAAAATCATTTGGACGTGATTATGGCTGCTTTTCGGATTACATTCTTAGTCAAAATAGCTTTCTTCGGAATTAGTCAACTAGTAATAGGTAAGAAATTAAATTACTTAATTATTTAAAATTAATATGATTTCTTTTTGTAAACATAATATAAATTGGAACAAAAGTTGTATGTTATAGTTTCTGCAAATTTTTATTGCATTGTTTTATGATTTCTCTATATTAAAAGTCACAAGATCGCCGATGCCGCCGTTATTTTGAGTGTTCAACTTAACGTTACATTTGGTTTTGCTGCTCTAAAACTATGAGACTTAAAAGCTTAAAATTACTGAGGTGTGTAGAAGTGTGAACAAGGAATACAATGGAATAAAAATATTTGACATTCGATAAATTTTCGAAAATTAATAACTGTTACTCTTCTTGGAAAAAATATCAAACTGGCCACTCTATAAGCAGCAGAAATGTAGCTACAGAGTTGAAATTCGGCATGCTGAAAAGGACATATTTATTTATGAACTTTACACATTTTTTTTTCGAAATTTCAATTTGTTCGGAAGTTAATGCAAATTTTAAAAACTTTTTGCACTTTACTTTGTTTTACGTTTCATTTTGCTTTGTTGATCAAAATCTATAATAGTTAGAAACTTTAAATTGCGAAGGAGTGTAGAAAACGTATAGGGAGAGTAAGACAAAATAAAAAATTTCAGATTCGACTATAGCTTGGGAATCGTTATTGTTAAACTTGTGGTAGGAAAAAAAACATGTTGGTCGATCTACTGTCCGCTGAAATGCGACCACAGGATTAAAATTTGACAAGCTGGTAGAACCATTTAGTATTTTTCCTTTCAGAAATTCTTATTTGTTTGAAAGTCATTCCAAATTTAAGTGCTTTTAGTGAGTTTTTCGAGCTGCTTTCCTTAAAATATTGACTATTTACCCATTTTTGAAGGAAATTCATTTTCTCCCTCACGTGATATATATTTTTTATTTTATAAACTATAAATCTTAACATTCACAGTATGATTTTTAAAAATTAAAAAAATAAATAAATAAAAACTTATTAAATAACGATAAAAGCAAAACTCGATTTAAATTGCTTAAAGTCTCTTCAACGAGGAAAACTACTTCACATTTTATTTTCTTATTGAGTCACAATCTGTATTCCTCAGGTTAATTTTTTCTTATTGAGTCACAATCTGCATTCCTTAGGTAAATTTTTTTTTTTTTAAGTACAGATGATTATTTTTCAAATCTAAGTGTTCGGCTATTTCGTCACGATTAACACTTTAACCAAAATGCTCTTACATATAGTTACAATAATTGTATATCTATAATTGTTTATATATTTATATCATAAAGTTACAATAATTGTATATATACACATAAAGCTACAATAATTGTATAATTGGATATATACACATAAAGAAACAATAATTGTATAATTGGATATATACACATAACGCAACAATAAGTGTATAATTGGATATATACACATAAAGCTACAATAATTGTATATATATACATATAAAGCTACAGTAATTGTGGGAAATATTTACGTTTAAATAAGAAATAAACACTAATTGTTGAGAAGCAATTACGGGGGTTGGCGAGAGGAGTGAGCAGCGGGTGGAGGCTCCTAGTTAATTACAAAAAAAGTACATAATAAATGTTTTATCAGTACATTTCATTGAAATTGAAAAGATGAATTTCATGGACTTTTTTCATGTTAGTTTTTTATTATTAACAATGTGACAAACTACTTCAGTTAATTTACACAATAAATATTCTTTCCTAGCAGTGCTTTTTTGTAATGAATAACATAGCAAAAAGCCGGTTTTCTGTGCAGAAAAGCAATAATCTCCTACCACTATACTGAAATCGTGGTTTGACGTTAAAGGGGTACTGCAATTGCATAGATTTAAAAAAAAAGTTTCTTCCATTTTTTATTAACATACCGATTGGAAAACAAGTTTAGTTATTTTCAAATGGTTATAAAATTAATTTAATAGCATTTAAGTTCATGCAATAGGGAAGAAAAAAAAATTAAATGTGTGTGCAAGTGTGTTTTAATATTCGCCGAAATCTTTTAATATTTACATACAATTTTAGTTCATGTTAAAAAAGCATAAAATAATATGTAAAAACAACAAGAGAATTCTAACTCATGATACGTCTACGACTGAAGATATTTTACTCCAGCATTGTGGTCAGTACAAGCCACGAGCAGAATTCGTATCAACCGGTCACCGCTGGGGATTTGAACATGGTTTACCTCATAGGGAGGAGAATACTTGTCGTCCTTGTCTTCTGGATTGGGCTCAAAATCACTTGCGTATAGTTTTTGTAATAAATTGTATTCCTTAGTATTTTCCGTTTTACTAGAAAGCGTAAAAATTGTTTTATGATGACTTAAAATTGTGATTGACCAAGAATACTTAGGAGAGTAGGCATTTGCTACTTTACAAAAATGAAAGCAAACTTCGGTTATTTAAGTGTGAAAAATATCAGCGTTCTTCGTTTATGTATAGCTGAGACAGTAAACTACAAGTGTTTTTGTTTTGTTTTTGTTTCTTTTGTAGAGAAATTCCTGTTTAAATTTTTATTACAGTCAGGTTATTCGTGAAAGGTTTTCGAGATTTGTTTCGATAATGTATAAAATAACAATTAAATAAAATATAAATAAAAAAACCCTCTTTTGAAGTGAGTTTATTATGTTTTTTGAGATCAGTTGATTTCTTTATAAGGCTCGAAATTAATCAAAATGCTGTCAGGAAATTACGTAATAAATATTAATATAATAATCACAATCGTGATAATGACACTAGGAAATTTTTTTATTTCATCGGATCTTGAATATTTTTACGTTGCTGATTTCAAATCTGCAATCGGTTTCTCTCTTCAAGTAACAGTTTTTTTTAAATGACATTTATTAATTTTTTGTGTGGTCAAAATGTATAAGTTTATGTGACAGGGTAAGCATAAATGTTGTAACAAACTTCTAGGGTAGTTAGGGCACATCATCAGGATTAAACCTGTCCGGAAATGCTGTCATACACGCTTGGGGTGCTTCCCTTTTATGAACTGTTTATTTGTGTACTTCTGAACTGGCCGAAAGAAGTGAAGCTCCCCTAGCTGCGTACGACTATATTTTCGGGCATGCGTTCCTATACAATTTTAATCCTGATGATGTGCCTTAACTCAGCTATAAGTTTATCGCAACATTTAAGCAACTCCTTGTTACATAAAATGTTTTTAAACTTGCATGTATATTTCAGCAAAAATAGACTAAAAATGCCACTTAAAAAAATCTATAGTTTTATGAGCAAAAAAAAAAAGTCGATTTTAAATCAAGTATTTGCATAAATACAATAAAAAATTCGAAGTACAATATTATAATGTAGTATAATTCGTAGCATATAGTACATAGCTTAATATTATTACCTTGTGCACATCCATTTTCTGGCCTATCCAAGGTAATTAACAAACCAAACTCGCTTCAGTATTACATTAGGAACGCGACATAAAAGATCCCTCTATTTATTCTCGTAACTCTATTTGCGCTTCTGTATTTATGTTTTGTAATCTGGCAAACTTATTACTCCTATATTTTAAATCGTTCTTGAAAGTTTCTGGTACATTTCAGTTCATTTGAATTCACTACTCGCTTTATAGATTTCGTTTTGTGTTTTGATCTGTATTTTCATTTTTTTGTTTGATATTTTTTACTTAATGTGTTAGAAAAATAGAGAGAAAACAAGGAAAAATATATCAAGATTAAATTATTAAAAATTTAAAATTATTAAAAAATAATCACAAATTTAAAAAAAATTGAAATTAGAAAAAAATGCCCTATTTTTTCGGATATAATCGTGTGAGCTGATGGTTTCCGTATTTATTTTATTTTCTCTATAAATAATAGTTATAAATAAAATACTCTTGTTTTTTAAATGGAACTGTTTTTTTTATACCTACCAAGGGCTACTTTATTCTGAAACCTAACTGAGGTTATGGGATACCTACCAAAATAACTAAGGGGCCAATCTGGCCTCTCTCCTCATTCTAGGTACTGCATAAAGTTCTATACATACGTTTCTATGAGGTTAGCTTATGAATCATTAACTAAGCATTTAAATTCGATCACATTATGAAAAGTCAGAAATACTCAATACTTTCCTTTCAATACGTTATTTTTTGAATTACAGAGCAACAAAAAGAAGGGGGGGGGGTGAAAGGTCAAAAAGGTCTCCTCCGTCTTTCTATTGTTAAAGAATACAAAGTCTTACTTTACATACTTATTTCATGCATATTATGTTTTGTTTTCAATTAAAATTTGCATGTAACCTTATAAATTTAATATATTAATCTATTTTAAGACTTACTAATTTAAGTATTTAATTTATCTTTTATTATAACATATTTAATAAAGTATTGTCTATATTCCATTAACTAATAAGCTTAGAAGTTAATCAATGCAAACGTTCGATTCATATTGTTCTAATAATAAGATAAGGTGTTGAGATTAGTTTAATTAACTTAATCGTAATTAGTTGAAGTACACTAAAAGACCTACTTAAAATTGTGTCCCAATTTTGCTTTGATTGTTAAAATTCGAACTGTGTCTGTTATTGTTTGTGCACAATATTTTTTGTTAAAGACGTTTTACAATAGGACTATTTTAAGAAATAAAAAACAGAATTTGTTTTCAATTGTTTGAATCTACAAAAATCTACAGGAGACAACATCATGTAATTTTTTCCCACGATCTGGTTTTGGTTTCAGGGATGCAAACTTTTATTCGAAATCGAGATGTGATTTTTAGAGCTATTGTTTTAATAGTGATGGATCTGTTGTTATGCTATTTAACACCAATTGCATACAATAAGAAAAACAATAATAACAACTGCAATTTATTTATAGAAGTGATATTAATGTTCGATGAACAATAAACAATGAAATATTATTGCTCATGCAACTGTAATGACGTTACAAGTGATGGCAGCTTATAAGTGATAGTTGCTTTTATCTTTTATAAGTGAAAAGATACATAGTACTATGTAACTCCAACTCTTTACTATAAATGCTTCATACAGTGGTCGGAAAAACTACATTTTCTTTGTAGTTAACAACTACTTTATTACAATTGTAGTTAACTACACAACTACTTTTTTTAATGTAGGGACTACTAACAACTTTCGAAATGTAGTCACTGCTTCGCTACTTTTAGAAGACAAACTTCGCTGGAGAACTTAATTTTCACCACTATTCAAAATGAGTTTGAATAAAAAGTTGGGTTGGCTAAATAAGAGGAGATATTAAGAAGCTTTAATTCATGTTTACCTGAAATAGTTTTTTTATTCTAAAGCATTTTTTACGAATTTGTTCTTTGAACTTCATGCATTTTTCGACAGTGATTTAAGACATGCTAGGAAATTATCAAATATTTGTGATTTAAATGATAAATGCTCTTTTATATCTTCCAAGAAATAAAGTACAGTGTGGAAAACAGAAAACAGATCACCTTGAATAACTTTTGATCTAATGATCGGGTCTTTACGCTCTAAGACTCACTCTTAATAGTTTGAGGGGCTGATCGCAAATATGCCATTTAATTAATGCAGACGATATTTTCAGTTACGAAATCAGACCCAAAACGTACTTTATACTTCTGTGAAATCGAATTTTTAAAAAAAGTCAGATATTTAAAATTTGATTTCTCAGGAATAACTCCAAAGATTTCGCACCGATAATTCCGATCATTGGACATAGATCTTTTAACTCTCGACCACAGAGGCAATCATCACAAGGAATATCACAAAGCATTAATTTTATCGAAGATACTAATTAGAAAAGTGATACTGTGTTTTTTTCTTCCCATTAGTAGGTTTATGATTGGATATTTCTTTTGCGTTTAATAAATTTATTGCAAAAGAAAAAAAAATATTTTGCGTGCAAAATATTTGCAATTAATGCAAGTTAATTTTTAACAAATAAAAATGACAACAATTACCATAATTATTCGTTGATTTTTTTATTTATAGTGTTTTAATTCATTAATTTTATTCATAATTTGTTTTTCTTTATTTATTGCTTAATTTGTATTACATTATTATTATTTTATTCATTGTCAGCTTAAGCTACTTTATTGTTGTAACGTGTAAAATTATTATAGAACATTTCCCAATTTTTTGTTTCACAATTTGCTTTAATTACAAAATGCTATTGAGAACTATGCTTAGATATCATTGAGAAATTCATTTTAGCTTTTTTTCAATAGGGGAAATGTAAACCAATGATAGTATACTTTATTTTTGACCATTAAGTGTATATTATTATCTTGAAGAAAACAGGGGTATTTGGAATAAGGAAAAGAGATTTTTTACTTAAAAAATGAAACTTAAATTTCTCTTCATTTTTAAACTAATAAATTTGTCTAATTTACTTATTTATAACATAATGAGTTATGACTTATATTTATTGAACTTAAACTTATTTTATTTCAAAAATTCTCATAGGTTTGTTTGCGATTATACCTTTTATATTATAGATTAGCTCTTTGTTTCAACTTTTTGTATCTGCACTACATAAATGATAATGCTCAATTTAAGTATTTTATATTCTTTAATATTTAAGCACAGTGACGAAACTACTGTAGCTGCTGCTTTTTTTTCGTATTTTGTAGTGTAGGGCTACTTCTTCTTCTTAAAGTGGTGTAGCACTGTTGAGCGATTAAAAACTGTTGAGCGATTTCCGGCAACCACTTTTAAAGTTTAATGAAGAAACAAAGTTCAAACGCAAAAAGTTTTTCCAATCTGATTGGTGCAAATCCTTCTCAGGTTCTTCCACGAGAATGCCTCTGTGGCAAAGCTTTAATACGGTCTGCGTCTGATGCTCCAGAGCAGCAAGTTTTTTCATTTTTGTTGGCAGCAGTTATTTCTTTCATGTTAAGTTATTTCGCTCATTATCATTAGAAATCTTCTAAACAAAGGAATCATTGGAAATCGAACCATTAAGATTGAATCCTAGAACGTGAAGATCCGATCTTCAGATATAAAGTTATTCAGGATGTTCCGATTTTTATTTTTTTATTTTGCGCACTGTATTTTATTTCTTGTAGGATATAGAGGAGCATTAATCACTAAAAAATCTTGATAATTATACTTGATAATTTTTAAATTAAATATTTACTGTCAGGAAGAGCATAGAGTTTGAAGGTTAAAAGAACAAATTCGTAAAAAGTGCTTTAGAATAACAAACTATCGCATGTAAAGATGAATTAACATTTCTTATTAACTTTTCACGCTTAACTAAGCCAATTTTTTATTCAGAAACATTTTGAACATTGGTTTGAGTTATGCTCTCCAGTAAAGTATGTATGTCTTCTAAAAGTTGTGAAGTAGTAACTATATTTCAAAGGTAGTTTTTACTTGCTGAATTTAAAAAAATATTTGTAGTTAACTACAATTGTAATAAAGTAGTTGTAGTCAACTACAAAGGAAATATAGTTTTTCCGACCACTGTTTAAGCATTAATTATATTTAATGGTAGTTAATGTTTAATATTCGTTGATACTGAACATTCGTCATTCTAATATTTATCTTTTTAATTTTCTCAAATTTGAAGCCTATTTGTTTTAGCGACCTTTTTACTCTAACAGATCAATATAGTTGTTCATTTAAAGAAGCATTTTCGAAATTCATATCGCTTTCTATTACAAAAAATAACAATGGAGGCAAATTTTTTGTCGCAATTATGCAAATACTTGATATTGCTTATTGCTGGTGTGAGTGAAGTCTGAAATTAGTTTTGATCCTAAAGCAATACAGATTGTTTTATGAGACATTTTTAGTCTATTTTTTGTCGACATGTTCCTTCGCGTCCTTTTGAACAGATTATAATCGGAAAGTGACCTTAGCCGCGTGCAACGACATTTCCAGGCATGGGTTTCTATGGAATTTTAATTCTGATGATGCGCCCTTACTGCCCTAGATGTTTGTTGCAACAATTGTGCGATCCTCGCTTATTTATTACATTTTTATGCTTGTTCATTTCGACTAAAAATGGACTAAAAACCTTCTTTTTTAAGAAGAAGGAACTATTACCGACTTGAAATCAGCGATTCAAAAGTATCTAAGATCTGTTAAAAAATCGCGTGTAACAGAATTTTTTTTTTTCCTTAGTGTAATCAAGCCAAGAAACAAACAAAAAATATGTCTATGATTGTTTAATTAACAGAAAACTGCTCGGGGAAAAGTTTCTGAATAAATTAGCAAACAATTATAAATAGAAGCAAATGAAAGCATTTTCTTCAATTTAATTGCAAGATGTTATTTTATTTTGATTTTGAACCATTTTCGCTTAGCAATTATCTCACAGTTAGTTGATTTCTTAGAGGAAAGTTTCGTGCGTTTAATTGTTTCGTTACATTTACACTACACTTCTTTTTTACTTCTTGCGTTTTTTTTCTTCACTTTTTATAACCCAATGCTCACTGTTAAATTATTTTTAGTGAGATTAGTATCTCATTGCAATTCCTATTCAATCATGATTTTTTATATGCGTTACAGATAAATTCTATTTCGAAACATTTTGTAAAAAAATAGGTCTTGATATTGTCGCCATACAAATACACATATCACATCTAGTTTATTAAATTTATTAATAAAATGGGACTAGACTTATTTTCATTTGTTTAAAATTCTTCGTTTTAATCGTTAATATCAATTTTTTTCTTCATTAAAATGATTTTACTAATAAAATCTATATGTTTGAAAGCATCGTGAAGAATTCGTAAAATTTGGGAGATGAAATTTCAAAAACCTTTCGACACAGCAGAATTTAAAAAAATAAAATTTCGCTTTTACATAAAAAGAAAAGTTTTAACTGCTCGAATGGCCCACTTTCCATGTATTCTTTTTATTAAGACTAGATTTGCTGCTGGTAGTCGTTGCTAAGTTACAAAGAAAATAAAAAAAACTCCTGAAAACAGCCAAACGACTTTAAAGAACACGGATGAAAAATTATAACTGTTACAGAAATAATTCTTCTAAATCTCTGCATCTGTTTAATTTATTAGTTCATTTCTCAAAATGTATGATATGAATACTTAATTAGAATAATCGGAATCTGAAATTATTTATAATTAAAGTTAGGTACAAACTACCATGAGATAATGAAACTTAGTGAAATTGATAAATTCCAAACTTTAAAATAGCTATATTATACGTACTTGACTTCATTTGGAGCTATTGAGAGAAATTATTAATTTGACGATTATTTCGGGCAAAATCCATTTATGAAGAAATAATATTTATTTTTGGAAAAAGTTATTTTAGTTTTCAAAAATAAGAAATTGTCTCTTCATTAAGAAATTAAAAATAAAGCTTTTATAATAGAAAGTTTCAACATCGTAAAATTATTATTAAAAGATGATCTACTTTATAAATCTTTTCACTTTTTCAATGAATTGCATTATCGAATGTAAAGATCCATTGTAACGATTATTAGCATTTTTATAACTGTTAAAAGTATACACGATTCAAAACATTACGTGAGGTATGATATGAGTAACACTTTAGACAGATCGATTAGACAAAACTTTGACAAATTCATAGAATACTTTTTCCTTTGAATTATATTACTTTCATAACTGTTAAAAATGCAAGATTCAAAACATTACGCGAGATATGATGTGAGTCTCACACCTAAGATTAGACAAAGCTTTTACAGATTGACAGAAATTTTTTTGGATGAATTATATTACCGAATGTAAAGATCCATTGTAGTGATTATTAACACTTTTATAACTGTTAAAAAAATACAAGATTCAAAACAGTACGTAAGGTATGATGGGAGACATAGACCTAAGATTAGACAAGGCGTTGACAGATTCATGGAACAACTTTTTCAATGAATTATATTATCGAATGTAATAACCCATTGTATCGATTTTTGATGCTTTCATAACTGTTAAAAAAATACAAGATTCAAAATATTACGTGAGGTATGATGTGAGTCTCACACCTAAGATTAGACAAGGCGTTGTCAGATTCACGGAACACCTTCTTCCTGAAAGAAGAAAAGGCTTAGAACTATGGTGGTTCTCGAACAATTCCTTTCAGAATAAAACAGCAACTGATTCGAATAGTCAAAATTCAGCGTAGCGTTACGGAACATTCAACAGACTTATTTTTTTTGGCCTTTGTGTCCAATTAAATTGCGTTTTCTTGGTTTTTAAGCGTGACGTAATTCTAAAGTAGCCTTTTACTCTCTGCGATTACGATATGAAGGCTTTTAAAGGCATTATAATTTTAAACTGTGGAGAAGTATTTCTGCTATTTAAAATGTATGTGGAGTAACGGACGTCGTAGATCATCATTTTCTGATGGCAAAATAGTATTTTTGATACATGATAATTCGATTTTTTATGTATTTTTTTTGGAAAGAATTTCAAACATTCGCTCGATAAAGTAAATATTTATTTACCTATTATTTGTTTTAAAATAAGGGGTCATCTGTAAACTACATTCCTCCTCGAAAAGAGGATGAATGTCAGAATATTTACACAGGACGTGACAAAAGAGACGCAGTAGCCTTAGATTTGATCCGTATAGTAGATACAGTTAAATGATAATATTTTAAATTTAAAGGTAATAAAATTGGCTTAAAGACTTTTAAATTTTGAATTAATTTTAAGCCTTGAAGATAATTACAAAATTGAAAATAATTTGCGAAACAAATGTGAAGTGTATTCATGTGTCTTAATTATTCTAAAAAACGATGTTTGAAATAAAGAGAAATATAATTTTTTAAGAAAGGTAGTATTTCTTAAAATGATTTGTTTGTCTTTTATTCCTTCATCTTTATCACAAATTTCATTTTTTTTTTGAAAAAGCATTATATACAGACATTCTTTGGATTAAAAGATTTGTACTCATGTAATTTGAAATTACATAAAACAGGAAACTAATATGGCATATTTCGTGTAAATAAAGTAACTCTAGAATTCGGGGCAGGTACTGGAGAGGTTTTTTGGGTTTAATAGAACTAAGCATTTCTTCTTATTTTTTTTTAATATCATCATAGAATGAATATACAAGGGAATTATGCTTGTGTATGGTATTAAAATCGCACCATTTAATAATATAAAATTTAGGCTTAAGCAATGTAAATGTTCTTTTACCAATGATTCTACCGATAGAGCTTTTGTTTTCTAATGCGGTGAACCGGGTTTGAATCCCAGAGATGGCTGGTAGATACGATTTCCTCCCCCGGCATGCACCGACCACAGTGCTGATGTAAAACTTCCTCAGTGGTAGATGGATCTATTGGCTAAATTTTCCTTGCCTTCAGGCTCATGATGGGAGATTTTCGTGCTTTTTCTCTCTATGTAACGCAAATGTGGGTTAGTTCCATCAAAAAGTACTCCACGAAGGCAAAATTTCTTCCATTACTTGATCCAGGAGTTCTCTTGTCTTCCTTATTGGGTTCAAAATTTCAAGGCTATAGAGTTGAACATTCAGAGTCCTAAACCCAAACAAAATTGGGTCGGCTTTTTAACGAGGGTTATAAAATAAAATAAACTATAATACTACATAAAACTTTTAGTCTTAACTCGATTGCTCTTAAGAATTACTTATTGATTATCAAATTAAATTTTAAAGTCTGTCTTTCAATTTAATGATCAGATTTTCTTGAACTAGTATGCAATCTTAATGGTTTAAAGGGTAAACTTTAAATATGTTATTTAAATTGTGCAGGCAATCGAAGTTACAATATAAGGCATAAGAACGAGCTTTCTTTGAATAAGTAACTACTGCTAACAAAGCAGCTCCCTACTGCTATAGTTTTTTTTTATAGTTATAGTTAAACTAAGCAGCTCTCTACTGCTATAGTTTTTTTGACTTTCATGCGTGGTAGCCTTAAACTGGAAAATAGGGTTCATACAGTTTGTGCAGAAAAATGAAGGAATATCTAGGTACTTTCATTTTAATTCCACTTTTTGTGTAATTCATCATACTTCTTAAAATATTTTAAAGAAATAAATAATGTTTGTACACAATTATACAAATTGTTTATCCTGGAAGCAATTAGTTATTCAAAAATATTTTTTTTATAATTGTTTACTATTTTTATAATTTTTTTTAGTAACGGACAAAACATATTATGTTAAAAAAACGGACTATCTATGTGTATTTATCTATGTATATTCAATTGAAAATTACCAAAATTTGACCAGTTTCGATCAAGTAGTTCTTGGGAAATGAAAATTTAAAAATACGCCTTTTTTGAAATTTTATTAATCAAAAGTAATTAACCGATTTTGCTCAAATTTTGCATTTTGTCATTTAAAATTGTGTAATGAAGTTGTTAAGCTTTTTTTTTTAAAAAAAAATTTTGAACTGTACGTTGATTTGCATAGTTCAGTTACTTAAAATGCTCATAAAAAATTAGGAACTGATCTTCAAAATCAATTATTAAGTGATATCATTATACATTAAAAATTTATTAATTGAGTGTAATTAGTTAAATACACTCAAACAAAAATTGTTTTAAAATGATATAAATGTAACACTTTCAAAATAGCACAAAAGGAAATGTTATAAACTGAATAACTAAATTTAAATAAAAATATGTCTATGATTGAAAAGGGAAACATTTTGATAATAGATATATAGTAAGTATAATTTATTGATGGACTCTTTTGTTATATTTCCGTTTCCAAATTATTCATGCGTCAATTTCCTCGACGTCGTCCAGTTAAATCATTTATTCGTTAGTTTTTATTACTTTTATGTTATAAAAGAATGGCTTCCGATTTTTCCTTGACTCATTCCTTTTCTAACAAACGAATCCATCTTAATTTTTTTTGAAACCTTCTGAATTTCTTTATTCTGAGCTTTTTCATATTCTGATTTTTTTTTAACGCTTTGTTACTTAGCTTTCAATTTTGAATTGGAGTGAAACTGGGAATTCATTTGTTTTAAGAAATCACATTTGCTTTTGAGTTTTTGTTAAAAAATTATTTTTTCTGATATTTATTTTATACGACAAAACAGGAGTGAATATTTTTTAAATGCAAAAATTTATAATCATTAACTTTATTTAATTAGGAATTTCGAATAATCATAGCGGAAACGAAATAAATTCGCATTTTTTGACTAAGAATTATAATTAGGTTGATTTTTTAGTCTAACTTTCTTAGACCATGTGTTAAAAAGATAAAAAGTAATTAAAATTTTTATTAATTAAGTGCATTTAGCTTAAATTCCTAGAAATTATTCCGAAAACAAACTTATTGAATTTAAATCTTTTTACTTTTTTTTATTTCTTTAAATAAGTTAAGAAAAATAATTCTGTTTTATAGGTTTTGGTCGAAAAAAATAATATTAATAAATAAAATAATCTTTTTTCTCCCCTAAAAAAATTTATCAGTATTTTGGGTAGAAAATTGAAACTGTTTGAAAAAAGGCAGAAAAATTGCACATATTGGTTTAGTTTTACAGTCAGCTATTACAAAGAAAATGTTCAAGCAACAGCGTACATTGTTCAATAAATTTGTGGCTTCAAGGAGTGGCTTAGAATCAAACATATTGAATAAATAAAAATTAAATACTTGAAAGGGGTAAAATTACAGATCCCAGAAATATTTTTAGTCCAATAAAATGCAAAAAATTTAAAATCTAGATAAAAAGAACTTTCAAGTTGTATTTTTTTCAGTTAACACTATGAAAGCTTCGAAAAAGCATGAACTTCAGTTATTTTTTTTCACTTATCGAAATTTGAATTGCATTATGGAATTGAGTAATACGCAACCATTGATTGCGATATTTTTTGTAATATATTTAAACTTAGTTTATTTTTTTTTTGTTTTCCTGCATAGTAATTAATTTAGAATCAGAATATTAAATCAGAATTACGCAATTTTGAAACGAAATATCTTCATGCATTTGTATATAAAATAATTAATGATATCCGTATGATTCAAAGCTGTTTTGCATTTGTAACTACAGAAAGCTTGAATAAAATAAGATGAAAATCATCGGCTGCAGTTAATAAACATGGTTTTATAAAAATTAGCTTAAAATTGCAATTTTTTGAGGGAGAACTCTATCAGGTAAAGTTCAGCAAAACATAGAGCTTGAGCCTTGATGGCTCAGGGGACAGAGCACTCGCCTTCCAATGTCCTGGGTTGGACTCCAGCAATAGCTGGTTGATACGAGTACTACACCAGGCTCGCACCGACCACAGTGCTGACATAAATTACCCTCAGTGGTAGACGATAATGAGTTAGAGTTCCCTTGTCGTCAGGCTAATCGTGGAACGTTTTAATCTCCATGTAACGTAAATACAGGTTAGTTTTATCATAAAATTCTCCACGAAAGCAATTTTCCTCCATTACCTTATCCAGGAGTTCCCTTGTCTTCTGGATTGAGTTCAAAATTACAAGGCTTCCAGCGTTGAGCATTAGTAGTCGTAAACTCAAAATTGGGTTGGCAGTTCAACTACTGTTGTAAAATAAAATAACACAGATCGTGATTCTCATTTGACTCATTGCGATGTCGCATGCATATTTATACCGCATGCTCTATCCAGACATTTAACTTCGAAGATTTCTTCTCACTCTTTTATTTCTTATGCTGTTGCACTCATATAACATTTACAATTTTTTGATAATAACTCCAAAAAAGCTCTAAATAATGCCCAACCAAATCTTGAAGAAACGCATAAAGTTGTTAGATCCTTTTTGTATGAAGTCGTGGCTAGGCAACAGAGTGCTGATACATCATCTCGCGAATCGTGATACACGCAGGATATGGGCAACTGCAATCAAAGATGAAAGAACTATATGCAGATGGCACTCCCATGGGATGTTCTGTGCCAAAGAATGTTTCACCTGCCATGGATCATCGGTTGAGTAGGCTCCTGCAATTATTCTGATGACCTACGAAATATGGCCTTTCCAACCCACGATGTTATTCTTTTGATATTAAAGACAACGTTCTGCTCGTGATGTTCCAAAATTTTTATAAAAATTCAACATTTGTTTTTAACATTAGCGTAAATAATTGCAATTTACATAAATTTGACAAATTTTCAAGTATAAAAAATAATAGTGTATTTTATTAGATTTCTGTTTTTGAATAGTCCTTTTTTGTTGTTTCTTTTTTTGAATTGCTCTATTTGCCAGCATTTTGATCCATATTTAAATTATTGAAAGAAGGTTGGTTCAAAATTTTTTTGCTTTCGTGATATAAATTATTTTATTTGAATTCATTAAAAAAGTTTTTAATTTTTACACGATATGAAATTTCTGTAAAATTATTTTTTGAGTGATATAACATATGAGGAGATTAAACTGTTTATTGCAAATGATTTTATAATTCTGACAGATTCCTTTTGTACGATTTCAGACGAAGTTATTTCTCTCAGCAATCCATATTTTTAAAATTGTAAAATAGCAAACGATTTATTTTGGGTTAAAAACTTAACTTCGATTTTGTTGGCTATCCTTAAGAACAGTTTTATTTATGATTGAGATACGTTAGCTTTGAGCGTTTTCTTGTGCATTGATACTTTTGATTTTCATCTGCTATGAATGGAGAAGAAAAAAAAACTAATTCTTTCGACGTCTTACTTGGAAGAAGAAAAAGGAAAACAGTTTATTATCAGAACGAAGAATCGAATTCAATTTAAAAGTCAACCTAGAGAAAAAAAAACTATTCATAAAGGGCTGAAGACTATATCGATGAGTAGGAAATTTTAATTGTATAGCTTTATTCTTTTATTTTAACTAAAACGTTTGATAATTTATTGACTTAAATTTAATGTTTAAAATTATTCAAATAGTTTTAAAAATGATTGAGCTGTAGTTTCTTAAAATTATATTTAGTCATTAAACCATTTCGAATGGGTATTCCATGGGTACGAATGGGAAATAACATTTTGTAAAATTATGATTTATTTATAAACACGTGTCTAGCATGTATATAAGCATTATTGTATTCGCAATTATTCGCAATCACTTTTCAATGCTACTTAATTTCGATTTGTGTTATTAATAATTCGTTTCATTGTTATATTAATTACTTTTTCGATATTTAAGTCATTTAAAATCATTAGTTTTTAATTAATTTGTTTCAAAATATTTACATGTTGTGTTTTTCTTAAATTTTAAATGCCATTATTAAAAACCTTTAAAATGGAATAATCTTTCCTATTTGCTCAGGCGGAAATTTAAATTCAAATTTTTTGTTCTTTTTAAAAGTGAAGAAAATTTATCAAAATTAGTAGGTATAAAGCTTTTCAGATGTTTTTGTTAGCCTAAAACTCATAAATATGTCTTAGAAAAGGCGTGAAATGGGATGTTATTTTAAAAAGGTGTTAAATTGGACCATGTTTAAGTTTAATTCCCTCATAATCAAGTTTAAAAATAGTTTTATTCACAAGATAATTTTATACAACTTGGTACTTCATTAAGATTGCAGCAAATTTGCATGTTATTGTGTTTCAAAGCAGTTCAATATTTTTACCTGCGTATAACTGAATTCTAAATACGTGAGTGTGAGCATAACAGAAAAAGAGAGAAATAAAACTTGAATGTTATGGAACAATTCATAACCACAGATTATAATCTTCCAAATCAAATAGGTTCCTCATAATTCTTGAGTCACATGACTCGCCCAAAAGACTGGTCAACCATCAAGGAGCAAATGAATTCCAATCTAACTTTCTTAACTATTTTCCTTAGAACAAGAATGCGTAATGACTAACTCAAATACGACAATCAGTTGATAATCTCAATCGGAAAAAATCTTAGAACAAATAGATGTAGCATTTGAAGCACGGAGATAATGCTTAATTGTGTTCTATTGTAAAATGTGGGCTAATAATTAAATTGACTGCGCAGACGATAAATTCTATGCTTAATCGTAGTAGAGGAAGTGAAGAGAAGAAGTAAAAGAAAAATGTTCTAAAAACAAAGGAGGGGAACTAAAGTAGGACATATGTCATTTTGTAGTGGATTTTCTCCGCTTCTTTAAGGGATATTTGAAGTGTTAGAAGGTAATACACGCACCTTTGTAGGAAGCTGATGGACAACGACCTTCTAGCGATGTGGAGTGAAGTTGAGTGGTTTTTGTGCGGGTAGGTGTGGAACAACCACGCCCGATCATATCAAAGCCTGATTTCAGGCTTGGCTTGACCATTTTCAGTCTTCGGAAAGAAAGAACAATTTTGAAATTTTTTTGTTTTATCAAGCATTTCTGTTGGTTTTCTTTTGTTTTTTCTCTTTCAGTGAAAGTGGGATGTAATTTTGGCACGATTGTCACGATGTTTCCTTAAAACAGTTTTATTTTCTTGGTGGCTTTCCTTTGTCGGCTTTAAAATATGAACACAGTCGATTAAACAGATTGCTCTATATAAAATTTCTTTTTTTTTACTCTTTGTTATTTCTTAAATATATTCTTATTCACTCAAAATGTTTCAATGTTATTTAAAATATTCTTTTACAATTTAATTAGAGTGTCATATATTTTGCTAAAGAAAATTGATGACTCTAATGATTTTAAAATGTTAGATCAAAATATCAATACTAGAAATCTTTTTAAAGATTCTTTAAAAGTTTATTTTTTAAAATGTTTAAAAAAATGACTCGTTAAAATTAGGAAATAGTATATATATCATCAATATACGTTGCAATTAATAAAAATATTGATAATGTTTAATTATATTACAGGAATAGTGATTCTGATGCGAGAAAAATTCTTTTTAATAATAAGTTGTCAAAAAATATCTGTTGTAGCGTGTTCAAATCAGAAAAAAAATATAGGCTATTTTAAAATATAGGTGACTATTTTTTCTATACGCATAAATATACGCATAATATACGCATAAATATACGCATAAATATTTAAAACAAAAAAATGTGTTATTTTTTTTTTAAATTTTAAATATCGAATAAGTTTACAAAATTGTAATTTCTTCAAAATTTTCAATACATTTGTTTAAAAAAAACCAACTGTATGTTTTGTATGTTTGAATATATAACGAAACATTCAATTTTAAAAATAATATAAAATGTGGAGAAAAAATAAGATAAAAATCTTTATCAACAGCTCTTAACTTTAAATTACAAAGTTTCGGGTTCAGGCAATTTATTAATTTCACTATTTATACTCTTTTGAAATGTATTCAATTCAGATGTTAGTAAGACGAAGTTAATAAACGCTTGTTATATGCAGTGGATTATGGCAAGAAATATTTAAAGAAAATCAAAAAAATCAAAAAAAAAATTTGTTTTTCTTAAAATTTATTCTTTTTATTTATTTTTATCACGCCCGTTCAATAATACGAGCATAATTTTTCTGTAACTAAAAACGTAATTGTTTGTATGTAAACAAATCGAGTTTTCTGTTGATGTCGAAAGTGCGCCTTCGGTTGTTGCCAATCACGCTATCAAAACTAATTGGGGTTAGGCTTTTTCATCATATCTTTATTACAGATTTGGCGAATACATACTCTTTTTTTCTTGAAACAAAAAACTTTTAAAATTCTCTGGAGCGTATAGCCAAGAAATAAACAAAGAACTTGATATTAATTGGGGAAGTAATTGCCAACGATCGGATGTAGTAACAGTTTGGCGGTCACGGTTTGCTTGGCGATGTTAAAAGAACTCGACTTAAAACAGTTAACCTTTTTTTCGGAACAGAACGATACTACTAGGCAGAAAGGGCTGTAATTAAGACTGTTTTTAACTTACATATTATCAGGGCACCGGGATTATAAGCAAAAGTTTAAAAAGTTTGAGAAAAAAAAAAGTTTAAATGATAGGTGGAGTAGGACAAGCTTAAAAATCAGCGATGCTTGAACAATTATATTCGAAGTCGCCATTTTGTGTACCTTCTTAAATAGGTAGTCCGAATAGGTCTCATCAAAATATTTTTATAAATATTCCAACTCACATATTAAGCAATGATCTTTTTAACAGTAATATTTTAAGGTTTTTTAAAAAATATTAAAAAAATGTTTTAGACAAACGAACTTTATGGTAATTTGTTTTACATTTAGTTTTATGAATATAGGTGCTAAAAAATTTAAAATTTAAGCAACTTTTTTATGCATTTTCAAATATGTGACAACTTCTTTCTTCAAATGACGTACAAATATTGCTTGCCTTTTTATTATATCCAACAATTTTAAGTTATAACTAGTACAAGCTTTTCCCCTATTTAAACACTAAGTAAAATTCACGAACTTATGATTTATAATATGGATAGGTAATAATAAATATATCTTTAGTTAGGTAACATTTAATAGTTTTTGAATAATTATAATTCCTTACTATATTTTTGAAATGTATCATTTTTCAAAACTTTTTTTTAGAATTGTGGAATAAAGCATGTTTTTTCAGAAGATAAAAAATTGTTTTAGATCAGTTAATTTTACAAATTAAATTATATTTTAATAGTTAGTAAATTTAATGGTTTTTGAAAAATCATAATTCTGTGTTTACATTTTTGTCCAGAACTTTTTATATTTAGAAGGTCATAAACTTTTTATTTGAATTATCATCTGGAAATTTGGAACGAATATTATTCTTCTACACTGTAAGCAATCCCGAATGAAATTACGGTAAAAAGCAAAGATACTCAGGGTGTTGTTACTTTTTATCGTAAAATCCTTATTTACTGGAACATATTACGGAACTAAAAACTACAGTAATAATTAACATAAGATCACTGAATCATTCAAAATTACGGTATAATATTGTACAGTAAAAATGGATTTTACGGATGGTGCACCCAAAATGCCTATACTTAATACTGTAATTTGAACCGTAATTTTTTGCTGTGTAGATAATAAGTCAATGTGTGTGTATTCAAATACTATTATCTAATCCATTGAACTCACAATTTAATTGAGAATAATTAAATATATTTAATATTTTATTACTGTTTGAAAGTTAAAACAGATGTTATAGATGATGTCGGCGATATGCTGTGTCCTTGTTACGCCTTCTTTTAATAATTCTATTAAGCATTTGTCCCTGAAAAAGTGATAATTTGCATTCGCTTCATTAGTTAACTGTTGATACAAATAAAACTTTTTAATCATTCTAAATAATTGTTTTTAATTATTAAATATTAGGATATAAATATATTGAATACAGATTGTCTACTATCAAAATAAACTAATTACAGATTTATATTAAATATGCTGGATAAGAATTTTCTGCCATCAAAGTGTGAAAAGGATGTTTCAATAAATTTCTGGAAAATTACTCTTTCTTCAATAACGTAGGGCAATTTTTTCTTCCATGGGACTCTTCGCAATCATGAATTTGGTGCTTTCAGCCAAGAAATTGGTGCTTTTGTTAATAAAGCAAATGAAATTCATTTATCATTTGGCCATAACTATATTTCAAAATTTATTAAATTTTTTAAAATCATCTATATTTTTTAAAAAGTTTAATTGTTTATTTTTTTATCTATTTTCTTCCTCTGTTAAAATTTTCACTGTTTTCAAGAGGTTTGTTTTTCAATATTTTCATACATTGTTTACTTTGTATTATGTATATTATGTATTTTTAAGTTTACGATACATTTCGAATGTTTTGTGGGCCGATCAAAAGAAATCTTTGATCCGGTATGTGTGTCAAACATTTGAGACTGGCAAGTCATTATGTGTAAGCTGCAAATTTATAAAATATTAACTAAAACAGTTTTTAAATTTTAGTTTAAAAATTTAAGGCAATTTAAGCAATTTTTCTTTTGCGTATTTGGACACGCTGTAGAATTTAGTCTTGTTTTATTTATAAAATAAATATTCACCATATTTTGCATTCTCACTAACTTTAAGAGGAGTTTTCTCAAAATACCGTTTTCATGCTTGTGTGCAAGATAGCAAGATAATTATTTAAATTTTTATTCAAACTGCTAAATGTTTTAACAGCATGTATGTAATTAATATATTTTCAGATGTTCAAAGAATGGTTTTTATCACGCATACTCTTTTGTCAATAAAATAAAATTTATCTTTAAAAAAGTCTGAGTTTATCACTTAAAGAATCAATAGTTATAATTGCAATAGAAAAATGCATGAGAGTGCGTTCATACAAAAAGCAATGTATTATTCTGTTATGTATTATCTGTTCTATATGCTTTTAACTTAAGGGCACTGCTTTTACATGTAAATACGACGCACGTATGTAAAAATAAAATGACCGATTTTCTAAAACTGAATGCTCTGAAAAGAAAATGATGCTTAATATTCAAAAATTTGCGAATTCCAAATGTTGAGAGCATTTTACGTTGCTAAAATGCTCTCGACAATTATAATATGTTAAATTACTCAATTAAAATTTAATGATTAACAATTTTAGAATTACTTTAATTTTTTTTAATAGAATACAATTCGTTTAATTTAATTCGTTAAAGGTAATTTTTATTTTCATACTTGCTTAAAAGATAGATTAAGTTGCTTTGAATTTTAGTATAACTTAAAAAACAATGGTGCAAAATAATTTGTCAACCAAAATATGTTTTCGTTTTTTTAGGTTAAATAAAAACTTAAAATTGGATAAGCGGTTGTGTTTGAATTGTATATTTTTCAAAAGCTTAGTTCATTTTCAAAACAAATTAATATTTTATCATTATAAAGCAAAATTGTTCGTTCTCTGTTCTCTCACTCTTTGTTAAAATAATTATCTATGTTCTTATACGACTCTCAAGAAGTGTATTATTGAGAATTTTTTTTGCAAACCATTTCAAACTTCACGTCTCAAAAAAATTTCAATTCATTTTTTCCTTAAAATACCTCAATTTCCAAAAGTATTTCGAAATATACGTTGTTTGACTTAGTATTCGTCCACAATGTTGTAAGAATCACCTTGCTTTGTGCTTTGTTCGATCATGGAGCATTTAACCTCGACCCCTTCAGTTCCGAAAGCACCAGTAGATGCTTAAAAAAGGGTCATCATGATACATTAAGATACATTAACGGCCATTTTAGTCATGGGTCGCTAACTTTTGTTCCCATGGTAATGTAAGGTTAGATGGTACTCCATGTATAGAGAAGACATTAATATCTCATATCTTCGCAAACGGAAGAGATCATTTTCAGGCGCGTCGAGGTAAGACCAAAAATTCGCGCTACTGTATGGGAAAAAACTTTTTTGCCTTTTATTTTATTGTTGCTAGAAAAAAAGTTCGAGAAATACGCAAGAATTTGGAAATAAAGTGTTTGTTTACGTGTTTTGAAATATGTGTAGTTTCTTTGATTGGATATCTTTTGTTTATCCTTAATGATGCTTTGTTCTTTGTTTTTGAAGTTTAATGTTAAAACTTTGACGATATTTTTAAATATTTCAAAGGAAATGATGAAGTATTTTAATGAAAGCTTTTAGCAATTTCCTTTGAATTATTTCAATAAACAGCTTCCTAGAAGAAAAAGCTCAGAAATTCAACTACACTGTCTCTCAAATATTTTGACTTTTCAGTATAAATCAAGTTTTCCATTTGAAGTTGTTTTATGTAAATACCTAAAATTATTTTTTCTGTTTAATTTTTGTTGACATTCAGTGTAATTTTTTTCATCTCTTATACTTTGGCTGATTCCTAATGTGTTATATTAGCTAAAGAATAATTGAATGTTGACTAAATTGACTGACATTCTAGAACATAGATGAATGTAAAATTTTCTCTTTTTTATCCATATTTTTTAATGATTATGCACACAGTTTAATGATTGCCATTTCATTCTAAGGATATACATTTTTTTAATTGTCCTATATTTTTAATTGTCCCATTGTCCTACATTTTATTTAATTGTCCTCCGAACTTTAAATGTCCTATATTCGAACTTTAAGTGTCCATATTTATAATAATGACGAAATTGACTGTTAAGTGTGACATTCTAAAGCATTGATGAAAGTAAACTTTTTCTATTTTTTATTCATATTATTCGATGGTTATCTACACTGTTTAATTATTGCCCTTTTATTCTAAAAATTTAAAAATAATTTAAATTTATATCGAACTTTAAACGTCGTAATGTCATATAATTTAAAAGAATTATTGAGTGTCCAAATTCAGATACCAATATATATATCCAATTCGTTAAACAATTAAATTCTGTGCAATTTTTTTAAGCAAATATATCTTATACTTCGGCTGATTAACGTGTTATGTTAGCTAAACAAATGTTGAATGTTGACAAAATTGACAGTTAAATATGTCATTTTAGAACATTGATGAATGTAAAATTTTTCTATTTTTTATTCAGATTATTGAATGTTTATCTACACAGTTTAATTATTGTCCTTTGATCTAAAGATATGAAAAAATAAAATTTACATGGAACTTAAAATGTCATATTTAAATCTATTATTTAGTGTCCTTATTTATCTTCATTATGTCAAATTAATAAAATTGTTAAAATCATTTATTTCAATATACAAAAAATATTTTGATAACTTACAAAAAACTTAAAATTATTAGACTATGGTTTTCTATTTATTTTTTCAAGAAACAAGGAAGAGTAAAAAAGTCTACTATTGTTCTTCATTTTAAGTTTAATTAAGGGTAATTAAGATAAATTAGTTTGGATTAAATTTCTTAATTGCTTTTCTGTTTGTTTAACGGTGTTTGAACTCTTACACATTATTGTAATAAGAAATTTAAAAAATAATGTATGGTTTATAAATGCTAACGTTCTGATCATTAAAATAATTAAATATTTTTAATAAAAATATTAAATTTTTATTCCTAATTAAAATAAGAATTCAGTTTTTTATCAAATGCCCACTTCTTAAGTTTGAGTTGATAAAGGATTAATCGTAAATGTGATCTGTACTTTTTACAGTTAAATCTAATTTTACCGGAACATGTTATGGGACAAAAATTTTATTTACCAATCATAATTGTTGTAGTAATAGTTACTGTAAAATCACTGAGTGACTCTAATTAAATAAATATTACAGTAAAATTTGCATCATAATATTTTACTGTAGAAATGTATTTTACGTATGACGCACCCAAAGTACCGGTACTTTATGCCATAATTTGATTCGAAATTTTTTATAGTGTACAAAGAGCAATAAATGTAGAAGGTCACAATTTTACTTTTACGCTGTATAATTTTTTTAAAAGCAATAATTATAAGTTATTAAGGCTTACAAATTTATTCTATTATCCGAAAATAATTAGGTTGTGCAAAAAGTTTTCAATAACCAATTATTCTTCAGCAACGGTTTTTAAATCATCCAAATTTTAATTTTTCTCAATTGCAATTTAATTTTCTCTATGTATGTAAAACTAACGATGCAAATTAATGAGCCCACTTAAATATGGCTCTTTTATAAAAAGAATAAATGCAAAGTTTTCTTAGGGGATATTAACCTTAAAGCATACTGAAAATATGAGCATTAATTTATCCACTTTTTATTGTTGTAATCCATTTGAAACATCAAACTCAAACACTTGTATTGTTTTCGCAGAAAAATATGCGTTAACGCATAANTTGCAGTAAAATTTGCATCATAATATTTTACAGTAGAAATGTATCAAAGTGCCGGTACTTTATGCCATAATTTGATTCGAAATTTTTTACAGTGCACAAAGAGCAATAAATGTTGAAGGTCACAATTTTACTTTTACGCTGTATAATTTCTTTAAAAGCAATAATTCTTAACAAAGCAATAATTATAAGTTATTAAGGCTTACAAATTTATTCTATTATCCAAAAATAATTAGGTTGCGCAAAAAGTTTTCAATAACCAATTATTCTTCAGCAACGGTTTTTAAATCATCCAAATTTTAATTTTTCTCAATTGCAATTTTTCTCAATTGCAATTTAGTTTTCTCTGTGTATGCAAAATTAACGATGCAAATTAATGAGCCCACTTAACTATGGCTCTTTTATAAAAAGAATAAATGCAAAGTTTTCTTAGGGGATATTAACCTTAAAGCATACTGAAAATATGAACATTAATTTATCCACTTTTTATTGTTGTAATCCATTTGAAACATCAAACTCAAACACTTGTATTGTTTTCGCAGAAAAATATGCGTTAACGCATAAATGCTACAAAAAAAACCCCATAAATTTTTTTAAGAAAAGGAAATAACTAAACACAATTACTTAAAGTTTTAGTTGCATTTAAAACTAAATTTCCTGGAATTAATTCCTGAAACATAACTTAAATAAATCTGAATATTTGTTTCCGGAGGTCAGCTATTCTCTCCAACAGAACTCGGCCATTAAGATCTTTGTCGTTGTCTTTTGATTAGGCCATTCAGTGAACTGATTTATATTCATTTGTTTTGTTTTGATAGATATGCTATCGAAAAAAATAGCTTTCAATGATTTCTGTGTCATGGTCAAGTTAAGAATTGTGTTCCTGTTTTGAATTTAAAAAATATAAATCCTCAAAAAATGGTGATTTTTTCAAAATTTTGAAATATAACTTACGTATGAATAACAATTAAGTTAGTAATATTACTAATTTAGTTAATTTTTTTAGTTAATTATTAATTTTATTAGTTTATTATTAGTTAATTTGTGAAGAAAACAAGTATTTTTCTCCTGTAAATCTGCAATTTCTTCGTATTCTAAAATTTTTACTTCGAACTTTTTATTTTCTCAACTATGAGTTTTCTTTTCTTTCAAGAAATTTAGTTTTTTGCGAGAAATTTTGATATACGAGTAATTCGGTGGTTCTCAGTTCAACAGCATGTACTGTGGTTTTTGAGGTTTGGTTGAATGGTTCGACCATAGAAGCTTTTGTAATTTCTTTGTTTATTCTTTGCAAAAGTTTACTTTGGAATTTTTCTTTTCTTAACAATAAAAATTTTAATCTTTCATAACAATTTTTGGGCAGTGGTTTTACAAGTGAGGTTTTTGAATTTCTTGTTTTTTTTCTGAAATAATAATTTGAAATTTCTTTTCTGAATAATATGACTCTATTTGTTTTTCAAATTTTTTTAACTGTTTAATGGAAGAATTTCCAAAAAAAAAAAACAAAAAAAACAATCAGCCAATGATAAATTATTGAGATTTTTTTTAAAATTTGCGGTAATGGTTTTCAGAATTTGCGGTAATGGTTTCACCAGTTGCGGTAATTTCTTCCTTTTTTTCAAACAAGCTTTTAGTTTAAAATTTCTCTTTCCTCAACAGTTAAATTGTGCCTTTTCAAAAAATCTTAGTTCTTTGAATGAAGATTTTATTCTGTGCCCGTTCTAAAATTATCGTAAGTTAAATAGTTCATTTTCTAGAGTGTTAGTTAATAAAAAGATTAGATAGCTATTTAGTTGGGATGAAAACTAAATTATGAATGTTTTTACAGACGAGGTGACGTTAAGTAAAAATTTTAAAGCTTTAAGTTATTAAGTTCTCAAATACTAATCAAATTGCTTATTATTAAATTTTGAGGAATTATACAAAACTTTGAAAAGTTTTTTTTATAATAAGTGTGAGATGGTTTATTAAACGTAGTCTTATTTACATTTACTTTTTTATTTTGTTACTTCCTCTCACATCTGAGTTAGAACGGTAGAATTCGAAATATTAGTCTATTTCTCTTTATTAAACATTCTGGAGAATTTTTAAAACTGCGAGATATCAACTGAAGTCAAAATCTTTTTTTTACTCCCTCATTTAGTCTGACATTTAAAAAAGAAGAAACTTAAAATATCTAAATGTCAGTTTGATAGAAATGGGGCTCTAATTGCTGATGCATTTATCTCTATATTAGGCATCTTTGCCACTGTATTCCCTGATTGCTGTACTCTGTTAACAATGGATACTCAGAAGTCACTAGATTTTCGTTCTTCGATTTTGTTGAAACAGTACCTAAGAAATGCTCCGGGCAAGAATTTCGTCAAATCAATGAAATTACTATTGACACTTGTTTGAAGATTCGAATTCCATCAAAAGCTACATAACATATCCAATGACAAAGGATTCAAACTCTCTAGGATTCGGAACTAGAAATCTTGTTTGCCACTAACAGCTGCATTATGCCATACTAGATGGACAATTGGACAACCCTTCTCTATTTAGTTGGGAAAGTAAGTACCATCCAGTCATGGAGCATAAACAGTTTTATAATTAGGTGAAAATGACGAACTTCAGAATGCACTAAGATGTATGAATGAGGAATGTTTGTGAGGAAGCAAATTTCGTCAAAATTCAAGTGATTTATTGGCGAAATGTAATGCAGCTAAATAATACACACAAATAGCGAAATACAGCTAAAGAATCATTGAATCGTCAAACATGAGAGTATTATTTCTAAGTGGGAATTCACTTAAAAAAATAAGAAATAATTTTACTTGGAGTAAAAAATATACAGTTTGTCCACATTTTAGTAGCATATATTATGATCCAAGTAACTTGCGCTGTTACAAAAGCAATTTATCTTCCTAGGACATCGTGATAATATTTTTTAAATTTTGTAGTTCTTTTTAATATAAAAAGGTTGAATAGTTTGCAATTTATTATGAATCATGCCATTTTAAATCATTTGTTAAATTACTCTAAGCTTTATTACATAAGGAGTTTAATTAGGGGTGTTTAGGGTTAATGTCAGAAAAGAAAATTCATTAATAGTCAAGGATAGTAGTTCAAGGAATTGAGGAAATAATCTAACATAGACCTTGAGGTGTGGTATTCAATGCTTCCTGATACTTTTTTTCTTCTTCGCAACAGTCAAACGATGGTCCGCCCTCAATCGAAAGCAAGTTTTCGTTTCGCTTTCATCAAAAAATGCAGACGACAGAAATGGTCTGATAACTGAAAATGAACGTTTTGAAAAATTCGTAGGTGAAATTTTGTTTACAAGTTGGCGTCACATTTCTTAGGCCAGGAAAGGTGGAACGACCTGACTCTTCGCCTTTTCGTGACTTTTTGAAGCTCATAAATGCGATGATGACACGAAGGGTCAAGCAGATTTTTTTACCAGAAAGGAAAGTGCCTTCTATGTTGATGAAAAAGCTCGTTTATTATCGTTCGTTTATTATTATCAGTTCTTGTTCCTTGTGGGTGGTAAGGATTGTACAATGTTGGCATAAGGGTACATTGTTAAGCTTCTATCTGGTCTAAATGATGTAATATTTCAAGCTCCATCAGATTTTGTTGTGCATTCTTCTATCGCAGTACATGTAATTCTTGATTTATTTTCAGGATGTTGCAAAAAAGGAACATTCAAGGTTGAGTCTTAAAAAAGAATATTTCCTAAAAAATCGTGCTTAGTGATAAATATAATAAAAGTTAAAGAAAGTAAAAGTGTTTAGAATCCTTCAGTCATAAGTAATCATAATGATTAAATGTGAATGATCATGAGATGTGATTTAAACAGCTGTGAGAATTTTCTCGTATTCGTCTTTTTCGGTAGAAGTAAAAATTTTCCTTTTTCGAGTGCAACTCATTTAAATAAATGTATAATGGTCGATTCAAAAAAAAAAAAAACATCAAAACTTTTTGGTAGAAATTAAGTTGTCATTTTTATGTTGACACTACGCTCTTATGACATAGCTTGTAATCAATTTTCAGTTAAACAGTTATTATTTTTTTATTTTATAATTTTATATGAACACAATGTAACCTTTATTAAAAAATATTTGTTTCTTCTTTAATAAGATATAAGCTGAATTAAAGTTTTTTTTTATATTTGAAAAGCATATGGGAAGAACATGTAAAATGATATTTTCATAGTTTAAGAAATTATCTTTAGAATGTAGAAATCAGGAAACCCCTTACAAAACATTTTGTATAAATATGTAAGGGGAAAACCCTTACGTTATATTTTCTGAAAAAAAAAGGGGATAATAGGAACATAATAAGGGGAAAACCCATTACAAAACAGGACTTGCAGTTGATTATAAGACGTATTTTGAACGAAATAAGTGTTTTTTCAAAATAAATGTTGCTATGTTCTTCTGCTAAGTTTTTAATAGCCAATCATTCACATTGATGAATATAATTCACTTTGGTTTGGAACATTGTTCAAACTTTGTTACGCTTCCGTTTAACCCAAATTTTAGTTAATTTTTTTTAATAATATAATTTTTTTATGAGCTTCACTATCAAAAGCTGAAATTTTAAATTCACTTTTTAAAAAAAAGGGTTTTGTAGTTTCATATACTATTTATCGATTCTGAACTGATCAATATTTGGCGAATGAGTAGGGCTTATCACGAGGACTGAACCGGGATCCATGACCGGAACTTTCAACCTATACCCATAAGGTCGTTTTCCATTATTACCCGGCTGTTTATGCGCATTTGTAAAGGGGCTTTTGTTTCTCTTAATTTTATGTTAATTTTAAGCTTTCTTGAAATTAGGGTTTAAAATTGATGTCAAAGGGAGCAGAAATAACTATTTTTTAATGATTTTATATTTTAGCGTCCAAATTAGCGTTGCCTTGTCTTATGGGTTGGGTTCAAAATTACAAAGTTATGAGTTGAACATTGATAGTCGTAAACTCAGAATTGGGTCGGCTATTCAACTCCGGTTATAAAATAAAATAAAATCAGGTTCTATCTGTATGCCAATTTCCGGAAATAATTATAAAAAAAAACGTGAAATTAAGATGAAATTAAGATGATTTACATAAATGAAAAACTGCTACAAACGCTCTCGAACGAACAGTGGCAGAGCCTAGTTACCTTGCTATGCAATTTTCAATTTTTATGATGTGCTTTTCCTCCCCTGAAAGTTTTGACAGTCTTCTATTTCATGAATCACTCTGTACGAAGCAATTTTACCAGGAAAATATTTTTGAAGCATGAAATAAATAAAGCTTTGCTAAACATTTTTAACTGTTTTATAAGGTAGTTTATTATTTATAATTGATTTTATTTTATAAAATTCGTTGCGGAAATTCGTTGAGGAAATGTTATTTTATTAGAATTGTAACATTGTAACGGATGACATTGAAGATTCTTTTCGAACAATAATTTCGTTTGAATTCGATTGTCAACCTCCCAAAACAATCCTAATTCAGTTTCTCATGACCTACCTATATAGTCTTCTTGACCCCCGATCAGAATTGCAAGGGCAACTGCCCTTTTTTGGTCGGTGGATCTGAAGGCGCCCGCGCATTTCTGCCGTTGACCTTTTGGTTCTCAACAACCCCTGTTCTTGTCACGCATCGCCGAATTTTCTTCCTTTGGACGGATGTTTCATTAATGGTTTTTCTCGGTTTTCGATAGGTATAAATCCAATTTATAGCATTAGAGAGATTTATATTTAGGCTTAATGCTGCGTGAATGCTGATCGGAAGTGTATTTTTAAAGTGAACTTGTTTACATCTTGCGTAATCTAATTTTGTAGCGTCAATAAATATTGCATTTGACACTATAACAGCAAATATTTTGTCTTTGATAAGGAATTTCGAAACAATGAACTTTCTCGGTTTTCGATAGGTAAAAATTCAATTTATCACGTTAGAGAGATTTATATTTAGGCTTAATGCTGCGTGATGGCTGTTCGGATGTGTATTTTTAACGTGAACATTTTGCTATAATTTGCCTAATCTAATCTTGTAACGTTAATAAACATTGCATCCAATATTTTAACGTCAAATATTTTGTCCTTAATCAGGAATTTCGTAACAATAAAAAAATTTAAAAAAAAATAATAAATTTTTTTTTTTAAAATTTGGCAATGTTATTTTGTTTATTCTTGTGAGACATCATGAAAACTGAATACAGAGGAAATCTCACACGGTTACACCTATTCTGGTGAAATTACCGTACTGTATAATAAGGGACATTTCTTTAAAAAAAATAACTCAATTTTGGTAATAAAGAACAAAATATATATTGTATTTAAACCGTTCATTTCATAATTTTTACGTTTTTATGGGAATGATTAACCAGAAAAGTTTGATTTTCAAAATTATAGTTCTTATTACCAAACATTTAGTAAAAAATACAAAACTAAAAAGTAAATTTAACTAAATAAATGATTTTTATGTTTTGCTGTAAAATATGATAAAATTACAAAGTTTTATCAAGCATTATAAAACCTCATTTTAATTTTACCTAAATCATTACCAAAGCACTTCGATAAAAATTACCGAACTTTTTGGCTTTTCCATAGAGTCCGAAACTCGGTAATATTTTCCATATTCTAGTAGATCCTACTTTTTTTCTCAGTACATAAATAAAACTTTTAAATTTTAACAGATTAAGCTATCGATTCGTAATGGTAATAAGAAATAACAGGAAATAAAATTGTTATTTCAATACTGGATAACTATTTTTTTAATAACTCCCTCTTTATTAACTTAACAAAGTTGAAGAGGAAAATTAAATAAAATTAAGGGTGTTATTTGAATCTCTATTGCATTGGAACATAAAAAAGGCCTAAATCTCGAAACGTAGCTGTGATTCTAAATTGTTAAAAATTTTGTTGTAATGAATTATTTGAGCTTTAAAATGATCAAAAAGCTTAAATATACATATAAAAAAATATTAAACTTTTTTCTGAATCTCGAATTTGGTGAGATCTTTTCCTCTAGAAAAAAATCATTAAAAATGAATAATTCTCAATATTTGTGTGAGCATCATGTGAGTAACTTTTTAAAAATTCAAAAATTAGATCACCAACACTTTTCATTTCCCGGAAATTCTCTCATTTTTTCATGCTGTCATGTTGTGTAATTTCGTAATTCCTTATCACTCTTATACTTTTTTAAATGTTTAGGGAATATATATTTAACCGGCACAGAGGGCATCCGCTAAAGATAAGCAAAACAGAACCTAATAATCATAAATAATTGCTATGAATGCACAATTCCAATCGTAATCGCTAAAAAGCGTTATTTTATATGATAACATTTTTATAATGTGGCATATTATTCACTAAAGAGCGTTATTTCATGCGATAACATTATTAAAATGCGGCATACTATTTTCATGCAATGATATTTTTATAATGTGGAAGATTATTTGCTGGAAAGTGTTATTTAATACGATGACTGTTTTATAATGTAGCATATTATTCACGAAAAAGCACTATTTAATACGACGATTTTTTTATTATGTAGAGTGTAGAGCATTTTTCGCTAAAAAGCGTTATTTAATGCGACAACTTTTTTTTTTATAATGTAACATATTCCACAAAAAGCATTATTTAATGCAATGACTTTTTTTTTTAATAATGTAGCATAATATTTGCTAAAAAGCATTATTTCAGACGACGACATTATTAAAATGCAGCAAATTATTTTTCATGCAACGATGTTTTTATAATGTAACATATTATTCGCTGATAAGCGTTATGTAATGCGACGATTTTTTTTATAATGTAGCATATTGTCCAGTAAAAAGCGTTTTTTAATGCGACGAAATTTTTATGGTGTAGCATATTATTCACTGAAAAGCGTTTTTTAATGCGACGAAATTTTTATGGTGTAGCATATTATTCACTGAAAAGCGTTATTTAATATGACGACATTTTTATAATATAGCATGTTATCCTGTAAAAAGTGTTATTTCATTGGACGACATTTTTATAATGTAGCATATTATTCACGAAAAAGCGTTATTTTATGTGAAATTTTTATGGCGTAGTATATTATTCGCTACAAAGAATTTTTTATGCGACGAAATATTTAAAACATAACGCTATTTCACGTGCCTTCGAAAAACAGGCTTAAACAAGTTTAAAATATCTCTTCTTTTTAAGTATTCACAACTTACTTCTAAATCATTTAAAATTAGTTTTTGTGCGAAAAGAGAATCAGAGCAAGGGAATTAATTTCGCATTTAACAATTGCTATTCGAAATGAATAAGTGAAAGTTCTTTCTTTTCCTGTTGAAAGCCTTTCTAAGTTCCAATATTTGTTCTTTTATCTCTTGACCTCTTTTACCTGTCTATCAACCGCCATTAGTTAATATCTTCCTCATAACGCTTTCACGATAAGCGTTTTATTTATACACAAAAAAAAACCAATGTTCCTTTTTGTTTGTTAGTTGTAAATGCATGCGTGGAATATAAAAAGAGGATAAAATCTTCTAAATACGACAGAAATTCACTTAAACATGGCTGAAAAAAATGTAGTTCAAACACGTGATCGAAAAAGAAATAGTAGAAAATTGGCGTTTCGTAATCAATGATTTCAATCTTATCTATAAAAATGTGGGTTAGAATTGAATTTTGGAAAGAAGAACTGAAATAGTCACGAACAGGAATGAACCACTGAAGCATCTAATTTTGGATAAAATATTTTAAACAGAAGTATATTTATTACTTTTATATTTGAATATTAACTGAAAAAAAGTTCAATCTTAAATTTGGAAATAAAAACTTTTAATTGTGACCCAAAATCAGCAGATTAATTCCCAAAAATATAAATTGAAAGGTATATCGCTCATGGGCTACAATAGTGACACAACTAAAAAAACACGAGTTTTGGATTAAGAACAAGTGTAAATAGGAAAATACTCATTTTTTCAGCAGCAATACTTGTGCAACTCATAATTCAACTTGAAGGTAATCTTCGTTTTGGCAAACGAAAGCATTTCTTATACATTTTGCTTAGCAATGAAAACTTTAAACCCACTTATCTCAAAACTTGATTTTTTGAGTTGTGCCGCTATTAATGCCTATGAGCAATATGGTTTACTGAATGTTCATTATAGCAGAAATGGAAACAAAAGTTCAGGTTTTTAATTATCAAATTGCGAATAAACACTGGTTAAATATGCAGTTGTTTATGAAATAGTTCAGTGAGGATAGTAATTGGATATTTTTATTTTAATACGATGCATTAGTTTAATAACAAGAATGATTGGCGTGCTAAATAATATTACAAGGAATTGGGAATAAAATAATAATAGAAATAGATCGGTAGACTGAATAATGATAGAAAGGTTTAGTAAATTAATTAGAATAAACTAAATTATAAACTAAATACTTAAGAAAATATTGATAAACTAAATAATAGGAAAAATTGGGAGCATACTAATTGGTAATAGGGAAAATTGGTAACTAAAAAATCAACATGGAGGATTGATAAATGAAAATAATAAGAAGAATTTACAAACTTTATAAAAATTAATAAAAATAAATAATAATAAAAAGTTTTGGTTAACTAAGTAATAACAGGAGCTCATGAAAGGAAGAAAAAAATATTAAATATATAATAGTGGGAAGAAATTGATAAGCTGAAGAATCATAGATTGCTAAACTTAATAATTATTATAATAAATTAATTAATTAATAATCGGAAGATTTTCGAGAACTAAATAATAGGGAAAATTGAAACTAACTTGATATTTCAATTCAACAAAAAAAAAAAAAATTATAACAATTATGACAACGAAAAGATCAGTGAGGAAGAATTGATTGGGGAAGAAATTTTAGGAAAAAGAGGTTCTTGTCCAACCAAATTTTCAAACTTAATTTTTCTCAACAGCAAAAATTTAAAAATTTTGTTTTCAAATTTTCAGAAAATGTAAATAAATGCTTTTGAGATTCATGCATAATTTTAATTTTATAATTTCAATTAAATGCTCTCAACTAAAATTTCTCAAATCTTGAAATTCATTTTTTTCAGTATTTCCTTTCATGGATAGATACCGTTCAAACGCTTGATCTTCAATCATGATTTACTTTTTTTTCTTCTCTGTACTTTAGTGTACGTCTTACTTTAAAAAAAATGCATGTTTCAGGTGTGGTAAACAATTTGCTATTATTTAAACTGTGAGAAGATATATCTGACACAGTTTTATTTTTATGATCCTGACTGCAATATTTTTGATTAGTATTCCGAGAACTGAAATATTTTACAAAAGCTTAACAAGCGGCTTAATAATTTTTCATAATAATTTTCAAATTTCAGTATTAAATGATAGCTGAAAATACATTTATCGTATGTAAGTTGAATTCCATGCATTTTATGTTTAAAAGTTTTTATGAAAATCATAAAATTAAAATCTAATTAATTAATTCCGCATCAATGATTTCCGAAGATGAAGACATTCCGATTTCGACATTCGTTTAAAAATTTATAATGATGTAGATGAAAAAAAACTACCATAAATAAGTTATCTGATGGTAAATAAAAGAAATAAAATTAAATATTAAAATAATTTAACTTTATTTGTGTTAATATTCTTTTTTTGAAACGAAAGAAAAATTACTTCTGTGAATTATTATATAGAACCTTGAAACATAACAGAACAATTACTTACTCAAGAGAAATGTCTTATCATTAATATAAATAACAATGACACCCCAAACCACGCCCTCTGTGAGGCCTTGTTTGCCGAAAATGCAAAAATCACTTGAACTTCAACTTACTCAAAAAGCTTTCACAGAATTGTTAAGGAACTTTTAGCTATGGTTGAACTTATAATTGAATTATCGGAGTTATGCCTGTGGAACATAACCCAGTTTCCTTAAGTTTCTTAAAAAAGATACGATTGTGTCCAAACTCAATAAGAAACGGAGCAGCGGATTGTATTGTTTAATATTCTTCTTTAGAAAATATGTAGGAACCTCCCAAATGTCGAAGTATGATGAAGGACGCGATACCTGAGAAAATAAAATAAGATGCGCTGAAAAGTAGGTCATCGCGTCTACTTATTTATGTTAATTAACATGCTTCATTTTATACCGAGTGGAATCAAGTTTCTAAACATCTGCTCGGCTGACCAGCTGAATTGCTGATTTTTATTTATTTTCAATTTGTGTATATAACTTCTCTACTGATAAAAATAGTAACTCTTTGTTTATTTTGAAATCAGCATTTGTAATTTTAAGTTCTTTTTGGAGAATTCATATTGCTTGTACAAATAGTATCAACAATTGAACTGATATTGTTGTGTTTCTAATAGTTCAAAATTGTTCATTAAAGTGACCCCTAATTTCTTTTTTAACCTTTGATGAGCACGCATATGTTTTAACTATCAGAATAACCTTGTAAATATAATTTTTAATTATTATATTGTTTCCTAAATCCAAATTGCACTTCATTCAATTTGATTATATAATATTAAGTTTCATTAGCAATATGATCTTAAACGATTTTACAAAATGGCGAATACCCTCAGTGAAATTGATATTATTGTATTCTAAAGGAGCAAATTCAACTATTTCAACTTAAACTTTAAAAATGTAACTTATTTTGTAAATAATTATTTTTAATTAACATATCGTTGCCTAAATCCACATTACATTTCATCCAATTTGATCATAGAATATTAGTTTTATTAGCAATATGCTCTTACTAAACGATTTTACAAAATGGCGAATAGTATCCTCAGTGGAATTGATATTATTATATTCCATTATTCTATTATTATATTCTATTATTATATTATTATATTATATTATTATATTCTATTATTATATTATTATATTCAATTATTATATTATTATATTGTATTATTATATTCTTTATTATATTATTATATTCTATTATTATATTCATCTATTTCAATTAAAACTTATTTAAAATGCGATTTATTTTTTACTTTTAATAAAATAAATCTCTGGCAATTTACTGTTTTTCGAAAATTAATTTTATAACTAACCCTACGTAATTTGATAAAAAGTTCCTTTTCTTGTGTATAAAATTCTTAATCGCAAATAAATTGTGATAAAAATGTTGCAACTTCCTAAATACAATTAAAATGAATTTCAGTTTTATTGTCTCTTAATTAAATAATTATGAAAGGTGATAGTTCTTATTTGCATTTGTCATTATTACGCTTATTTTTAAGAGTTAAGCACTAATATTTTAACTGAATTTAATGCAGTAAGTCTTATTGACATTTTAATATTTTTCAAAAAATTAAATAAGTTTTAATTTGACAGTTTTGAAGCTTTTGCTATGTGGAAATAACTCTTTAGTTATTTTTCTGAACAATACTTAGATACAGTCTATAAATCAAGATGTTATGCTTTTTGTATTAAATAAATAAATATCTTTTCGTAACAATAAAGAATTTTTCAATTTAGTAATTTATTGAAAGAAACTGAAATTCAATTAATATATAAAGATAGCAAATTTAATTTAAAAACTTGTCTCTATTAAATAATTATTTCTAGGAAAAGTAGCGAGAATATTTAATTTGGGTAACTATTAAATAAAACTTAACCAGTTGCAATAAATGATTTAAACAATTTCAATAACTATTAAGAAGTACTTAATCAATTGCAAATCAAATAACAATGAATTTCCTGTTTCATAAACATTTTTTGAACAATGTTTTGGGCAAAAACAGTGAATAGTGATAAAAATATATGAATAAATTCATTTTTAACTTTTGTGAGATGGTCTCAAAATATCTTTGTGCAGATAGTCAGAAAAACCCAATGATCGATTGAATTTATTAGCTGTTTCCGGCGGAAACAGTATTGTCTGGAGCTAGATTTGCATGACGATCTTAAAATCAGAGATGCATGAATTTAACTTCGACCGTGATGAAAATATTTAGCTTCACTTCGTTAATTAACCCTAAACTATAAGTATTTCAGTTGGTTAACAGTTCATAATAAGTTTTTTTTTATTTATAGAGTAATTAATATTGTTCCAATGAATGAATCACATTTTCTTTTCCGTTTTACATTAACAGATTTTATTTATTTATTTATTTATTTTTTAAATGCGTGATATTTACCTATTTAATCAGATTGTACGGAAAAAATTTACTTACGTGTTTCAAGTTTTCAAATGTTTACGATAATTAATACTGTCTCAATCAATATTACATTTAATTCTATTCTATATTGATTAAATTGAAATAAAATGTACGATTTTTGCCTAACTTCTAACCTTTTAGTTAGACAATATGAATAAGATCATCTTGCACAGTAATTCTACACTCGAATTTGAAAATTTTCCTTTTGAATTTAAATTACAGGGTTATTGATTTTGAAAGAGCAATAATTGCACCACTTTTTATAAATAAAAAAAAATAAGCATCAGGGGAAAATTTCTTTAAAAACGGAAAGTTATATTAATTTCGGAAAACTTCAAATTTAAATATAATGTTGTCGCTATCGCTAATACAATTCGCTATCGAACCTTAATGCCTTATGCCTTAAATACGCTTAACTCTATGCCTTAAATTCGCTAGGAAGCCTAGCGAATTTAAGGCATAGAGTGCATTTCTTGTTTTTTTAGTGACGCCATCTATGGCCAAAAACACGATTTCAGCCTCTCACGAACGTCACACCCCGTCATCGTAATTTTGATCTGAACCAGAGAACGATCAATCTCCAATTCTGTACCTCTACAGATCGTGATTTGTTATGAGAACTTGGCGGACTTAGTGACCCCAACATATTTAACGTGCACTAGCCACCATTTAATACATATGGCTTCTTCGGCCGGTGGGATTCAAACTCCAGTTCTCTTGAACACGAGTCCAACGTCCTATCAACCAGGCTATCCCAACCCAAATTTAAATATATTAATATCTCTTTATAGAGAAGGGTATTGTGGATGCATTTAATAATGTGGATTTCATCGTCATAATTATAATTTTTTTATTTAACTATTTTTTTAAATAAAGTAAACAAGCATAAGTTAAAGGAAAATTTATCTAATTAGTTAACTCAAACAAAATGCTTTCATTTTGTTATTTTTTAAATAAATTTTATTTGCTGTAATTGCGAAACAAAATAACGTAAATTCTTAAATTATATTTTGCATGATAGTCGTTTAAAAAGGTGAGTCACCATTTGTTATTTTCATTTGCATTGTTTCCGAAAAACAATTTTCGGGGTTGTTCGAGTGTGAAACTTTAAACTCTGATACCTTACCTGATTAAATTCAAATGCAGTTTGACAGTTAGAAACTATACATATAACCTTGGAGAAATGTTGTGCCATTTTCAACTTTGCTTATTGAGATCAATATGAAGCTGGCAAAAATTGCGTTATATCTATTGATACAAATAAAATTGGTTGTTACAAAAATGTTGATTTATCTTCACTACTGCATCCATTAAAATAAATAACTACAAAATAGTTGCTTTTATATTATTTCTTGGAGTGCAAAATATACAGCTTCTGTCATTAATTTAATACTAACTCTTAATGAGATTCATATTTAAATTCATTAAATAATTGTGAATGGGAGTGATTCTCGTATTTTTAGAATGTTTCTTATGTAAAAAAATTCTACTTAATTTTAAAATTAAAACTGGGGATTTATTTACTTATTTATTAATTTTTTTACTTAAATGTAAAGTTATTGAAACAGTTATCCACGCGATATTTGTAATTGTGATTCAAAGAATATTTTACTGATAAAATCACTACACTAAGAGGATTTTTGTTTTATTTATTTTATATTAATTATGAACTGCATTTTTTTTTACAAATCTTTCAGTGATGCAGTCACGTTTTACATACTTTTCACCCACAAAAAATTCCTTTGTTATCCTAATTAAATTAACAGAATAATTTTATTTTTTATCATTTTATTAAAATTAAATAGTTTCTTTTAACATAGTTTTGAGATTATTATTGATAAACATATCAGTATTTAAATTCAAGAATCAAGTATTTAAATTAGTTTTTTGATTTCCACTTAAATGCTAGAGTTTAGTTACATGTATAATTTTTCCCCGGCTATAATCCATTCTCACCTTCACATCAAATTCGTTTAAATTAAATTTTAAATAAGTTGTTTTTTACATTTGTAATTTTTATTTATTATAAACTTAAGGAAACAATCTATCCACATTTAATTTAAACTTACTTTACAATCGTAGATAAATTATTGATGAATTTATTTGGAAGAATTTAGGCTTGTTATTCAAAGTATTAGAAATTATCAATGAAAAGCCAATGGCTTAATATTATTAAATAAATGTGTACACTTGATATAAAAGTTAGCTTTGCAAATTTTTTTCGCAGCTGTAATGTGGGATACTATTTAAGTTTCCGGTGTTTAAATATTTTTTAAAAATAGCAAAAAATAAGATTTAATTTTTTATAATTTGAAAAATATTTTCCTTTTCCTCTTTCATGGTTCCTTATAACTGTTTTTGTGACTGTTTCCTGCAGTTACGATTGCTCTGTATACATAACTCTATAAACTATATCTTAGCAAACTATCATTATTTCCTACATTAAAGTCAAGCACAGTTATTTGTATTTTGCAATAACAATTTGAAATCATAACTATATACGCTTCCTAAAATAAATAGCCAATCACTGATATTTTTTGAGAGAATGATTCTAAAAATAGCCGATCCGTGACTAATACGTTATAAAGGACTTTGAGGAAGACGATAGAAACCTCTTACTAATGGAAAATGCCCTTTTTAGCCATTTGACACTTTCAATAACAATTTATGATATTCATCTGTTTATGAAATTGTTATTATCGTCTGGACTTTTCTGAATTATGATCTCGCACCAGGTATACAAATGTTTCAGTTTTCTCTCTTTAACCGGTTATAAGAATATTGTTTGGAAGACAAAGAAACAGTTTGAACACCATTAAGAATTTTTAAGGCTATTTTTTTTCCTTCATTCCATTGAGGAATTATTGTGTAATGTTTTTTTCTATCATTATTTAGCCATCTGAAAATATTTTAAGAGAAATAAGTTTCGAAACTGGGTAAATCTTATTGTTATTATCGTTGTTGTTATAATCGTATTTTTAAAATATATTGTTATTAATAACAATATATTTTATATTAATGAAGGGAAGTAATTTTTATATTATAGCATTAAAACACTAAGCTAATGATAAAAAAAATTGATAAAAAAAATCAAATTTTATGGAAATAGTTAATCGTGATTTTAAAGTTAAAAGCTCCACGAAAACTATCTCTTAGTAATCAATTTTTAAAAATTAATGTAATTAGTTCATTTAGCGAGTTCTCAAACACTTTGCAACAATTCAATGGTTATTGACGTCTAGTTATAAAATAAACGTATATTTTGCTATTGATAATTTCTATATAAAACATAATATTGCATAAAACATGAAATTTTGTGCAATTTATCATTTATCGTTCTTGAATATATTATTATCTAAAATTCGTTTCATAATGCTTTATTTTATTTAACCTAAGTTTCAAATTGAAAATTTGAAGCTTCCGTTTATTGAATAATTTTTTAAAAAATTATGTTTCTTTCTATTTTTGACCTTATATTTTTAAATTAATGTAGTTTTTAGGACAATTTTGGGTTCGTAAATAATCACTCTATAAAAATTTTATTTAAATTGTTCCAAATTTGGAAGTCAATTTTAAAATACCGTAACCGATAACCGATTAGCTGGTAACCGATTTTAATATATTTTCTATAGAAACCAATTTTATAATAATACTATTTTTAAAAAAAAGCGTTTTTGATACAGATAACCATTTTGAATATATTTCTCGTAGAAACAGATTTCAAAATATATCTTTAAAATGTGAAATTTCTTTATACTTCAAAACTCCAAGACTAAAATTTTGTATATTTTTTGTTCTTTTAAAAACAGAAAGTAATTTTTGAAACTTAAGTGACTGAATAAGTTCTTTAAATTGTTTTTGGATTTTTATTATAGAGTTGTATACATAGCTCTATAATTATTCTTAAGTACGTGCATTTTATTCTTTTTTAAATATTGATTTGAATGAAGAATCTAGAAGAATAAGTCAAACAACATATAAAAACACCAAGACCAATTTAAATATTTCAACTGTCTCAGAATAAAATCTAATATCTATGTTAATCTATTAGAAATTTATTTTAAAAGTAATAAATTAAAGGATACTTCTTTTCGTCTTTCGATAGTCTTATAAGATCACCTGATTTTCTCTCAAAAAATAAAATTAAATTTTTCAGATTAATATAAATGAGCTTTTTCTGAAGTCGTTGAAGGTCATTTTACGAACGCTTACATCTGAGACTTTTTATACCGAATTGTTATTCAGCTCAAAGGAGGAAATGATTACCTTCTTCTTTGGATTTTTAGTTCTTACAGTTGTTCAAGCTCTGAATGTTGAAGCAAAAAATCCTTGAACATTTTCCTACAAACTAGATGTTACATTATATGATGAAAAGCTGAACATAGCTTCAGACAAGAGATTTTAAAAGTAAGGATAAGAATCAGAAAATTTTGAAGTGGTCAAGCAATCATCAAAGTCATTTTGTTTTTTCAGGTCATCGAAAAACTATTAAATATAAAGAGCAAGACCTTTAATTATTTAGTAAACATTGTAATTTTTTATTATTAATAATTTAAGTCATGTGATGTGTAAGATTCTAAAATGTATAGATCTCATATAATTCAAAAACCATTTCATAGTTATTTCTGCAACAATTTTTAATTTCGTTATCTATTTATCACGATGTGACGCAGACAAAAAGCATAACAGCAAAACCTAGAAAATATTAAAATATTTCTCTGCAAAATTTTCTGACTTACTTCGGTTTTGTTGTATAATTTTTCATTGCATAGAGGCAAAGCATACGAAAAATATAGTTTCTAAGAAATAGTATTTTTACTTAATTTAAAATAGCTTCAAATCTTCTTATAAAACTTTCTAATGTTAAAAAAGTTTGTTGACAAAGCAAAACTCATTTGTATTTTCTATAATAAATAATAACTTAATTTTTTTGCTAATTTAGAGGCAAGAATATATATTTTTCAATAAGATATTGAGCAGATACACGAGAATTGACCGTAAATGAAAGGGGAAAAACTGTCATACTTTAATCAGAAAAATATCCAGAATTGTTTTTAAACAGTTATTATTAAAGTAACAATTTCAAACGAACAGAATCTTGATAAAATGTTATTATAGGAAAATTAGCTTGTTTAAGTTTAGTTATTTAGGGCCAACACCAAGGATTTCAAATTATTAGATAGTAAAATCCAAATATCCGAAATCAAAAGTATTCGCTAATTTTCGAAAAATTTCCTCGCCAAATGAAAATCTTAACAATTTTTTAAACTTAATTTTTTTCCCGTAGAAAACTATTTAACTCTAGTTTCTTTCAGGCTTATATTATTTAGACCCAATTCTAATTGGTTATGCTGGGCATCTACCGAAAATTGCTGTAATCGAATAAAAAATACTGACTTGTTCAGAAAAATTCATTTTGACGTAATTTTGAGGATCGAGTTAAATATATATTTTTCTTTCCAGTAGAAATACTTTATTCAAAACACAATTTTATTCGCCAAATTTACGATTTTATTGCATTTGGCGAGGTAGTGAATGCTTAGTGCGAGCCCTGGTTATCGATAGAAAAAATTTGGTTTTCAATTAATGTATTATTTTAGAAATTTCGATTACCAAATGACACTTTCCCTTAAAAAAAACTTTTCGTTTCTTTAAAAAATTTAAATTGCATTAAAATTTCATCGAAATAACATCTTATTTTTCCTTTGTTATGTTTGGTACAGATATTTTCCCGTTATAATGGCATATAATTTTAGTCAATTTTCTTGAATGGAAAAGACTATCATCCAATTCCATTTCCCTTCCTGTATTGAAACCCAAAACAATTTAGAATATTATAACAACCTAATTTAAAAATTCCACAATCCTTTTACGTTGTTGTAATTTCTTCCTGTCGCTATTTAACATTCAAGTAACTACTTGAATTAACCACTAAGTCTTAAACGACCCCACCTCACGCAAAGAGAAATGGACGCGGAAGCGTTCCAGCTATTCTGGCGGGAAAAGAATCACGAATAGAAGCTGAAAGAATTTAAGACGCAAAAAAATAATAAAGGATTAACAAATGAAAGAAAAAAAGTAATGATTTTGCGATGCGTTACAGAGTACTCATTGTGTTAGATGCATGCAAAACTTTAGTCTACTTTTGTATGATAAGATCGCCGGACGGATCAATGTTACCTAAGAAGTTCACGGACTGTAGCAAGAGCGCTGAACTCTTTCATTTATCGAGATATTATTTAGTAGTTGCTATCTCTAGTATAATAACGGAGCTATTTTTTTCTCTCATGATTGTAGTTCTAATGAAGATCGAATTGCCACCAAGTAGCAAACAGAACGTGCGACCACGCTGAAATGAGTTCTAAACGATGTTGCTTCGGTTATGACTGGATAATAGAATACCCTTTTTTTTGTAACAAAATCGTGCTAGTCAAAGAGGTTTAGTAAGTGAGATAGATCCTCTTTATTGAAGCTCCTATAGACCTGGAAATAACCACTCGCCATATGGCGAGTCAACAAAAAAATTTGGCGACTTAAATTAAATAAGTAACAGGTCACTTTTCCTCATCATTTTTTTAAAAAATTGTTAATGATGAAAGTACATCAATGCGGAAAAAATCTGGAAACCAGAATTTTAATTAAAATGTCCAATGTCTTCATTCAAAATTTTGATTCTTCAGGATGCATCAATTTAGGATGTAAAAATTCGTGTGGAAGGAGATTTCTTTAACAATTCAAATATTTCAAAGGTGTAATGTATATGTTACCGTGAATGATCGAAATCAAGAGAATGTCGACTTTTACAGGTGAATGTCAACAATCACATAGTCGCTTAGTGAATGTCCGAAATGTTAGCTGTATCCGATTTGATATTAATTTATTCATTGACATTATTATATTTAATCGATATTTTAATATCTGCTGAAGATAGATTAGGATAGACAGATCAGTTTTCGGAATATCCGTTAAGGGCCTACTGGGGGGTGGAACTTGACCTTACAAAATATTGATGTATAGCATATCGAGCAAATGTATATGTGGCGCTTAACTAGACCTAGACTAAATGTACAGTGGCGCTTAACTAGACCTAGTATGTATTTCGGACATTTACCAAAGCGACTATGTGATTGTCAACATTCACCTCAACCACCAGCAATTTCGGTCATTCACAGTAACATATATATTAAATGTATTTTGCCTCCCCAAATATTTTTAAATAAAGTCTTTTAATTTTGTCACATATTTATATTATTTTTATCGTTGAATTAAAGTTTTAATGAAAAGCATCTATCGATATCAGTCACTGACTCATTAGGTTTGAGGAAGAAGTGGCTGGTAAGTCACTAAAGTCTACCGGCCACTGACTGCTAACTGAATATTTAAATGTTCTGGTCTAAGTAACATTTATAACATTTATATTGCATTACTTTTATTGTTGAATTAAATTTTTATACCTGAACGAAAATATCCTATTTTATATACCACATCAAAAAATTGCCCAGAAAGTAAAAATTATTTAGATTGAATTAGGAAGATTTAATAATAAATTTTTTTTTTTTTTTTGAGATTTGAAAGATTAAATAATGATATTTATATTATCGAATTTTCGTTTTGTCATAAAATATCAACATTAAACTGCAACAAGTGGTATTTTTATTGATAATGAATTAAAAGTTTGACTAAGTAATAAATCTTTGATTTTCTTACAAAAAGAATCATTAATATGTTGATAAAAAGAACCGGGGCACAAAAATTATTAAAAAAATAATAAATTAAAAATAATGAACTTTTTTTACTACTTAAAATGAATTCAATTAATTTTCTTTCAAAAGGTAAAAAAATTATATTTACATCTTATCTATAATGCGAGAAAAGGCTAGGTCTTATTTTCTTGTATTGAGTTTCAAAAAAGGCCGAAATTTTTAATACGTTTTCTCCATTATCATTTTTCCAAGTTTCCTCTTTTCAATTTGAAAACAACACATCAGTAAACATCAAGATTAATATATAAAATTTGAATACATGTTTTTTAGTTGTTTCAATTTAAGAAAATTCGTGAAACATTCTCAGAAATTCATAAAACGCTTTGATATTTCATTTTAAACCCTTTTAATAACTAATAAAAAAGTTAATTTTTTAATGTTTTTAATAAGTAATAAAATTTTATTCATCGAAACTTTTTGCATTTTTTAACTCTAATAGCAAAATATGCTGATAACTGTTTAAAGTTTTGACTTCTTTATTTAAAGTAAAGCATAACATTTTCTATTTTTATATAAATGATAAACATAAATTCTTATTAGCATTTAAATGAAAAACAAAAACAATTAAAGATTTTTCAAGAGAAATTCTAGAATATGCTTTGTACACTTTATTGGAACAATAATAAAAAACTGAAAAATGTTTTTAAATAAAATTAAAAAATATGTCCTGATCTTCTTTAAACTGAAAGAATAATCGAACTTTTCACTACATAGCTAGTTATTCTTAAAATACAATTGAAGTTTAAAATTTTTTTTTAAAGAATGTTTTGAAACATATAATCCACTTGAATTAGAATTATCCAATTTCAAATCAGTAAACTGAATACGCTTGAATGCAAATAATGTGGACAGTATCATTTAAATTTTATTGGATGCGACACTTGACTGAGACACTTAAAGTCTCTCGATTGTTTCATCGTATTTATTTCCGCTTGATCAGGTAGGCGGAAACATCCTGTTTCTATATCACGAGGTTTCTGTCTCACGTGATAAAACCCGGTCTCTAATACATGTCCTCTCCTCACCGCGATTATTAACTCGTTTATAATAATCATTATCTTTCATAAAAAGGGTCTCTGCAGGAGAAATCATTATAAATCATTTTGTATAATTACTGGCAGAATTCTGCTTATTGCCGTTCATAATTTAAAAAAAAATTGTTTGCCTATTCGCTTGCTTATGTTAGTTTTAAAAAGTTGCAAATAACGATGCATAATTTTTTCAGTTGATGGAAATAATTAATTAAAAAAAACAGTCCAATAATTACTAAAAAGATCTGTTTTATGGAAATTATGTTTTTGCCAAAATATAAAATATAAAAAGAGGAGTAGTTAGAAATTTTTTAATTTATATTAAAAAAATTTTCAATAATTTATACTGTAAATTTAAGAAATTTCAATGACGAATTACTGTTAATCTTAGATCTAGTTAGCTGCAAATAGCTTCAAATTTGAAAAATTATTGTTAGGAAGTTAAATGTGTTTTGAAGATTTTACATTTAACGAAGAAAAAGACATCAGTGTTTCATGCTGTGTTTCATAAACAAAAATTATTAAAATGCTAAATAGAAAATAGAAAAAGATGAGTTTTAATTTTTTTTTCATTCATAATCAAAAATTTATCAATAATTTATTTTGTAAATTTAAGTAATTTCAATGATCAATTACTGTTTGTGTTAGATTTAAATAACTGTAAAAAGGTACAAATTTGAAAAACTATGGAAGGGAGTCGTGTTGGGAATATTTTACATTTAATGAGGAAAAAGACATTAGTGTAAAGCAGTATTTCATAAACAAAAATTATTAAAATACTAAGAATCATATTTTTCACTTATTTTGACATATATTAATTAAGGAAAAAAAGTATGAAAGAATAAAATTCTGCGTCAAAGGATTAGAGATTTAAATACAATAAAAACTTCAATTTAGGGCTCAGAGTATTCATATTAAAAAATAAATTGTTAGTACACAGAGAAAAAAGTATGGTCAAAACTACCAGAATATAGTAAAAGTTACCGTGTTTCTGACTCTATGGAAACACCAAAAAGCTCGGTTACTTTTACTGAAGTGCTTTGGTAGTCACTTTGATTAAATTAACTATGAAATATGGTTTTATAATGTGATCAAATTTGATAATTGTGGTGAAATTCGGAAATTTTATCATTATACTTTACAGCAAGCATGAAAACCATTTATTCGGTTAAATTTACTTTTCAGTTTTCTATTTTTCACTAAATGTGCGGTAATATGAACATATGAACGGAAAAAGTGCCAAATGAATGGTTTAAATACTGTATATTTTGGCTTTAATACCAGAGCTGTGCTCTTTTCCCCCCAGATATTTTCTTACCCTACAGTACGATATTTTTATCAGAATCTTTTACTCCGTGTATATTTGGTTTAGAGACCAATTTCAGTTTTCTTGATATCGATAGATAATCCTGATATTGATAGATAATATTGATATGTATAGATACTTAGATAGTCTTTGACAAACTACAAATTGAATCGCAAGTTTTTGACCTCAAAGTACTAAAAATTATCGGATGAAAGTTCAGTCTTTTCACGCTTCATTATTATGTCCTCAGTCATTAAATGCATCTTAACTAAGATTTTTAAAATGCTTCATTGCAAACTGTAAAATCATTCAGGGGTTTTTACTTTATTGACTGCAGAATATTTTCTCTTTTTCACGACTGAGAGTTCTTCTCTTTTCAAAGCTTCACTTAATTTACGACCTGAGTACACCATCTCTTAATGTATTTTAGAAAGAAAAAAACCGTAGAACAACAATTCGCAGTATTTTAGTACTTAATTTGCTTAGTGTAAATTTTGGGATTAGTGTCTACTCAAAATAGTTTATGGCCTGAAAACTCACAGAAGGTCAATATACGAGATTGCAACAAGGCAAAAATGATGTATTTGGATGACCATATATGACTGCAATAAATATAGTGCATTAATGCTTTAATATCTATTTTCTGAGGAAATAAGCTTACGCAAATAAAAGCACACATTTACAAAATGGTTGTTGAAGCCTATAAAATTCCGAATAAAATAGTGTAAATACTTAAAATTTCATTTCATTCATATCGAAAAATCATCAAGTTAAATTAATTGCTTTTATTTAATAAAAACAGTGAAGTATTTTCATTTAGAAATAAAAAATATTAAGTAAATTAATCTTTACAGATAAATTTATCATTTAAATATTTATATCCTATTATTTACATCCTTTAAAAGCATATTGAAAATTGCATAATGAAATATTGATACAGTTTTAAATAGCTGCTCTCTTTATTAGCTATGACTAAAATATTACGCTTAAGTATGTTTAGATTTTTATTGTAAAAAATGAGAAGACTACGAAAAAATGTCATGGAAGCAAAATCTTCAGATTTTTTTCAATTCAATTATTAATCATTAAAAAATCCTCCAATTGACTACATAATTTTTCAAACATGAGATTTTTGCAATTAAGTGTTTAATATGTTTCCAGATATTTGTTTAAAATTTTCATCAAATAAAATCCCAATAAACAAAAGGATCTTATTGCCTACTTTTTCACTCACAATGAATTTCTGAAGGTGATAAACTTTATGTGTGACTTAAGCTTTTTTATATATCTTTTTTTATGTCTGGGAAGATAATTCTTAAATTTGGGAGCTACTTTATTCCTACGTGTAAGCTTTCATAAAATTGATGATTCCTATTTAAAGGCTTCATTAAGAGTATCTTAATAATCTTTTCTAATGTACGTGCATATAGTTGTTGCAGATTAAATGAGTGGAATTGTCAAAAATGACATTTGTGCAATTGGGTGTCAAAGATGGAAGTTTTATAGCAAGTTGATGCCGTAATAATAATAGAGGATGAAAAATAAGGGTAACATTTCCTTAATGTGATAGTGCGCGATAAACATATTGCTAACAATGCCAAAAATAAGGTCAGAAAAGATGTTCTTTCATGCTTCTTGAACACGAACATCAAAGTCTTTCAACGATAGTCGTGAGAAAAAAAAGCTCACCATTTAGCTTCTGTTGTTCATCATTAGCCGCAAGAGACATCCAGTTTTTTAAAGAAAGAGTTTACTAGTTTATTAAACAGTGAACAATAGTTCAACATTCAAAGCATTCGTTTTGTAAATTATATGGCATGAAGTTATTCTATCAATCTACCTAAATGCTTAAAATACTTAGAATGTATTTTAAAATCGTATAACACGCAAGCAAGAAGACTCTGACCTAGTATTAAGAATTAATGAAAGTAATCAAAAGTTATAAATTAGAACCCAATGCAAAAGTGTTCTACAAAGGCAAACGATCTTCTCTGATGACAAAGCTTCTCATGTCTTAATCCTTAAGGATCGAATCGTAGCTAATTACAATAGGAATCATTTCAGATTTTTTGATGTTTTTTCTAATTTATGAAAAATTTACTCAAAATTTTGTGAATTAGAGAAAATAAAGGGTACAGTTTTTCTGAAATATCACCAAAAGTCCACAGTATCTTCATATTTATCTTCATATTTCTTTTTATGAAAGATTTTCTTTGGTGAATTTGTCAAAAATCTATTCATAAATATCTAAATTTAAAATTGGCGGAGAATCAGGTTATTTCTGAGAGGGTCTTATTTTTCTGATCATGCAAAAATATGGTCGTAGTTTTGTAATAAAAAATATGGCTTTTAAGAAGCTATAGTTTTAAAATTACGAAATAAAGACGTCATCAACTTTTGAATTTTCAATGAAGAATTTTGTATACGGTTGATTTTAAAATGAAATATATAGTAAAGGATCCGTTTTAAATATGAAAGACTTTATGAAGGTTTTGTGCTAAAGAGGCCCAAGTTTCTTCTAGAATGTCTCCAATATATTATTTGCTCTTTTCTATTTCAATATAATAATACGGCGTGTAGACAATCCTTGTAATTTGAAGTCAGAAGTAATGTTTTTTTTAATAGTGAAAGTCATAATATAATTTAATAAATGCAAATTATTGAAGATAGGGTTATACTTTAAACAAGTTTTAGTGCTGGCTTAATCACGACGTAAACAAAATATTGTGCAATCGTATGATATTTTTACATATTTTATGGATGTTGAAATAACATAACATATTTTATCATACAGTTATATATTTTACTTCTTAATCGATCTTCTTAAAAATGGGTCAAAAACTTAAACTGTCATATCACTATCAACAAACTTTTGTTGTATAGCAGATACTGTTACCATCCCAATGAGGAATCTAAAATTTGTTTTCTTTTTCATGACATCGCAGAACTTCCTTTATCAAGAGTAAAATTGATCGAGTTTAGTTTTAAAATTTCTGATCTATCTATCATAATTTTCAAACTTTAAACTGATTTTTCAAACTTTTTCATGACATCGCAAAACTTCCTTTATCAAGAGTTTAGTTTCTGCTCTATCTATCATGATTTTCAATCTTTAAACTAAAAACAACTACTTCCTTAAACATTTGGCGTTGACTTTTCAAAGAATTAAAGCTACATCATGCAAGAAATATAGAATTGATTTCCAATTGAATGAGTGACTGAGGAAAATTGAAATGAATGAGATAAAAGATGTTCTTGCAATTTGGGTCCCATAACATTGTAATTAACTTTAGATTTTGATTTGAAGTATATAGAATATTTTTTTTGGCCAAAAATTTACTTTAAAATTGTGTTTGAAGTAACAAAAATAGCACTTCTAAGCACTTATTTGTTAAAAAACAATCTAATCAACATAAACAACACAAAAACATCATTTGTCCCCACTGCTACATAAGTAAAACTTAACAAAGATAAGCAATAAGAATGCCTTATATGAAAGAATAAAAACTACAATACAGATGTTTTTAGGACCTTTATGTTTTGTTTAATCCACATTTTGATGTTTTTATATAATCCAGATTTCTCAAATTAAGTTCGAAACTACTGACTAACAAACCTCTTTTTAGATTTGTAATTGAATTATAGACTTATCTATCAGAAGCGTGATCGTAATGACGAAGCTCTGGGTATTTTTGAGTGAAAGATCTCGCTCTGTATGCTCTGTAGAATCCAGGTGAACGAAACATAGAGAAATAGATCTAACTTAAGACTGAGCCAAGATCTATGGAAGACCTAATGTAATAAAATTCATAAAATTACGGGGGCTTAAATAAGCTGGTCACCTGGTCAATATGCCGGTAGATGGTCGCTGAAAGATTTTTCTGTCATAGCCAATAGGTATAAGGTCTCGGAGAAAACCACAACTGAGATAGATGAACAAAACAGAGGAGGAAAAACTGCTAATTTTTAAAAGAAAAATTTTGAGGAAAATCTTTGGATCTCTTCAAGAGAATAACGTAAGGAGAATTCTTTACAACCACGAAATTTACAAAAAATATGACAAATTCGGTGGGACCGACATTGTGAGAACTATTAAAGCATCACGCATTAGGTGGCTGGGCCACCTCTTTAGAAATTCTGATGCCACCCCTGCCAAAAAAAGTGACTTTTTCCACAATTGAAGGGACGAGACGTAGGGGACGACCACCTACAAGATGGATAGACGACGTTGAAAAGGACCTCAAGCTATTGGGAGTCAACCGATGGCGGGCCAGATGGAGGAAAATCTGCGAGTCAGCCTTGGCCTGTGAAAGGCTGTTGCGCTTATGAAGAAGAAGAAGATCGTGATGACGAAGCTCTGGGTTGTTTTGAGTGAAAGATCTCGTTTTGTATGCTCTGTAGAATCCAGGTGAACGAAACATAGAGAAGTAGATCTAACTTAAGACTGAGCCAAGATCTATGGAAGACCTAATGTAATAAAATTCGTAAAATTACGGGGGGCTCAAATAAGCTGGTCACCTGGTCAATATGCCGGTAGATGGTCGCCGAATGAAAATTTTTCTGTCATAGCCAATAGGTATAAGGTCTCGGAGAAAACCACAGAGATAGATTATTTGTTCAAAAAATGAAATTTAGCAACATCAAGGTTAAAAACTAGAAAGTAGCTATCAAACTCAGAGGTGCTTGGGGAAGGCCAGTGGAAAACCTGAACTTAAGGAATAATGAAGTGGAAGTGAAAATCCTTTGTTAATAGTTGTTTTTAATCGGTTAAGGCGTTGAATCTTACTATACATAAAAATCTAATGATGGTGTCGCAGTTTTCCATTATTGTCCATACATTTTTATTGGCCGGAAAATCACGTGGTAGGATCCAGTTTTTCCTCATTCATTTCCATATTGTTTTGGTTGTCATCAGCATAAAATTAATATAAGTCATACAGGCATGGTTTTTCTATGAATACTTTTGTATTTCTAATTTAAAGTTATTTTCCTGTACTGCTATTGTAACGATTGTAATTCAAGAGCTTAAAACTAATATAATTGTTTCATTATTATTATTATTATGTAATTCTGCCCTACATTTTAAGATAAAGTTATTTAGAAAGGTGTTCTAATATTATTAACCGTTTTACAACTATTTTTATTTGTGCAAATAACATTAATATAGTGTTATAAATTACAGTTAACGAGATCTATTAATTGATTTAGAACTTAACGATTAGCTTCATGCGCAATGAAATGCAAGCAAAAATAATATTTAATATATTCGCCCATTTGGTTAGCGAAAATGATGAACTTATAAAATTTGCTTGAACAATACAATGTTATAACAATATAAATAATATTTAAAAAAATTATAACTTAGAAAAATTACTTCTGTTCACCAATAGATCTAAATATTTATAATACGAATAGATAATAACATTTGCACAAGCGTAAGCACAAGCGTAAGCAAACAAAATTCCTTATAGTACATATATGTTTAGCGAATAAATTAAAATTTGTAGAAAAACTATTTTCTGCCAAGAAACAACAATTATTGCGAAACAATCATCGGGGTTGGTGAGCGGTAGCGAGCAGGGGGCCTTAGCCCCTTAGTATCTCAAATTAATCTATCGACTTCTAGGGAATGATCGAAGTAAAAATTTATCGTTATTTAGTTCTAAAATAATACAAAATAACGAATGCATTTTGTATGAATTAATAAATTACATTTCTTCCTAAAATCGAAATACTTAGCAAAAATATTAATTAAAATGGACATCGGGTCCAGGTCATGAGAGGATACAAAAATGGCGAAATGCAACTTCAGTTGGCTATCACCGTCAATATCACGTGATGCAACTGATCTGACCTTGCGTCTTCTTCGCTTGACCTAGATTATAGGAATTCGAAAGATCATTAGAATGAACCTTTCCTTTCTCAAACAGCCAGACCTTCTGATTTCGCTTATTAATTACAAAAGGTGTGAATAGATTCGCCAAGCCTTTCCGCTTTTAAAAACAGAAACCAGGAAGTCCAATAATTGTCGCCACCTGAAGGGTTTCCCTTCTCGCCAGACGCCGGTTAATGTCAAACGAACACTTTACTTATTCAGAAGAATATACTTAATCACCAAACTACTTTTATGATTGTCGCACTACATGTTTTGCTCATTAGGAAAGGAACTGCATAGAAAAAGACTTAATACACCCCAATGAGAAAATGATTGCTATTTCTATGCTGTCAAATGAAAAAGCGTGTGGTTAATGGGTGTTTAATTTTCTGTAATGGTTGGTAGCAGCTTTGAAGTATTTCATTAATGATGGGAAAGAAATTACGGGTTTTGAGTGCATTTTAGCGACAAGTAATATTAACCTTAAAATACTGACCTATAAATATGAAGTGTTTTAATTATACCTATTTTAAAAATATGCGTGCTTCAGAAATACTAGAACTCAATTTTCATTTATGCTACAAAAAAAAAGAAAAAGAAAGGTTTTGCGTGTTTGAATTTAAAATGTTCTTTTTTTTCAGATTTCTTTTTAAAAAAAATAGATTTTGTTACTTTCTTTTTGTAACATAAAGGCAATAGTGAACTTTTACTTGCACCCCCTTTTTCTACGTGTAAAAAAATCTGGTAAAATTACCGTCCCGTATGGTAATGATTTATCTGGTAAAAAAACAGCATATCTCTGGTTAATGAACCCGAAATACACGGTATTTAAACAATTCATTTGGAATTTTTTTTGTTCATATGTTAACGGTTTACTGAAAAAATTCTGGTTTTCACAATAATCACAGTTCTTATTATCTCGCATTTAGTAAAGAATATAGAACTGAAAAAATTTAATTAACCGAATAGATGGTTCTTATGCCATGCTTTAAGATACCATGATAAAACAGCCAAATTTTATCCCATTTGCGAAATTTTATCGCATATTATAAGACCATATTTTATTGGTAATTGTACCAAAATCGTAAAAACAATGCTCATTGGCAAAAATTACCTAATTTTAGTGTTTCCATAGATCACCAGAAACATGGCAAATTTTACCACATTCTAGTAATTTTGACCCTATTTTTTCCTCAGTGTACTGACTTAATTATAATTTAAAAGTTCATAAAATAGTAATTTTCCTGAAATCGAAGGAAAATTTTTTTTAAAATGTCAATTACAAAGTATGGAAATCTATAATTAACATGCATTAAATAACTATCATTGAAGTTCTCTGAAAACACTACTTTCATTATCAAGGACATGAATAGTCGGATTTGATGACTCGTGCTGGACATAAATGTTCTATGTTTATTTTTATTGGGAAAAAGGATGTCATAACTTGATTTCAGTCTTAAATGAAAATAAGTTCATAAAATAATATATATTCAAAACACACAAAAAACGAACATGAGCGAAAGTGAAGCGAAATTTGACTGATTAATTGCCTTTTATAATTATACTATTGAGCTAAACCCCCTTTTCGCTGAAGCTCACTAACCCCGCAGATTGATTCGCAATAATTTCTGTTTCTTGACATAAACAGTTGAAATTATTCAACTAAAAATATATGTACTATTAAGATCTATTAGTGGACATAATTTATTTTTTGGAAATGTTACAATATATATATAAACATTTATAATTAAAAGTATATTATCGTAACAAATTTGGTGTGTTAACAAATGTAATTTATTATTTTTGCTTACCAAACTGACTGATATATTTTAAATACAATGTTTGCACTCGTCACTTTGGGCAAAAAGCTATAAGTTAAGTTCTAAATCATTAAACGAATCACTTTAACCGTAATTCATATTAGTATATTTATATAATTAGCAAAAAAAATAAATAATTGAAAATGGTTAATAAGATCAGACACCGATTAAAATAACTTAATCTTAAAATGTACCGTAAAACTAAGCTATTCTAACAATAATAATAAAATCAATCCTCTTAAACTCTTAATTTAGAAAACAAACGAAATAAGAAACGTAATAATAACAGTACAGGACACGTAATAATAACATAACAGTAACCTTTAAATTAGTGATGCAAAAATATTTATAGCAAAACAATACCTTTATGACTTTTATCAATTTTATGCTGATGACAAACAAATCAATATGGAAATTAATGCGGGAAAGCAGTATCCTACCATGTGGTTTTTAGGCCAATAAAAAAGCATGACAACAATAGAAAACTGCGACACCATCATTAGATTTTTATGTATAGTAAGATACAGGATTTTATAGCTAGATTTAAGTCGTAAATGAAAATAAGAAAATAAATTCATAAACAAATATAGATTAAGAATAATAAAACTCAAGTAAAACGAAACTTAGAATAAAGAAGCGAAGAAGTAGGAATAAAGAAAGATAAAGAAGTAGGAATTAAGGTGTGAGAGTAGGGCAATGGAGTTAGAAATTTTTAAAAATACAAGTTTTTACGAATAGTTTTATAATGCTGTATCGAGCTTCAAATCAAACAAACTTTTAAATTACTATTCGTAAAAATTTCTGAGCATCACTGAAATTTAAAATCTAATAGGGTTTTGTTTTTTATTGCATTAAATTTAAATAAAAGTTAACAAATAAAGAATGGTAAGAATTTTTAGTGATTATTATAACTTAATGACTGACAGTAATTACTAAAGAAATCTGCCCTGTAACTATTGTTTCTTTTGATTCGTAATAACAAAATAGTCAGACAAGCATGTTATTTTTTTTAACTTCGAATATTAATAATAGTCAATTAAAAAAAGTTTCCAATGTTTAGTTAATTTTTAGTAGATTTCAAGGGAGGAATATTGTTTCTGATAAACAAACAAAATTAAAAAAAAACATAATTAAATGAACATAATACAATCGAATGAAGTAAGGTTAAGGGTTAAAATAGGAATTGCGTTATCTAGGAAGAAATGAAACCTCTTAAAACTTTAATTATCTTTGTTATAAATGTTTAAGGGTTAAAATAGGAACTACGTTATCTAGGAAGAAATGAAGTCTCTTAAAACTTTAATTATTATTGTTATAAATGTTTTGAAAGAACTTAACTAAGAAAATTGACTTCTGAATGGAATTAAAATTAAAGCAGTTGCTATTTTATTTTTAAATAATCAATAGTACTACAAATTCAAAAAAAAAACAGAGAGAAAACTTGCTTTGTTCTATAAACAATAACTTTATGTTCCCCAAACATCTTTGATAATATGTAAAATACAAAGAAGAGAAATCAATCGAACGATATTAACAATAGAATAAAAAAAATCTAATTAATTTTATTTTGATTATAAATATTTTTAAATATTTATTTTTACAATAAATTATAGTTATTTTTCTTAAATCAAGTGAGCCGAAAAATAATTTTTATTACGAACATATTTTTAAAAACATGGTTATAATACAACACAAATAATGAAACGATAATTTTTACATAAATTTAATTTCTTTTTATGATTCATTTCTTGATTATATTTAACCATAATTTGATCCGGACAATGTGGGATAAGATCCTGAACCTGTAAGAGCTAAGATCACGTGATTGAGGAAATTGATGCTTGACTTTTAGAACTACGCAGCTTCCTTTTTTCGAAATTACATCTACTTATAACAATCTAATAATAAACAATATGTACTAGCAATATTTAGAATACTTCGTTTACTTATTTAGTTCTGTTTGTAATGAAAAAAATATTTAAAAAAAAATTCAAAATTGAAATAAAAATGCATCGAAATGAGTCAACGTTTACACAAGAGAGATTTTTTTTATGAATCAAAAATTTAATGACCGCTAACAGTAGTAATTATAAAAAGAGTAAACAATGATTTATGTCGTAAAACTAGTTTTTTGAGCTCACACCATTTTGCGGAAATCATTAACTTGACAACCCGTTAATTACGCTCTCATTATTTCTTCAAAGCATAGAATTAAAAACTTCTCTTCATTTTTCTTCTTAATAGTCTTGAGACAAATATATTTAAAGAAGAACGATTGGTATCATGAGAATCCTATTAATGAGAATGCTGTTATTGTTCGTAATTTGTTTTGCATTTCAAAACTAAAAATACTGGACATTTGAAGAGGGTTAATTCATATATAACTACATTTAAAAAGACAAATTTTACAGTATTCCATGTAACCAAAATACCATATTATCAAATATATTGATTTAATTTGTATTCTCAAGTTTATAAACGAATTATTTAAATTGAAGTTTTAGAAATTCCTTCAAATAAGAAATGCAAGTACGTTTAATCTGAATTTTTTTAAAAATAATTCGTGAGTTCATTTTTCTTCTTCTTAAAAACGCGCATCAGCCTGTTGCTTTCTTTTGTCTGAAACTGAAATCACTAAGTCAAAATTGATATAAGATTGTTAAGACTTTAACATTACTTTTTATAAGTTCCATTTTATCCCCTCATATGTGTAGGAACACACAATGAATAATTTTGTAAATTCAAAACGCATTTATTGCATTTTATTTAAAGTGGAATGCTTACTTAACATGATTAGTTAGGATGATAATTATTTTTCGTTAAAAAGTTTAATGTGTAAAAGGTTCTTAAAAGGAAATTTTTCAGACACAAAGTTGCATTTTTCGCATAAACATAGGATCTGTTATTCAGACTCAACCTGGTGTTATTTTAGCTTTTCAATGTCATAGTATTTTCCTTTTATGTCAGATTTAGTTAATAATCCTATTTGATGTTTTTTATAACCGTCGGTGAACAGCCGACCCAATTTTTGGGTTTACGACTACTAATATTTATCTCCGTAACCTTGTAATTTTGAACCCAATGCAGAAGACAAGGGTACTCTTCGATCAAGTATTGGGAGAAATTTGCCATTGTGGAGAACTTTTTGATAGAACTAACCCGTATTTGAGTTACATGGAGAGGAAAACCAACGAAAACCTTTCTTGGTTAGATTGGTGGCAAGGGAACCCTAAACCATTATCCCTCTACCACTGAGGATATTTTACGTCAGCACTGTGGTCGGTACAAAGTGTATGCCGAATTAGTATCGACCAGCCATTGCTGAGATTCGAACCCTGTTCAACTCATTGGAACGTGAGAGCTCTGTCCTCTGAGCCACCACGGCTTTCTGAATGTTTTATTGATTTTTTTCTATTACTTAAATTATTATTTTTATTATTTATAGGTGCTACGGAAAAAACGTGTCCTCATCCAGCAGTGCCTTTGTATTCCTCAGTTACTTTGTCTAATAATGATCGAACGGTGGGCACAATAGCAACTTATGAATGCGATGAAGGCTATGAACTTTTCGGGTGAGTCATCTTTCAGAAATCCTGCNTAGCTATTATTTTTAAAATCAGATGAGCCGAAAAAAAATAATTTTTATTGCAAACATATTTTTAAAAACGTGGTTACAATACAACACAAATAATGAAACAAATAATTTTTACATAAATTTAATTTCTTTTTATGATTTATTTCCTGATTATATTTTACCATAATTTGATCCGAACAATGTGGGATGCGATCCTAAACCTGTAAGAGCGAATTAATGATCGTGATTGAGGAAATTGATGTTTGACTTTCAGAACTACGCAGCCTCATTTGTTGTTTTCTTTTTGTTTTTGAAATTACATTTACTTATAACAAATTAATAAACAATATTTACAAGTAATGTTTAGAGTACTTCGTTTACTTACTCAGTTCAGTTTGTAATGAAAAAAAATATTTAAAAAAAATTCAAAATTGAAATAAAAATGCATCGAAATGAGTCAACGTTTACACAAGAGAGATTTTTTTTATGAATCAAAAATTTAATGACCGCTAACAGTAGTAATTATAAAAAGAGTAAACAATGATTTATGTCGTAAAACTAGTTTTTTGAGCTCACACCATTTTGCGGAAATCATTAACTTGACAACCCGTTAATTACGCTCTCATTATTTCTTCAAAGCATAGAATTAAAAACTTCTCTTCATTTTTCTTCTTAATAGTCTTGAGACTAATATATTTAAAGAAGAACGATTGGTATGATGAGAATCCTATTAATGAGAATGCTCTTATTGTTCGTACTATGTTTTGCTTTTTAAATTTAAAAACGTTGAACATTTGGCTTGCATACAATTGGTATCATGAGAATCCTAGTAATGAGAATGCTGTAATTGCTCGTAATATGTTTTGCATTTTAAAACTAAAAACACTAGATATTTGACAACGGTTAATTCATACATAACTTATTACATTTAAAAAGAGAAATGTTATAGTATTCCATGTTACCCAAAGATACCAAATTATCAGATATATTGATTTAATTCGTATTCTCGAGTTTATAAACGAATTATTTGAATTGAAGTTTTTGAAATTCCTTCAAATAAGAAAAACAAGTACGTTTAATCTATCGTTTTTTTAAAATAAAGTTAATTTTTCTCTCTCTTAAATACGCTCATCAGTTGGTTGCTTTTGGCTTTTATCTGAAACTGAAATCGTTAAGACAAAATTGATATGAGATTGTTAAAACTTTAACATTACTTTTCATACGTTCTATTCTCCCCATGATATAAGTAGGAACACACAACGAATAATTTTGTGCATTCAAAAAAGATTTACTGCATTTTACTTAAAGTGGAATGTCTATTTAAGATGATTAATTAAGAAGATAATTATTGTTTGCTAATGTGTAAAAGGCTCCTAAAATGAATATTTCAGATCGAAAGTAAAATCATAACAAATGTTTCAGAAAGATTGTGTTAAAAAATGATACTGCCTCGTTTAAATGATAAAACTTTTAAAACTGGAAAAAAATTAAACGTTCAAACATATTTAGGTTGAAAATTTCTTAAATAATTATGTCTTCTATGTGGTTAGCGGCATATATGTAATATCAGTTCGCTAAAATAAGAATATTTTACACCTATAATGCCAACCTTTTGTTGCGGAATATTAATTCATTCTAGAAAATAAAAAAAATTTATTTGAAAAAGGTATAAAAAATTGGTTATTATGTTCAATTTTTCCCCGCATTTTAGTTCAGTTTATTAGACATTAAGCATATTGGTACAACGACGGATATTTTTTTCGCAGTTGGTTTCCACAAAAACTTTTTATTCTTGTTGTTCAATTAATCAAGTCAAGACTAGTTCACTTACACTAGTTATGTTCTGGTAGAAATGAGAAATCTGGTAAATCTTCAGTTTTACTGGAAAAGACTAGCTGTGACCAAAGTGGTTTGGCAAAAGTACGAAGTATGCTTTAAAATGTTTCGACCTTTAACCATGTCTTTGCGGTAAAATCTAGAAGTTACACAGCCACTTATGTAAATCCTATAGGTTTTACCAATAAAATTCAGAATTTACCAGACTTTGGGTTTTTATAGTAATTTTACATTCAAGTTTGAAAATCTTTACTTACCGGTACAAAAAATTTTGAACGTAAGACTTTCAGTGGTTTTAAACTGGTCTAGAATATTTGTGTCGCTTGTGTATTATTCTATCTGTGTTTTTAATTATTTATGCATTTTTAATTGTCTTTTTCTATAACCATCGTTGAACAGCCAACCGAATTTAGGGTTAACTGCTACTAATATTCTACTTCGTATCCTTGTAATTTTGAACCCAATCCAGAAAACTCTTGGATCAAGTATAGGGAGAAATTTGCCTTTGTGGTGAACTTTTTGATAGAACTAACCCGAATTTGAGTTACATGGAGAGGAAAACCAACGAAAACCTCTCTTTGTTAGCCTGGTGGCAAGGGGGCCCTAAACCATAATCCCTCTACCACTGAGGATATTTCACGTCAGCACTGTGGTTGGTACAAAGTGTATGCCGAATTAGTATCGACCAGCCATTGCTGAGATTCGAACCCGGTTCCACTGATTGGAACGTGAGAGCTCTATCACCTGAGCCACCACGGCTTTCTGATTGTTTTATTGATTTTTTTTCTATTACTGAAATTGTTATTTTTATCATTTATAGGTGCTACAGAAAAAACGTGTCCCCATCCAGCAGTGCCTTTGTATTCCTCAGTTACTTTGTCTAATAATGATCGAACGGTGGGCACAATAGCAACTTATGAATGCGATGAAGGCTATGAACTCTTCGGGTGAGTCATGTTTTAGAAATCCTGCTATTTTTTTTCTAAAATAGAATAATTTTAAGGGGGGGGGGTAAATATATTGAGTAAATATGATACAAATTTGAAACATTCATATTAAAATTAAAAGATGGTCATTTCAAATTTGAAAGTAGAAAATGTATGTTATATGAACAGATCGCCAAAAAAAAAGGACCACCATGAATAACTTTTGATCTAATCATTCACATTCTAGAAATCAATATTAATGGCTGAAATGGTTGACCTCAAATAAGCTAATTAATAAGTGCAGAAGATATTTCAAGTTATAAAAACAGACATAAAAATGTACTTTCTCTGATTAAACATACCTTTTCTTCGACGGATTCGGAAATATGACCCCCCAAAATGAAGGGATAGTCTCAATCTGAGAAATATGGTCCCAAGTGTTTGGCCAGGAAAAAGTTTCAAAGTTTGGACCCCTTAATGTTAATTTTACTTTTTTCTTATTTCGCTATATTTCGAGAAATTTGCACGCACTACACACGTTTATCCAAAGATAATTCCATGCAAAAATTCAATTTTAGTAAATATTCATTATATTTTATCATTAATATCATTATCAATTATTATCCAATATCATTATATTTTATACTTAATAATGGTCAAAAATTTTTTTTTAAGGTAATAATTTTTTTCATCATGTTAAAGAACATAAATTTTCATAAAAAAATACAAAGGTTTGAGTAAAATGGTTGAATCATTTCTGAGAAATTGAATTTCCAAAAAGATATTTAAAATTAGATTTCTCAGGAACCATTAGGCCGATTATGCTCAAATTTTGTATCTTACCATATAAATGTAAGTTCTTTAAAATGATGCAAAAATTGTATAGCTCAAAATTCAAAATTTTGTCTACCATTAATAAATAAAATAAAAAATTTATAAATATTTACTTTTTATAACTTTTTTTTTTGCCTGGAACTATCTTTGGATAAGCGAGTCTTACAACTGTGTTAAAAAAATTTTCAATTCGCTTAAAAAGTTCTCGAGATATAGCAAAATACGCAAAAAGTAAAAGTATCATTAAGGGGTCCAAACGTTGGAGAACTCCCCTGACCAAACAATTGGGTCCATATCTCCCAGATTCCTGCTATCTCCTACGATTAGGGGGTCAAAAATCAAATCCGTCGAAAAAAGTATGTTTATTCCGAGAAAGAACGTTTTTGTGTTTAATTTTGTAATTTAAGATATCATCTGCATTTAGTAATTTGAAGTCCTCCCTTTGAGCCATTAAGACAGAGTCCTAGAACGTGAAGATCTGTTCATTAGATCAAAAGATATTCAGGGTGGTGCGTTTTTTTGCTCACTGTACAACTTTTCATGTTTGCATCTCAATATCATCAAAACATAGACTCTAATTGTTAAATCTTATTTTCCGGTATTTAAACCGAAACATGCTACGGGACAAAAAAATACGATTTGCCGTAATTTTAACTGTAATAATTAATGTAAAATCACGGAATCACTATAAATAAATGAATATCAATTTAAAAGTTACGGTATAGTATTACGTTATACACCGAAGAGCCATTACATTATGACCAGCCTGCTAATAACATGTCAGACTACCTTTAGCCCTCAAAACACCCGCTGTGGCATTGATTCCACAAGGTGCTGATAGGTAGTCTGAGGTAACTGGTACCAAGCGCTCACCAACTGGTCCTGCAATTCCCTCATATTGCGAGGGGGTAGCGTGGCAGCACGAATTTGGTTTTCCAAGTAGGACCACAAATGCTCGATTGGATTGAGATCAGGTGAATTTGAGGGCCAAGACATGATTTGAAAGTCACTGGAATGTTCCTCGATGATTCGACCCTAATGACATGGTGCATTATCTTGTTGGTAAAGACCATCTCCCCGTAGGAAAAACTGTTGCCATGAATGGGTTAACCTGGTATGCAACTATGTTCAAGTAGCTTACAGACGTCAGGGATTGTTCTATGAGGATTATGGGTCCTAATGTGCTCCATGAAAACATTTTTCCAGGGCGAGAAACCATGAAAACCTAAGCGAGCCCATTGTTATAGATGGAGGGTGGTCATAATGTAATGGCTCTTCGGTGTATACCGTATAATATTATATACGGTCAATCCAAGCACCAGGGTGCATCATCCGTAAAAATGCATTCTGCTGATAATGAACCCAAAGTAATTTTTACCGAAATTCGATCCGGGGTTTTCTACAACGTATATGGAAGCAAAATCTGTGTAACTTTTGTCAGTCAAAACTTTCAGAATCCATCGTGAAGAATTTCCTTGTCTAATAAATTAGCTTTATGAATTTTTTTCAGGTACTTTATTCATGATTAATGCAAAATGATTTTAACTAAAATGAAACTAATTACGTAATCATCTTCCGGCTTAAGTTCCTTCCTTAAAAAGATCCTAATTTCCTCTGAATATTTTAATAAACGGAAATGCAATAAAAGTTTCTAAAAATATACACATAATCTAATTGAAATTTATTTTAATGTATGTAAATAATTAGTTTCTTTTCTGTTCACTAATAAAAAAAACTATGTTCCTTTAATTAAAAAAAAAATGAATTCGTACTAATGGGATCTGTCAAAAATTTTTTAATCTTTTTCAAAATTTCTTTGTTTTTTGTTTTAAAAGGTTCAGAGTATCTGTTATGATAATGTAATAAATTAACTAATCTTCTATNTTTTACTAAAGATATTTTATGAAAAGGAATGAAGTTTTAATGCTTTTATTACTACAAAAGAATTTAATTTTTGTATTACAATATATATATATATATCCAGAGTTATGGACTTAGATCGTTCCTGAGGCACATATTAATACAATGTTGGTCCCTTTTTTTGCGTCGATAAAAGCCTGCACACGTCAAGGAAGACTTTCCACTGAAGACTAGGAAGATGGGTGTTTCTGATAGGTGGCCATAGGAACTGATTTCCAGGCTTCAATCCCAGTTGAAGTGAGTGCTTGCAGTGAGAATGGTCGATGTGGCTGGCTTCATAATTCGTGGCTGGCCCTTTAATTCGTCCTAAAAGTGTTTTATGGGATCGGGGCTCTGAAAAGGCAGTTTTCGAACACCCATTTCGTTAAACTACATCTGTGCAAGCCTCAATGTGTGAGTGGAGGAGTTATCCTGCTGGAAGAGAAAAGGGCCTTACTCGAAATATTGCCATAGAGTTGGAAGTACAGCATTGTCCAGAATGTCCACATAGATCTCCTAATTCATGTTTCCATCCACAGGAACTAACGAACTCAGGCTAAGCCATGAAAAACAATCCCCACACCCTTATTACTTCCACCACCACAATAACCGGGTATCCGGATACTTTGGCCAGTATATATATATANTATATATATATATATATATATATATAATTTAAATTCTTGCAAATAATCGTATGTAATAATAAAAAATAACGTTTCTGTTTATATCTTTCTTTTCAGGGAATCAACACGTGCTTGTTTACCAACCGGAGAGTGGAGTGGTGTGATGGCAAGTTGCGGTGAGTTTTTCTTTTTCACATAACAGGCTTCAAAAAGTTCTCTGGTAAAATTTTGTCCACATATTTTTTAGTATTTTATTTAAAAAAAATTGAATTTAGGAACTGAATTTCGAAAAACTGATTTCGAGAATGTAACCCTTACAGTAAACAAATTATACTTTGATTCGTGTATACTAAGACATTCAAAACTAATCGACAATTTAAAAAAATAAAAAACCGAATATGATAGAAAATTATGCTTTGTTTTACTTAAATAGGATTTATAATCGCCTAGGTTCACAATTAGTTACGAAGTTCGCCAAAACAGATGGAGTTGCTCATTTTGAAAAATGGGGTAAGGCTATTTTATACCAAGGATAACAGAGACCCGGCTCACAAAGTCATTATCCCCTTCACTCGTTGGTAACCAGTAATGTTATTGTAACTAGATAAAATGGCGCAACTGAGTGAAAAACTGAAGTAGTAAATAAATATGCTCATAGATGTTAAGAGAAATCTTACCCATGACTCTTTTCCAAAGTACGATGCAGCTGATGCTGCTAACAAGAGATAACGGAAAAGTTACTGATTGTGTCAGAAAAATATTTTTTTAGATATAACATCTTCTTTTTCTCCTTGTTCGACTAGTAATAAGTTGTTGTAGCTAATTTCCAGCCTTATCTGACTCCGTCAGACCAGGTTTGTGAACCCATTGACACACATGAAATCAGTGACCAATAGAGGAGGAAATATGGATGTCTTTCCATGTTCTTTTAACGTATGGATCACTCTAAGATGTGTTCAGATGAAGCTCTTTGATGGTGGCATTTAGGGCAAGTTAGGGAGGTCATTCTGCCTTCAGAATATAGTAGGTACTCAATGTAGCCGCTGTCGAGAGGTGAGAGGCTGGTGTTGAACCTCCTGTCGCAAGGAAATGTTAGAGTGCTCTTTCATCACAGAACACGAAGGCGATTTAATCGGTTAACGACATGACGGAACAATTATATCGGTGTCGAAGGGTTCGGCAGAATCTTTTTCGTTTTTCCTATGCCGTTTGCTTGTGCCGAGAGAAACGGAAGTTCTGCTGACCGTAGTGAATTGCGATTTTTTTTAAAACACATTTATTGAAATCTTAAATGAAGAATTTGAGGAAGTGAAAGAAAATAAACTGATTTTCTTAATGATTTTTCTAAGCAAAATATTTCATCTATATTTTGTTGAAATTTCAAACTAAGAGTAGTGTCATCTATGTTTATAAAATGAAAATAATTGTTAAAGTGGCAAATAAAGAAGTTTTACTCTCTGCCGAAGATTATGAACTGAAAAACATTTAAATGCTATTTTATCCTTTGCAACTGCGTATTTTTACAACAATTTCGGACTTATCAAAGATTCAAAGCATAATTTCAGGCATCTTGAATAATGAAATAGTTGCATTATTCTTAATTATTTATTTTTTAACGACTGCATGATAAGTTCAAAAAAATACGAGTTAAATTTTACTGGCACTAATTCCTTAGTAAACTATAAGACAAAAGAGTAAAATCAAATGCCAAAGGAAAAGAAATTATCGGTACGATTTGATTTGATGGGAAACGTGAGTGCTCATCCGATATGTCGTTTCCGTAAACGGTATCGCTGTATCGAAACCGACACTGATGCTTTTGTATCGGCAAGTGCGAAAGCGCGTATACTTCGTCAACGTATTTTCCTAGACCCGACGACAAACGGGCTCGTTTTGTCGGTATCGTGTTGAGTAACGAAAAAGCGGGCCATCTATTGACAAATTTCTAAACTAGTATTTAAAATTGTTGGTAATAAACACTAGTTTCCTGAGCAGTACGCAAGCAAATCGCACATTTTTATCTCCTTCCCTTTATTAAATTTTTAAAATCATCCGGCTGTTAACAGTGCACAAATAGCTTAAATGCCTAGTTCATGGTTCGAAAAATATACTTTCGTCTTAAATTTTTGGAATAAAAACTGTGAGTTTGATTCTAAATTAAAAAGTTCTCAAACTACTAAGTATTAAATTAGTATTGTCTTAAACATACATTTTGAAGTGAAAATGAATTATTACTTAAACTGTACCACTAAATTTCATTCATAAAATTTCTTATTATATTCAATATTTATAGCCTGTAAATAGAAAAAAATCTTCCGTTGTTAATACATTATTCTAGATAGTTTCATCTTTTGCGAAGAAGTTTTTTTTACTACATGAAACAACCTATGAGAAGAAACGTAAACATCGTGTGTGTTTTTCGTGCACTTAACTCTAAATTCTAGTTTAAATATACTAGATATTTATTCAACACGTTTTTGACCTGGTTTAAGACAATTATTTAGAATTGAGGATATTGAAGATTTTTTCTTTTTTTGAAGTTAAAGAGTTTAGTTTTTTTTTATTCTTTTAAACTGAACAGGGATAAACTTTTTATAGAAATTCATAAGGCATTTGGTAATTTGTAAACATGAAATGCATTAAAAAATTAATTGTAAAGTGTAATAATACTAACAGCAAACTAAATCTACAATTCTAAGTCTGTAATGCTAACAGCTAACGCGACTAATACTGCATAAAATACTATTGATTGACTATAAATTAATAACCTAATTATAACTTAGAATTATACGCTAGTTTATTAAACCATTGTCTCAAAACTTGATTCAACAGTGTCAATTTATTTCTAATCTGAGGATCGTTTAGCATATATTGTTCGATACTCCACCAATAAAGTCAAGTGTTCGACACTGACTACGTCTGCAACATTTTAAACTGACTTCATTTTTTCAATTTTGCCGCCCGGACTGTGTAGGGGTCAGAGAGCTGTCCTTGCACCAGAAAGGTTCTGGGTTCGAATCCCGAGCAAGGCATGGGTGTTCTTTAATTCGCTGTATCATCTGTCCTTACCTCGTGGGAGCAATATGGGCACACTTAATACGGTGCCCCTGAAACAGAGGTCAACAAATCTGTCATGTAAATACCAGAATTGAAGAAATTTTAACACAGGCATTGGAAATAAAAAATAAATAAATAACCTTTAATCCAATCCTCCTCAAGTTGATTTTGAATTCAATATTCAAAAAATGACATTATTTATCTTTTTTTAATTATTATAGCTTTAAGTAATTATAGCTATTCATACTTTCTACCTAAAATGTGTTATGAAAATATTTTTTTTTCCAAGCTGAGCTAAGTATGGTAGTAATAATAATAGGGGAGAAATTACTGGTACCTGACCTCATTTAACTAAACCACTGCTTCCATTTCTCAGAAATCACTTAAAACACGTGACCATCATACGCCTTGCTATTAGGAAATGAGTAAAAATCAGAGTGGGCTATTTGGTTGTTGATGTCTGTGTTTTACAAATCCGAATATAAAAGTTATGAGTTTCCCTCGCAATTTAAAACTGTAGTTTCTAATCGCTCAAAGATTTATTTTAGGTGAGTTTAACATCTGATTTTGACTTTTTTTTAAAAAAAGAAACTATTGTTGTTAATTGTAAAAACATATTTTAAATATTTAATTTATGTTAAACCTTTCTAATGGTGATAACTGGGGCTGACGGATAAAGCGGAGAATTTTTCAGCCAGACATGACCGGTTAGATATATTCAGTATAACTCAAAGACAAAATTACTGGTAAGTTGGATACAATGTCTAAATAAAATGTGTATAATAACCATGTGGAAAATGCAAAAGAAGTATAATCAAAATTTTATTTATGTTTCCTGTTTTTAAATATTATCAATTTATTTAATTTACGAAAACTGCCATATATATCCTACGTTGCTTAATTTCTAAACAACTGTATGTGTAAAAGTGTAGGAGAGTCATAATAAAAATTGGTTGCATTAAATAAATATTTCAGTAAGGAAAATATAATTTTTCATTATTTAAATACATATCTCGTTTTATATGAGCAGTACAGACTGAACTGGGTATTAGCATACTTTCAAATTTGTAATACAATAAATTCTCCCTCCAAATTATACGAGGGCTGTTTTTTAAGTAAGGGCCATTTGTTGTGTACACTAATAGTTGACGCATGCGTCGCAACGAACGCTTGTGTCGTGCTCTGGTATTCCTTGGTAACAACTGTGCTCAGTTACAGCTGTGTAGGTAATCTTCTCGGTCAGTTCTGTCCTTAAAATGTTCAAATTTAACAAATTGCCCTCCACGTATGAGGTATGGACAGTGACTGATGCGCTTTTAGTCGGCAAAAATACCTGTCTGCTGCATACATTCACCGGCAGATTTGTGAAGATTACGAAGTTTCTTATTGACTTGCTAACAGGAAATTTTGCTACTCCATGACATTGACTCTCTCCACAGCTCAGTCCCGAACTTTATTGAACTCTTTTGGCTGGGAATTTTTGGAACACCTTTCCATACAGCTCAGACCTTGCGCTAAGTGATCTTAATTTTTTTCCCGATGTTCCAAACTTAATTTTGGCGGCAACTAGTACAACGATGACGAAGACGTGAAAACGGTCACAACTTCTTGGTTAGAGGCCGGGATAGCCTGGTTGGTACGGCACTGGACCCATGTCCAAGAAGTCGTGGGTTCGATCCCCTCCGGCCGAAGACTTCCAATGTAAATGGTGACTGATGTACGTTAAATCTGCCGAGTCACAAAATCCTTCATGTTCTCATAACAAATCATACCTCTGGGGGTACTGATCCAGGAGTTCTGGATTGGTTCAAAATTACAAGGCTACGGAGTTGAACATTTGAAGTCGTAAACCTAAAATTGGGTCGGCTGTTAAATGACGGTTATAAAAGGACCTCTTGGTTATCGAAGACCCATGAAGAGGGTATTCTAAATCTAGCTGTACGGTATGATAAGTGTTTAAGCCTTTACGGTATGATAAGTGCTGACAACCATTTTGAAAATAAAAAAAGAGAAACGTATGTAGAATCAGAAAATAAATTTCCTTTATAGAAATCTTCTTTCGTTTGGTTTTTATTTTCAAACGGCCCTTGTTTAAAAAACAGCCCTCGAATATATTTTTGCATTAAATCATTTCAATTTTTGAATCGAAAGCGCTTTTTTACCATTCAAAGAAAAATTTAAATAATTTATATCCGAAGAAAAAAAAACTTCTTTCAAAACCCAGTTCAGTCCAACTTTTCCCTAATAACTACTTATGAATTTTTAATACATCTCTTAGCAATTTTCTCTTTGCTTCGGTTATTTTATTAACCCGTAATTATATTACAACATTTGTATTTTATTTGTAGCGGTGAATGTAGCTTACGGCAAACCAGCTAATCAATCAAGTTCAGTTAGAGGTGGCGATGCAAGTCACGGGAACGACGGGGATTTGACAACCGTTCACGAGAACAGGTACTGCACAGAGACTAAAGCAGAAGATTCTCCTTGGTGGCAAGTAGATCTTCTTCATCCTTATCCTATCCAAGTTGTTCGATTGGTCACCCGAGGATGTTGTGGTAAGTAACGCCTCATTTCCTTAATTTATTTATACACTTATATCATTCATTCGATAACAGTTACTAAACTTATTCACCCGACTAGTTAGTTTTATTATCGTTATAAATTAAAGCAGTTTTGTCAGATTAGTATTGCTTTTATACCGTTAATATGTTAGATTGTTTGAGTATGCATGGTAAAGCGTGATGTTTGACTCAGAGCGATGAAATGAAGCATTATTTTAAAGAGGTTTGACCTCAACTTTTGTAGCGAAGAAAAGAAAATTGTCATTATTTCAGTTCTAACCAGTGGTCCGAAGTATCGCATTACAAGTAGTGAAACTACTGTGGTCGCTACTTTTTTATTGTACTGTAGTGTGCTACTATTTTAAAAAAGTAGTGTAGTATGCGATGCAGAAAAAGCAGTAGTTTGTAGTGATTCCTGGTAAATTACTTTTTACATATAATTCAGTAAAGAAACAGGGCCCTAACACAACAAATTTTTCGAATTTGATGGATGCCAATCTTCGCCGGTCTGTCAGTTGACGCCATTCAAAATGCCCCTTTGACTGTGAGTCGTCGTTGTTGTTGTTCATTTACGTTGTACTAGAGCTGCACAATGGGCTATTGGCGACGGTCTGGGAAACATCCCTGGAGGATGATCCGAAGACATGCCATCACAATGTTGATCCTCTGCAGAGGGGATGGCACCCCCACTTCGGTAGCCCGACGACCTGCACGCGAAGTCGAGCACTTTACGGTAGAACAGTTTAACGAGGACCAATACCGCACACCCTCCGTCCCAACCCGTAGCCAGTGATGCTTCACTTCGGTGATCTGCTGGGAACCGCGTCTTAACGATTAGTCCACTGCGGGACTTGACGGTGAGTCAATTTGAATTGTGTATATAGAGACACGTGTATAGTTCGTTCTCCAGGAGTTCACACTTGGCTCCACCTCCTCGGACGCAGAGTTCATTTCAGCGCGGGAGTTAGAAGAGAAACATCTCCGTGCTTGAAATTGAGACAACCCTTAATTTGCGCCAAACATGAACAGTGAATTATTTTTCAGTTACTTACTTCGCTTTATCATGTGCTATTATACATTTTGTTACTTTAGCTAATTAAATATAGTTTAAATTTAAAAACTGCTGTTCTCCCAGTAAAATGACTCATAAAGCACAAACTATTCACTCAAAGGAAATAAATATCATAAAAAATTGTGCCAAATATCATCAAATTTATGAAATATTTATTGTTAAAAAAATGCACATAAAGTTTGCGAAATAAATATTTTTGCCAAACGATCGCCAAATATCAACATTGTTCAGGATTGCTCACATCCTTCTCCCAAAAATAGCGAAATAGTGTCGTCGCATACCACGTGACGAAGGCGGAGTCAAGTGCCAACTCCTGGTGAACGAACTATAACTAATATATTAGCAAGCCATTATGAATAATAGATAATTTATCACTTTGGTCACATTTTCACTTGAAAATGTTCACTAGTGAAACACTGATGTTATTTTAAAGGAAGGGAACATATTTTTGATGTACATAATTTTTTAGAGGAAATAAAAGTGTGTTAAGCACTTAATCGAAACAGTTACTTGATAATTTATTAATATTTTTCAAATTAAATATTCGATGACGAGAAAGGCATAAAAAGTTGAAGGTGTAATGAACAAATTGAATCGATTTAGAATACAAACCGGCTCATGTAAACATGAATAAATATTTCTTAATAATTTCTCATTTTTAATGTAAGCCAATTTAAAACCATTTTAAACAAGGGTGTAAATTATGTTCTCCAGCAAAGGGCGTCACCTTGAAGTAGTGATGTAGCTACTACATTTCGAAAGTAGTTTGTAGTCACTACATTTAATAAAATAGTAGTTGTAGCTAACTACATTTGTATTAAAATAGTTGTAGTAAACTACACAAATAATGTAGTTTTTCTGACCACTGGTTCGAACAATAGTAAGTACCTAAATAATAGATATGGTTCCTTAAAACAGAATGATAATAGTTACGATTATTTTTTCATTAATTATGGAAGCATTTTGTATTGATATTGTTTTGCTGTAATTATCTTTTAATCGTAAGAAAAGAATTTGTTATTATTTAAAGTTATTGGATTAAGTTCGTTTCCCTTGACCTATCGACACGGTATGAATTTCTTAATGATAATAACCAGTTCACTATTTAAAATATTTTGAAGAGATAACATTAATGTGTTTAATTTGTTCTTAAAATAACGCAAGAAGTTCCTGATTTTAAAAATTTCCTTTTTTGGCAAGCATTGCAATTTTTGATTAAAAATTAAAATCAAGCATTTTATTTGAATGTTTAAAAAAATAAAAAAAACTTCTTAGAGTAGTTTTGTTGTCTTTTTCATGCTTAGTCATGTCTTAATTAACTAACTGACCCGACTAGTTAGTTTTATTATTATTATTATTATAATTTAAAACAGTTTAGTAAGATAAGTATTGATATAATTTATGTTTTTATCTTATTAATGAGTTTGATTGTTTTATTATGTGTGACTCTAGAACCCATATTGTTGAACCTAGAAAAGGGAAATAGCGCAAAAGCATTATTTGAGACAATTTTAACCTCAACTTTTACAGCGAAGTGAAGAAAATTGTCATTGTTTGAGTTCTAACAGAGTAAAATACCTAAATATTCATGTTTCTTTAAAACGAGACGAAACGAATCATTTTTCCATTAAGTATTAAAAGCATTTTTTAAAAATTTTGTATTGATATTGTTTTATAGAGATTATCTTTGAATCGTAAGATAACTTTTAAATTTGTTCTTGAAATAATACAAGAAGATTCCATTTTCAAAAATTAAAATTTTTTGACAAAAATTGTAATTTTTACTTAAAAAAAATTTATTAATCAATATTTCATAAATTAATAATTCATAAATTAAAATTTATGAAATATTTTCATTAAAAAGTTCGTAATTTAGCTTACGTAAATACTTTAAATTGGAATTTAAAACAAAGAACCATAAAAATGATACTGTTAGAAACTTTGAATCGCGTAAAACCATAATATCGTTCAAACTGACTGCTATCTTCACTGTTAGAAATTTCTCGGCAAAAAATGCTAAATAGTAATTTATTTAATTGTTATCTTCAACCAAAACTGTCAAATAATCATAAAAAGAGCTATATTAAAACGATTAAGTGTTTTTACTTAATATGGTTTAACAACTAGAATTCTATCCGCGTCAACTAAGCCGACCATATGAATCCATTTTGTTCCGTGCAACTGGGTACATACTATAGCTGAGAGAGCTGATCGGTCAATCTTATGTTGCACTGACCAGGGGTATGAATTCCAGCCTTGATACTACAATACTTCTTCCATTCCTTCAATACTTGAAGAGTTTCCAGTGTTCTGTACTTTTCAATCGGTGATCCTGGATTATTAGAATACGACACTCGTACAAATCGCGCAACACCCACAGAGAGCCAATGTCCATCCAAGCTCTATTTTTATGGTTTAGAAACTATATCGGTTGTAAAATGGTCACAAAACCATATATTTTTATATTCACGATATTTTAACCATTCCAGTTGTAAACGGTTTTAAAGCCGTAAAGGTAAAAAAAGTGTTCTTAAACATAGACTTATGGTTAATCGAATAGACAGGTTGCTGCTGGTTATTTTACCGTAATTTCAGAATGAAAATTCTAACAGTGCATGGTGTCAAATTTGACCATATTATCGTGTTAAATTAAGCTGCTTAAACTTAATTAAATGACACTTGGGCTGAAACTCTGTTTAATTTATTACCTTATAAAATTTGAAGCAAATTTACTTGATATTATGGTTTAAAGTTATGACGACTTTTCTGATGGCTTACCATTTTTGTGACTATACTGACAATGTTTCATGGAGTATGGACGAATGCCTCTTATACTTTTAGTATATCTTAAGTTACGTGACATAAAACTGATGAAACTTCAGGCCTGTTAAAAGTCCTTTCTTTTATTAAATCACTCTTTGCCAGATTCTCTCACAACGCTTAAGAAATAATTACATTTTGTTTATTTCTTGTTTAGTACGTGCTTTAAGCGCAATTTCGGCACATCGATTATTATAACACGAAGGTGCTTTCGGTTGACGTGTTTGACACGAGAAATAAGATTATAGACAAAATCAGCTTTTCACTTGTCTCATTCCTCATCGCTACTGAAGAAATATTTCCGTTTTCAATGATAACGAGTTGTTTTGCGTGCTTGGTTAACCGACCATCATTCCAGCCTAAATGTAATTTAAATGTCTCATTATTATATGGAGCATTTATTATTTTTTTAAACTATTTCTTTGATCAGAAATAAAGGATTTCTTAAGTTTTTTTGGTCATTTTGTTTAATACTAACATTTTAATGGGTTGTGTTAATACTATCTTCATCTCAGGTTTTACTTTATGGAAAGTTTATTATGAATTAAGGGGAAAGTACAAATGTTGCAAAACTGTTGTGTTAAACTGAGAAAAAAAAAGTATGGTTAAAACTACCAGAACATGGCAAAATTGACAGTATTTCTATCTCTCTGAGAACACAAAAGAAAAAAAAAGAAAAAAACTCGGTAATTTTTATCAAAGGCACTGGTAATGATTTTGGTAAAATTAACTATATAATATAGTCTTATAATAAATGATAAAAGCTGGTAATGATAGCTTAGAACATGGCATAAAAACCATTTATTTGGCTAAATTCACTTTTCAGTTTCGTGTTTTTGATTAAATGTGTGGGAAGTATAATTTTGAAAAGCAGAGTTTTCGGTAAACCGATACCATATGAACGGAAAAATACTGTATGAACTGCCACCATATGAACGGAAACCGTATATTTTGGTCTTATTTATCATAAATATGTTTTTTTAGAAACGTCATTACCATGCAATTCGGTAATTTTATCAGAATTTTTGTACTCCGTGCATGAAAACCAATCAATAAAATTTTTTCTTCAATTATAATGTAAATAACACGTAAATGTAAGACGAATAGGAAAGTATGTATATAATATAATAAATAAAGTATGTTGCATATTACTGTATATGCAAGTATGCTGCACCAGTTAGTTTAACGAATACTTAATAAGATGAAAGCAGCTTTAAGCAGTTTTTTTGGGCTGAGTGTTTAATTAACTAGATTTTAAAAATTGAAATTTCATTGCTTCCAGATTTTGTCACACCTTTCAAATGTGTCTTGGTTGGTGGGTAATAACAGACTTCTTTCCATAAATAGATTTATGCATACATTTTTTTTGTATAAGGATTGCTGGTATTAAATTCAATATTTTCAGAAAAACTCAGAAAAATGCTGTAGAACTTGCTTAATTTTTTTTCTGGAAAACTTTTTTAAGTTTTTATAATTTTTTTCATCTAGCAGAGACCTTTAAAATGTAATCTGATATTCAATATAATATTAAAAGTCTGATTTGTATTATGAAAGTCATTCTAAGTTCATAAACCAAAATAAGAGAGTGCTCCATCAGAACTTCAAAGCTTAGTTTTTCAAACACTCTCTGTGTAACACGTCTTTGTTGAATAAAACCTAAAAATATTAAATTTTTGTTTCAGGACATCAACCTCTTCAAGATCTTGAAATCAGAGTTGGTAATAGCTCAACTGTCCAGGGAAATAGATTATGTGCTTGGTACCCCAAAACATTAGGTATATTCAGCTTATTATCCACTTAAAAAACTTAATAGTCATGATGGCTATTACTTACAAAGTTTTTTTAATTTATTCTAATTTCAGATGATGGAGTGACGAAAGATTTTGACTGCGCCTACCCTATCGTAGGTCGATATGTTTATGTACAAATGGTGGGAATACAAGGTTCTCTTACTGTTTGTGAAGTAATGGTCTTTACAACTCAAGGTAAGGGGAATTATAAATTTTCGTAATAAAATTCTTTGCCTACTCTTTTCAATCGAACAAGTATGATTTTAGGTTACTCGAAGTTGTACCGATTTGGCAACCTGTTCGATTTATTACTTTTTAGACTTCTGATTTTTTGAAGTTTTACAGAATAAAATATTGTAAAAATTACAAAAGTTTAAATCTTATAGAATTGCCTTTTTATAAATTCTGTTCCAGTTCATCATAAATCAATACTTTAAATCGTTATATCTATTAAATTTGCTGTAATTGTAAAATATTGTTACACTGAATTATGTTTTTATATTTATTTTATTTTATTGGGAGTCATATAATCGTGCAATCAAATGTAAATTACAGTAATTTAACTGAACTCATTACTAAGATTGCGACAATTTTGAACGATATTACTATACAGCGAGCACCAACTTTTTTAAAAGCTTAATGATTTATAACATATGCAGTTAGTAAGATGCAATTTGAAATTTATGAAGTTGAAATATCTTGCTGAATGGATTTGCTGAATTTAAGTTAATTGCATAATATTGTACTCAATAAATAATATAAAATAAAGTACAATATAAACTATTTTTCTTTGAAATGGTTGCTATCGTCGAGATGACCCTAATGGGCTATTGGCGATGGTACACATGATCTCAAATTTTGGTTTCCATGAATTAGTTGATTGATTCCAAATCTTTGACTGTAATTTAAATCCAGCTTATTTCTACATTATCTACCTTGAGAAGCCTTACATTTAATGGTTTTTGTGATTTCATTCTAAAAACATAAATCTGAATTTTTATAAATCTCAAAGCAATATTTCAATTCTGTTTCCAGAAATCTCCTCTGGTCGTTGTGGCAATCAGCTGGAACCTTTAGAGCTTACTACATTCAGTCGAACTTGCTACGAATTCCAAGTACAGAAAGGTGGATCATACGATACTGCAGAAGAATACTGTCGAGCACGAGGAGGTCTGATGTTACACGGAGATCGCGATCTTTCGCATCATTTCATAGCTTCTGAACTCGAGAGAAGAAAAGATTCCCTTAAGTCTAAGTTAGTGTGGCTTGGAGCACAGCGAGATCAAGGGCTGCGAGCCAAAACATGGCACTGGGTTGATGGTGAGTAAAATTTTTGAAGTTATTAAATCTTTAAAAATTGTTTTATTTCAAAGTTTTTATAATTTTGAACTGATATGCTTTATTATAATGCTCTGTGCAAAGATACAAGGAATTAAATCTACCAACTTAAGGTATCCAACTAGTTTCGACAATTTTTTTTCTAAATATTAATATAAAATTAAAAAGAAACTAGCTTATTTGTATTAATATGTGCAAAAACTTATAAAACTAGCAAAACAACTCTAATTATTATTTACTTTAAATGGCTATTTTTTGGTAAAAAAAAGTAAAGCATTTTTTTTTCTTACACGCAAAACCCTGTAGTAAAAATAGCACATTTTTAAAAATTATCTCCCTTGTTTTTGCGAAAACTCAATCATAAAAAATGAGATTCTACTTGTTTCTCTTAGTATACAGTTCAAAATATGCGTGCTATAATCATAAAAACTCATGAAAAATTATAGACAGATATTTTAAAAACATGAGATATCGTGTTTAAGGGTGTAAGGGGGTTCAAAATGTAGAAAAAATCTGACAGATATTTTAAAAACATGAGATATCGTGTTTAAGGGTGTAAGGTCGTTTAAAATGTAAAAAAAAATCTGATTTTGTGATAAGCGCATTTAAGCACATAAAATCATTAGTCTATCCACTGTTATCACCTTACACAAAAACTATTATAACTCAGTAAATAATTAGAGTACAGGCAGGAGTAAAGTATTTTTAGAAATCCAAGAGTACAGGAATTCTAAATTTATAATAAACTCATTTTCGAAAATTTAGTCCAAAATCATATTACTGGATCAATATATCAATCTCAAATATTGGATTTTACCTCGGCTATGTATCATACTTGTTGATCAAACTAAACGTCCACCTACTTTAATTAGATTATTCAATTTTGATTTTGACACAGCCCAATGCTGATTTTTTTAAAGAATAAATTAAAAGAGACAGTATTTTAGTCATAAATATTTATTACCTACTTTAAGGACGAAAACTATGCATCATATTTTCTACTAAAAATAAATAGACTACCTCTTTTAAATTAAAATAAATGAGAATTGTGAACCATGAAACACAGCTATCCAACAGTAATAAAAGTAAGTACTTATTGATTTTTAGTGTTGAAGTTAACTGTAACTATTAATTTATTTAGTACACAATGTTTTTGTTGCAATAATTCCACCAAATATTGTTCATCAGCTGTAATAACTGGGTAATAATGCAACGCATATAAACTTTTAGTACTAAACGTAAAATATGATAGTATTTCGGAAGAATGAATAGAGAAGAGAGCATTAGGGCTTTGAAAGCAAATAAATGCACAAAAGTATTGTGGAAAGAATGGTTACTAAAGAATTGTCTCATAGAAAAATGGCCAAAAAGGCGAAGTAAGACTTCCAAATTTCATGAAAAAAAAATACAAAACATACAATTATCAACGTAGGAAAGCTTAAATGAAAGTCAATACCAGTTGCCCATTTAAGGTGTCTAATAATAATAATATGAAGAAAATACATTATTTTAAGTTCAGTGATGCAGAAGAATCACAGATTTATTATCTGCGATAAATAATTATCTTATTTTGAGATTATTTAAATAATTAAAGCATGAGATAATTTAATGATAAAGGCTTTTCTCCGTAGTTCAATTTATAATAAAATCACTTCTCTGATACGCTCAAGAACTATGTATAATGAAAGTTCAAAGATTTATAATTCTATTATATTAAATATTATTTGCAAACAGAAGTTTCTTCGAAATGAAATGAAAATCAGATTTGGTCAGTGTTGCGTGAATCTGATTATGGAGATATAAATATTTTCCAAGAAGTAATCCTCGATCATCTTATTCTATTATTGAAAGGTCATCTCATTCGCAAGAAGTTTTCTTTCTCAATTGTTCTAAAAAGAAAGTAACAATTTTATAAGTCTATATATAAACACCCCAGATTTTCTTTTCAAGCTAATAATCTATATTTAGAGAAAGAAGTAAATAGCATCTGGTTTAGAATTAACAGACCAAGCAAAAATATTGTTACTTGATATAATTTGCTTAACTTGCAACATATCTAACTATATATGAAAGCCTATAGGCAGTTTTTATAGTTTCGTGAATTTTAATTGAATATGATTTTAAGATACAAAGAAAATGGAGATATCTTTAACAGTCCATAACAACATGAAACGAATAAAAGTTAGAGCTGTATTTATTTGTGAACTATTCATTAAAATTAATCTCTCATATTACTACTTTTCGATTTTGATTGTAATTAAAATAAATAATATTTATTATTTATTATAATATTAAAAATTGCATACTATTACCGTATTAAGTAACATTTTATGATTAATATATTTAGTTAACTATTTACAATTATGAAACAATAAATAAGTTATACTTCCTTTTTGATTAGCTATATTTACTTTTGAATTAAATGTTATGCGAAACTGTGCTCATTCAATGCATGCGATTAAAATGATAAATACAAAATAAATATTCACAATCCTAAATCAGTATTAAGAATTAAATTTTCTTACAATTGCTAAATAATTTCTTTGGTGAAAAATGGGCGAGTTCTTATCGTAACCGAAAATTCTATAAGAGTTTAAAAAGCAAGTATATGGATGAAGCTGCACTGTTAACCGAGCAAAATTTCTTGATTTACATACTATTTTCCATAGAATCGAAAGCTAAATTAGTGGAACTAATTCTATGTCTATACTACAGTCTAACCTCGCTATAATGAACCCGGTAATTAATAAACGCTCGATCGTGGTGAACATTTTCAAGTGATCCCGTTTAAAGTGCTATTTAACTATTATTCTTTCATGCACTTATAGTGAAAAGATAATATATTGGTAGTTAATTTACAGTGAACACATATTCTTTCCCCCCCCTCAGCTATTTAGATAAATCTAACAAAATTTTTAGGCAATGTAATAAGCACAAAAGTATATACTACTTATGATTTTTAATTAAAAACGAAGTAATGCACATTATAATGTAGTAAAGTCGTTGGAATAAATAATTCGAGTAGTTCCGAAAACAGACACATATAAGGGTGACTCGTTAGCGCGGAAATTCCCTCTCAATTTTTCTCAAAAGTAAAGGAAATGGAAAAGATGAACAACTAAAGAATTCCAGAAAAAATGAAAATTTAAAAAATAGACAATTAAAAAATTTCTAATTAGTAGTCAATCACTTCGTTATATGGTAAATATTTGTAATGTTTTTAACATTAAAATTTCCGTTAAAAAGGAAATTCGCTATAAGGAAACTTCATAGTAGAGAAACTCCACATTTTTCCTTTTCTAATAAATTATAAAGTAAATTTTTGTACCAAAAATACTGCTGCAAAGATTTCGGATATAGAGAACTTTTGTTCATAGTGGACTTAGTGCTAGGACTACAGGAAGTTCACTATAACGAGGTCCAACTGTATAAAACTTTATGGGTTATTTTATTTAGATAATTTTAAATTTTTATGTAAAAATGTGTTTGCAGTCAAGAAATAAGAATTATTGAGAAGCAACGGGTGAAGGAGCGAGAAGGAATTATTTATTTTCTTTGTATTATTTTTTTATTTTCTTTGTATCTTTTATTTGTTTAGGTTTATATTTTCATTTTAAATTGAAAAATTAGGGACTTTTAATCACGCCATATTCTTGTGTTATTTTAGGAAGCAGTGTGCAGCAGTTTTTATGGGCAGAAGATCAACCAAATAACTATAATGGCCAACAAAATTGCATCGTTTTGGATGGTGGTCGAAAATGGCTGTGGAACGATGTGACTTGCGATCTTGATTACCTTCCATGGGTTTGCCAATACCGTGAGTTATTATTCTTTTCTTCTTTTTTTTCCTTTTAAAAGCAAAATAGAATAACATAAATTCATTAATTGGAAGAACATTAATGCAATATAATTTCACGTTGAATTAATTTAAATCATTTTTTGAGCACTTGATTTGACTCTGAAATTGCTCGGGAGATTCACTTAACATGGTCTGAACATGAACAAGGTCGCAGCTCTTTCGCCAAGGAAAACAAACAAGCCACAGTTTAAGTGCCTTACACTTGAAAAAAAGGTATAATTTTAAACTGTATGTGCTCTCTTGATGTGAAGAATCATCTGGGATTTAGAACAGACAAATATTTAAAATAGTTTAAAGCTGTTTTTCGAAGGCTCTGTTGATAATAATGCTTTTGCTGCGAAATAATGCTTTTTTGCGAATAATATACTATTTTTATAACTGTTGTCAGTTTGCAACTGTTACTCATGACTGTTACGTCAAGTTTAGTTCATCTAAAACCAGCGCTTTCTATGCTTATTTTAAAGATGGCGCAAAACACCAATAAGGTGAAAAGCCACAGTTTCGTGAAAATGAAAAGCGTTTGTGGTCTAATTTTTTAATATTTACAAACTTACTCCAATGCTGCATTATTAAAAATTTGCTTGGGTTAAAAAAATTTGCAAAAATTGAGAATAGGACAGTGATTTTCATCTAGGTAGAAAAATGCCTCCAAATTGACGATTTTTTAAATAATTTCAATACGTTATTAGTTATACGTAATAGTTATTGGTGTGCTCTAAGGCACAGATAATTCTTCATGGCAAGATTATACATATAGTTTAAAATCATCACATTGATTCAAGTGTAAGGCGCTTAAATTAAAGCTTTTTTTTAATATTTTCATGCAGTTGGTGACAGAGCTTCGAAAAACAGCCTTAACATGGTTAACATGGTCGAATCTCTTTCGCTAAGGAAAATAAAAAAAATCTGCAGTTTAAGTGCTTTACACTTGAAAAAAAGCTATAATTTTAAACTGCATATGCAATGTTACTGTGAAGAATTCTCAGGATTTTTGAGCAGATAATTGATTAAAACATTTGAAAGGTTAATAAACATTTTAAAAAATTCCCAATTTGGAGAGTTATTTCCACCTAGAGCAAAATTTTCAAAATTAATGCCTTATTCCCAATTTTTGAAAATTTTTTAAGGTCTAACATAATGCAGCATTGGAGTAAATATCTAAATGTTAAAAAATTAGACCACAAATGCTTTTCATTTTCTCAAAACTGTAGCTTTTTTTCATATTGATTTTTTACGCCATTTATTTTCAGAATAAACATAAACCTGGCTAAAGATAAGATAAACTTCACCTAACGGTCATGAATAACTGTTTGAAATTCATATCAGTTTTGAAAATACCGTATTATTTGCAAAAAAACATCATTTCATGGGACTGCAATGCCTTCAAAACACAGCCCTCTTTTTCAGCTGTGCTGAAAAACAAAAAACAATCAAGTCATACATTAGAAACGAGTGGCCCTGTTTAATTTCTAGCATTAACTCACCGCGAGGCAAAAAAATTTCAACAAAAAATTTAGTCAAGGAAAAATAACTGTCACTGTATGGAGAAACGATATGCTTTGATTATCCTGCTGTTTAAAGGATAAAAACTATTTTTGTTTTACTATATAATTTTGTCGAAGTAAAGTGGGACAGTTTTTATCTCACCACCCTGAAATGGTTAAAGGATACTTAAGACTGCTAAATAATACTCACTTTTTAATGATTTTTTTGTAATAAATAATTAACTATTTCTATAGAATTAAATAATATTTGTAATGTTCCATCATTAATTTTTATAGCATTCATTTTTCTATATTTTTACAATATTATATTAGATACATTGAAAATTACATACATTTTATATTTCAATCGGCGTAATTTCATCTGAAATTTTTAAAAATTTAAAGTATTTTTTAAAAGTTACTATTAACATTAATTTATTTTACGTTATCTACTTCTATTTATGAGACAATTGATATTATTCAAGAAAGAAAAAATAAATATTTATACTAACGCCGTGATCATTTTGTAACATTTTATTCCGTAATTATTTTCTTTTGCTATAGTTTAATTCAAAAATAAAAGTTAAAAATTGATAAACCGAAAATGATTTCGAAAATTTTCAACTATTTTCCAAAAAGGTACTTTTTTCTAGTTTTTTTTATGAAACTAAAATCCGGAGTTATTCAAAAATGCTAAAATTTCGCATATCTTTTAATTTATTGGTGTAGGTGTGTGTTTGTTTTGATAAGTTCAAAGTGTGTTCAAAGTCAAAAATGTATTTTGATAAATTCCACTTTATTAAGCAACAAAATATTAATTGTATTTTATTAAAATAACTTTTTTAAAAATTTAAATTATTATTTTTTATAGCAAAATTAGAAAACCAACTAATACCAACAAACCTTGCAGAATAACAATATACAATAATAAACAAACCTTACAGAAAATACGAATACTGATTTTCTTTTCTCTACTTCATTAGGATAAAATACAATACTTTTAAAAGAAAATTACAAAGCTCTCTATTTTTATGACTAGTAAAAATAATAGCATTCTTTCCTTAGAAAACTTTTGTAATACTATCACATTTTGTTGAATAGCCAGAACAAAAGAAGATTAGATGAGGTATCTGAAAGTAATTTATAGATTACCTCATTATTCTAACGAGACATCAATTATTTTTTTAAAACGATTCGCTGTTATGGTCAGAGTCCAATTAATTAAATTAAACTTTAAAAAGAGTACTCTAATTGTATCAGCATTCTTTAAAAAATCATTGAGACAATCAGAGCGGTAAATGAACTCGAAGCAGATCGGTTCTTTTAGAACTTTGTTTATTTTTATTTTCGGAAAGAATTTTAAACGCTAATGTGCGTAAAATTGATTTCTTAATTAATTTTTTTAAGAGATATATTATCATATTAATTTCGAGATGCAAAATAGTTATACATTCGAATAAAAATTAGTATTTTGTTATTTTTTATTCAAAATTCCTACTTTAAAAAGCTGATAGTGCTGCTATCTACTAATGATTTTTATAAACATAAATAAGTTCTCTTAAGTTATCTTTGGTTTTTAAGTCATTTTCAGGCCAGCTAACAAAATTAAGTTTAAGTATCTTAAAGATCCTTTCAGCATTTGTAATCGCTGAAGCATTTACCACTTATCATGCCAAAAAAAATCTATTTCATGTAAACATGAATTAGAACTTCTAAATATCTCCTCATACTTAATTAAGCCAATTTTTCATTCAAAATAAATATTGGTGAAAATTAAGTTCTACAGTTAAGTTTGTTTTCTAAAAGTAGCGAAGTAGTGACTGCATTTCGAAAGTAGTTTGTAGTTGGTACATTAAAAAAAAAGTAGCTGTAGTTCATTACAATTGTAATAAAAGTAGCTGTAGTTAACTGTGAAGAAAATGTAGTTTCCGACCACTGGTGTAAACTATACTCTCCAGTAAAGTAATAGAGTAGTAACTACAAAGTAGTTTTAAAAGTAGTAGAGTAGTAACTACATTTCGAAAGTAGTTTGTAATCGCTACGTTTCAAACAAATAGTTGTAGTTAACTACAATTGTAATAAAGTAGTTGTAGTTGCAAAATGTAGTTTCAGACTACTGGCGTAAACTATGCTCTCCAGTAAAGTACTAGAGTAGTAACTATATTTCGAAAGTAGTTTGTTGTTGCTACATTTTAAAATACGTAGTTGTAGTTAACTACAATTGTAATAAAGTAGTGGCAGTTGTAGTTAACTTCAAAGAAAATGTGGTTTTTCCAATCGCTGATATAATGTTTACTTTACAGGACCATCAAACTGTGGTAACCCAGACCGACAGGAAAACTCAACTATCTCGGAGAAAGATTTCCGCTTGGGTCAATCGGTCACTTACCAGTGCCCCACGGGCAACAAGGTGGTGGGGGATCGAGTTCGTCGGTGCGAGAGCAATGGATTCTGGAGCGGCACCGCGCCCACCTGCCAATGTGAGTGACTTAATTTATTCTTTTAATTCCTTCTCAAATTTATTCTAGAATAATTACTGATGGATACAATGAATAAACGACAGCCAAAAGCGAAATACCCTGTGTTTATCATTTCAATGTTTTCCTCTCGCTGATGGATAATTTTTTTCTTACAAATCTAAAACTGTAGATGGAGAGTTAAATTAATTTTTTATGTGTAGAAATGAAATTTGTCTAATTTTTGAGAAAATATTTTAACAACGCTGATCTGTTGTGGGTTGGGCTTTAAAGTGACTACGGTTAGTAATTTAATCACGTAGTTGAATTGTTTTTCAACTAAAGTGTTTTAGTGAATTGAGGTGAGAAGTTATTATGCTATTCTTGCAAATTGGAGTGAATTGAGGCGCGTTTAAACTTTTGATTGGTAGTTTTAGTTTAATCGGGAGCAGCTTTCTAACTTCCGGAGTTAATTAGAAAATTTAATACAAGTGTGATGTTTTATATTAATGACTTAAAGAACACAAACTTAATTATATCCATATTTTATTCAAAAATAAAACAAATGAAAATAATGTAGTTGAATTGTTTTTCAACTTAAGTGTTTTAGTGAAATGAGGTGAGAAGTTATTATGTTATTCTTGCAAATTGGAGTGAATTGGGGCGCGTTTTAACTTATGAGTGGTAGTTTTAGTTTAATCGGGAGCAGCTTTCTAACTTCCGGAGTTAATTAGAAAATTTAATATAAGTGTGATGTTTTATATTAATGGCTTAAAGAACACAAACTTAATTATATCCATATTTCATTTGAAAGTAAAACAAATGAAAATAATGTTTTTGAGTTAATATATTGTTTTAATTTTGTTTCATTCAGACTACTTTTTAACAAATAAAAATGATATAGAAAAAATATGGCATATTTTGCAAATAAAACTTACAGTACAAAATGTCCACCTGCCTAGTTAACTGCTGCCGATCTTTAATCTAAATTTAACTAATTTCTACTAATCTAAGTAGTGCCATTGCAGCGTAGTATCATAGAAATATCGTATTTATAAGTCATTATTGAACGAAAAATAAAGTTTTTGCTTTATTGAAATGAACAGAATGAGACAAATAATTTTTAAAAACCTGAGTAAGATTTTTTAAGTTATTAAATTAAACAAATTAAAATTGTAAAATAAAAATAAATAAATAAATAAAATTAAGATAAAACTGTTAAACTGAAAATACTAACTACTAATGCTAAGAAACTAATTTAATACGCAACTAATTTAATGTTCACAATTTTAATATTTCAACTGGAAAATGTGCCAAAAAATCTTTCTATTTAAACTGTATAAAACTGCATTTGCAAAACATTTAGGCAATCATTTAAGTGCACACATTAGGGACAGTATACATACAGTATGCGCATCCGGCATTGCAAATTAATATTTTAGTGGGGGGGAAAAAAACAAAAACGTTGTCATAATTTTACAAATTAATTTTGAAGAATGTGAACAGCGATGGCTCGGTGGTCAAAGTGATAGGTTGTAGGACGGTCCTCAGTGGCGGTTTGAAGCCCACCCAGCTGCAGACCGATGAGTACCAGCTTGACTGGGAAGTAAAGGCGGTGCAGTACTATGCGCAAAGCTGACCACTTAGCCACAATCATGGCGTTGCTCACGAAATTGAGAAGCCTCTACGTCCCCCCTGGCACACAATGGGCTGTTGCGTGATTGCTTTTATGGAGGAATGGAATATTAGTTTGTGGACCAGAAGAAACTTGGTGGTTTTTCTGATAATTGCTCTCCCTCCTAGTTTCCTCTAAAAATTAAAAATATTTTCTAGGATTTTTAGACTTGTTTTCCTCCCTTATGATTCATGAGGTTTTGATAATGTTTTTCATTGTTTCTTCCTTAAATTTGTGGACCCAAACGTGGACATTTTTACACTTTATTTTCAAAAACGAATCTTATATATGCGTTAAAGGTGGGGATTTCGGAAGGCAAAGGAGGAGATTTAACTTCATGTTCTAAAATAATAACCATTTCTAATTTTTTAAATAATAATCCAAAAAAATCACTTTCACAGTAGCAGGACTTCTTACCTCTCCCTCTCTCTCTCACTTCCTCTCTTTTTTCAAATTTATTAAATGTTTTTTTTTTCACTTATAGATGTCAACTGTGGAGATTTACGGAATATAAACTTCGGAGTAGTTACGTATCCAGATGGTAGAACGACGTATAATGCGACTGCTTTATACGTCTGCCAAGAAAATTATACATTGGTTGGAAATGGACTACGTCGATGTGCCGAAGACGATAAATGGAATGGCACTGAACCAAGATGTGAATGTAAGAGCTCAACTTCCTTAGAAAACAAATGATTTCATACTGTATTTAAATTATTAATTAAGTTGAATGTAAAAAAATATTTTTGCCTCACTCTTTTGAACCTTAAAAAAGAAATACTAAAAATGTTCAGTGACTGTAATAGATTTTAGTCAAAAGTAGTTTATCTAAAAACTTTACAAAAATTTGTTTACAAGTTTCTCTTTTTAAATTATTTTGTTGTATTAGATAGATTTTTATTAGCTTGATTCATAAAGAACTCTTTTACATTTTTTCATGAACTGATGCCATTTCGATTTTCGTCTGGTGAAACTTTAAATTAGCCTTTGCAAATAATTTAATTTATTTGTTTATGAAAGAATATAAGTTCGTCAATTGATTTACAATTTTACATAGTAGTGTTTTTAAAAATGTAATAAATTAAAATAATAATCTTTTCTAATTTAAATTATTTTTGATTTAATTGTTTATTTTCTAAATTTTTTAATAGCGATAAAAATAATAAATATTAATGTTAATTATATTTTAAATAAAGTGAAATTATATTTTTATTACTGAATAAATTAATTTAAGCTTATTAGCAGGTAAATAAATACATACAAATTTTACATGCATTTTGTCTCCTTAGTTAAGTTTCTCAATTTGTGTTCAAACAATCTTAATTTCAGATTTTGTTTATTATAAAATTAAAATTTTCTTCAATTAATTGTCTTTAATTGCACTGATGGATATAATTTTTGAATATTCTTTTAATTCGAGAAATAATTATTAGAACTCTTAGTTTTATTAATGCTTTAGAATTTTTTAAAACTTTTCTTTTTTTATAACTTAAATTATTTGCTTATTATGTCCTAAATTGATTTAAAATTAAATGTGTACTAGATTTTATAAAATCTTTTTAATAAATAAAATTATAATTATAATCTCTAGTTAATGTAAATTAATTTATGAAAAAATATTAATAAAACATTAAATAGTCAAGAATATTAGCATATTAAATGTAAAAGCTTGAGTAGTTTCTCTTGATGTGGAATGACATTACCTTAGAACAGAGCAATAGTAATTTTTCGCGAAATTTCTATTGTTTGGATGCATACCTCTTCCTCCAGTAAAAAATGAAAGATAAATAAATAAAAATGAAATTTATTAATTTAAGAATTTGAAAATTAATAATTTTCCATCTCACCTCCAAGAGAAAAAAAAACAATCGTGTTATCAGAACTATAGCTAAGTAATCGCAAGGGACGTAATTATCTTTTACTTTGTATGAAGTTCTTTATTGTTTAAAATATCATTAATTTTACTTAGCAATTAATTGCCTTGAGTTATTTTATTTTATAAACGTCATTGAATAACCGACCCAAATTTTTTGGTACAATACTAATGTTCAACTGGGTAGTTTTGAACCCAATTCAGAAGACATTTCATTTCATTTTAGTTAATTCGTTGGTACATCATCTTTTTTTGCGAAAATGCATGCAAGTCACTATTTTTGCCTTAAACTTTTAGTGATGCATTTTTCGTAAGCGGGATCAGTAGGGCATGTACCAATCATGCTAGAACTGACCTTTTCACAGCATCTAAACGAGATATTGCTTCAGTTTTTTCACAGAATATTTACACTTTCATGCTGTTGATATATATTTTTCGCAGAAAATTTTACAAAAAATTATGAACTTTTAATTTTTTTAAAAAGCTTGATCAAAATCTCATAGCTCAAAAAGTATTCCCGTTTATAGGCTAAAATATCAAACAAATAATATAATTTCAAACTCCCCCCAAAAATTTCAAAGAGTATCATATCATTTCAAAGAGTATCGGAATATCATAAGTAGTTTCTAAGAAAAGGTACATCGAAGATGGTCAGTTTTAGTATTACTGATATATGCCTTACTGATTCCTCATAAGTTTTGATTTTGTTGTTAACATCGCTCTAGCGTAACACTAATGCCCTATCCATTTCTAAGTCATTCATAAATCTGATAGACCATACAGTAATCTAAGTTTATCAACTAGTCCAGATTGATATAAACTATCCCATAATTCAAGCTTTCTTCTTCTTCGCGTAACACCAGCATCTAAATCCGTTTTGGTTTCTCGCATTGAACAATGAACGATCTTAAATCATATATATATACATAAATTTTTTCCCCCGCAGATCACTGGTGTCAGAGGTTGAAGGTTCCAGCGAATGCTACAATGGAAATGACCGGAGTTAAAGCAGGAGATGAAGTCAAGTACACGTGTGACAGGGGTCACAAACTTGTGGGCGACGAAGTCCGAAAATGCCAACTCGGTGGACAATGGACCGGAAGAGATCCAATCTGCAAATGTAAGAATAACTAAGCCAGTTAATTTAATGAGTTTTAAGTCGGCAATCTCGACAAAAACAAAGAAGATTTTTTATTATATTTGATTTGATATTGTTCTATAATTAATGATTCGTTACTTTTGGAGAATTATGAATGTGATGGAAAGTTAAGATAAATCTTAGCATTTCATTAGAAAAAGAACATACTTGTTGCTATATAATTTGCTATTAAAGCACACTTTAAGAAAAAGTAGTTTAATATTGAAACATAGCATTGATACCTTGAACCATACAACGGTGCAAATTCAATACAACTTTAAAACGCAGATAACATAGAGGTCATATAAGTGTACAAAACATTTAACTCATATAAGTAAACAGAAATTCAATCACTATATTAAAAGTTATTCCAAATTTAACATTATATTAGGACTGTATTGATTTTTTTTGTATACCAATAAGAATTTCAATCCCCCTAAAGAAAAATATTTTTTTTCGTATAATTGACATTTTCACGGATATTGATAGTATTTAATTACCTGTTATTGCTGCACATCCCTAAGATCAGCAGAGCTAAATCAGTTCCATGATTTCGTGCACGCTAAAAAAGTCCAATGACATCACAGGATTGTCCGTCACATCTTGTCTGATAAGCACAGGTAAGCAAGGATGTGCTCAGGGGACGCCTGTTCATTGTAACACACGGAGCAGGTATCAATTCAAAAATTTAATATGATTTTATTACAAATATCATCTTGATTAAAAAAGATAAAAATTTATTTTCCTGGCTCCTTAAACACTCTAAAAAAATCGTTCAACATAAATCCTACATCACAATACTATGTAGATTAGCCGTAATTTAATAGGTGTTTAATGAAATCGGATTTCGTTTAATTTAGAAACATAATATTGTTTAATCAAGTTTGACGTAGATTAATTCGCGATAGAATATGGTTCAAATTAGCAGTATATTTAGATGGCAGTTAATTTGAAGCATATTATTTTTCAAGACACGCCAAAATTTCATATAGCTTGCTATGAGCTGCAAAAAGCATCTTCTTATATAAATCGAGGTTAGAAACTTCATTTATGCTTCCAATTTGAGAAACGTATTTGTTGAAACATGTCATTTTATTTATTAAATAGTATTTTTGGCAACAATTACTTAATTACTGCAACAGTTTGTCTAACATTTTGTGGATAAACTTTACGATGAAATTATTTAATAATCGTAGTTGAATAGCCGACTCAATGTTTTGGGTTTATAACTACTAGTGAACAACTTTGCAGCCTTGAGCCAAATCCAGAAGACAAGAGAGCTCCTGGATCAAGCATTGGGAAAAATTTGACTTCGCTGAGAACTTTTTGATGGAACTAACCCACATTTGCGTTATATGAGAGGAAAATCACGAAAACCTCCCACGGTTAATCTGGCGACAAAGGGACTTGAACCCCTGATCCATATACTACTAAGGGTATTTTTACGTCAGAACTGCGGCGGTGTGAGTCAGGTGTGGAATTTGTATCGACCAGCCATCGCTGGGATTTGAACCCGGCCCACTTCATTGGAAGCAAACGTTCTATCCCCTGAGCCAAAACGGTTCTTGATGAAATTTTTGTAGAAATTTCATGATGAAATGACTACTTACCTTATGATTAAGATTTTACGCTGATTAATGATGTTCAATTTTTAGATGTTGATTGTGGACGACCACTATCTTTGGGCAATGGAACCTATCGACTTCTAGACGATGGTTTAACCACGTATCAGAGTAGAGTTACTTACAAATGCAACGATAACTACACCATTGCTGGCCATGATCAGAGATCCTGTCTTGAGACTGGAAAATGGAGCGGTCGAGAACCAACATGCTCACGTATGTAATTTATCTTGTAACGATAATATCAACGTATGCGTAATATCAATATTTTATTCAACATATCGCACCCCGGCAAGAAAAGTGTCATAACTCTATAATGCAGCATTTGAGAAAAACCAACTTAAAGAATGCGATAACCTACTGAATTATACTCAAAACTGACACAACTGCCCTCAGCTGGATAAATTGCAGGTTAGAGATGTGACACTTTTTGAGCTTGAAGGGGCCATTCATGCATATTTTTTATTGACATAACCTCAAAATTGCTGTTTTTTGGTTTGTGTCATTTTTCTTGCCGGGGTGCGATATGTATCTAAATTATGAATACTATGCATGCTAAGCATTCGCCACCTCACTAAATGCGAATTTGTATATGCGAAATAAATTGTGTTTTGGCGAAAGCATTGGCGAAAGATTTTTTCTACCAAAAAATAATATATATGTGTTACAGTGAATGACAGAAATCAAGAGAATGTCGACTTTCACCGGTGAATGTCAACAATCACATAGTCGCTTCGGTGAATGTCCGAAATATTTGTTATGTCCGATTTGATATTAATTTATTCGTTGATATTATTATATTTATTATATATTTTAATATCTGCTGAGGATAGATTAGGAGAAACATCAGTGCTCGGAGTAGCAGCTAATTGCATACTAGGCAGTGACTCTTGACCTTAAAAAACATTGATGTAGAACATACCGGGCAAATGTGTACCGGGCAGTGGCATTTAACTAGACCTAGCATATATTTAGGAGATTTATCGAAGCGACTATATGCTTGTCAACACTCCTTATTAGAAACAATAGTATCATTTCAAATTAAACTGCATTAAAATTCAGAATATTACCTTATTTTACTGAAATTTTTTGCTTAACTACTGTGATTTTTATTGCTCGAAATTTAAAAGAAACTATAGCTAACTATCTATGGTGAATCATAATTTATTTTAATAATGATGCAATTGCAAGTAATTTGCAATAACTTTCGAACAATTTGGAATTTCGAAACAAAATTCGCATGAAGCTCGAAAACAAAAATGGTTCTATCAGCACTTGAAACCTTTACTATGTAGTTGCATTTCAGCAGGTTACAGATCGATCAAACTTGATATTTTCCCCCGACAAGTTTAACAGTTAAAAAATTTAATGATTCACGAACTAATAGTTGGATGTTAAATTTTTTCATTCTGTCGTTTTTGCTTCAGTACATTATTTTAGCCTGTTGTAATTTCAAAATTGTAAATCCTATAGTTTTTTCGCTGCAACACAAAATGTAACGTAAAGAAAGTGAGAAAATTTCCCGGAAAGCTTGTGAATTGGGTAAATACTTTGAATATTGTTTACCATTCCAATTAGAAATTCTTTCAAAGGGAGAAATTTGGTTTGGCGAAATTTCTTTGTAGTGACTTAAATTGTATCAGGCAATGATTCAGTTGACATCATGTTGACATCAGGCAATGATTCAGAAAATGACTTGTTTAAATAATTATTTTTCCAGTAATCGATTGTGGGAAGCCAGATGTTCCAGAAGGCGCATCAATTCCAGAGAATGCAACGTTTACAGTCCATTCTGAGATTCCATTCCGATGCAAGGCGGGTTACAAATTGTCCGCTGTGTCCACCAACGACGTCACCACCTACAAAGATGGAGGAACGACCCTCAAATGTAACCTTGATGGAAAATGGTCAGGAAGTCTACCCACCTGCATATGTAAGATAATTTTATTCGATGAAAAGATTTATGCAAATGAATTAGATACGACGGCTGTTTTTTAAGTAAGGGCAGTTTGAAAATAAAAACCAAGCGAAAGAAAATTTTCATCAAGCAATTTTTGCTTTGTTTCTACAAACGTTTCTTTTTTTTTTTTCAAAATAGTTCGCAAGTTTACTTAAACACTAATCTTCTTATCACAACTTACAACTAAATTTAGAATGCCTCTTCATCGTAACTTGCCGCCTGCTCCTATAACCAAGAGGTCACGATCGTTTTCACGTCTACCTCATCGTTGTACTGGTTGACGCCAAAATGATGTTTGAAACATCGAAAGAGATGAAAATCACTTAGCGCAAGGTCTGGGCTGTATTGAAGGTGGTTCAAAATTTCCCAGCCAAAAGAGTCCAATAAAGCTCATGATTGAGCTGCGAAGATTCATTTTCATGGAGTAGCAAAATTTAGCCAAACTTGTGCCAGTAAGAAGCTTCGTAAACTTCACAAATCTGTCGGAGAATGTATGCAGGAGACAGGTTTTTTGCCAACTAAAATCGCATCACTGACAGTACATCATACGTGACTGGCGATTTGTTAAACTTGAACATTTTAAAGACACAAAAGTGACCGTATAGGTTACCTACACAGCTGTAACTGAGCACAGTTGTTCCCAATAAATGCCTGGGCACGACGCAAGCACTCGTTTTGACTCACGTGTCACCTATTAATGCGCACAGCAAAACTGCCCTTACTTATAAAACAGCCTTCGTAATCTGAAACGATGATCACCATCAAAAAGGAGTTATATTTCTTGACATTTAAAGATAAGATCAATTGCTTCGAATTTATTATTTTGAATGTTTTTACAGAGCTGACAAAAGTTATATAGACAAATGAAGCATGCCCAAATATTAATAATAAGTGGCAGATTTCAGGTTTTCTTTTATGTTTGATTTAATAAATCTTTTGTGTGTTCAGTGCGCTAAACACAAAATCAAAAGATTGATTCAATGATCAGATTTTCGAGTGAACATTGATGATGTATGTAACTAAAAATGTAAAAAGTGATTGAACTATCTCGATGTATTACATTATAAATGATATAGATTTAAAACGAAAGTCATTTGAATTAACTCAATCTATTATTGTTAATTTTATTTTGAATTTAGCAATAATTGAAAAACATTCACATTATAATTCATTTAATTTTTATGTAATTTTAAATGTTTTTTTATTCTTATCGAAAATTAAATAGTCAAAAAGTTTGGTTTTTAAATGTATTGATTATAATCTCAAGGCTAATGTTGTTTTGAGGGTAATCCTTTATTTATTATAATTTTTATTAAATGCAAAGCTATATCACAAAGCAAGGTATAATTTCAAACAATAATTAATCTCAAATATAAAAATGTTGTATAAATTGGTTTAATATCTATTTAAGCATAACTATATGTGAATTTTATTTTTAGAAATTGTTTATTATATTTATATGTTTTCTTTAAAATAATTTTCTTTCACTTTTTCAGTTATTTAATTTTTGTCTAGAGAACTTATTATAATTTATGATTAGTTTATAATTTATCCGAAGTATTTTTTCTATTGCAAAAAAATATTTAATTCATAAACTACATGTGTATTTTTTAATAACATATTTATTACAAAATAAAATATGTATTTCTAATAATTGTTTTAATATGTATTTTTAATAACGTATTTATAACAAAATAAAATATGCAATTTTTAATAAATGTATTGATATGTATTTTTAAATAACGTATTTTTTAAGAATATATATTTTTTAATTTATACGTTAACAATTGTTTTAGATGTTGACTGTGGACGTGTGCAACCTCTTTTGAGAGGGGAAGTACAATATGCCAACGGCACCACTCATCTGGCCAGCATGGCTACTTATAACTGTAATTTAGGATTTCGAATTATTGGACCAAAAGCCAGGACTTGTATGGAAAACGGGAAATGGAGCGAGAGTGCTCCAAAATGTGAAGGTGAGAAAATTTGAAATAAATCAAAAAACAGTTCTTATTAACTTCAGGCACAATTTACGGGTTTGTTGAATGATACCTTATATTCTCCAGCTTATATGAAGACTTACCGGTAATCCAATGAACTTAAAAAATAAAAACTTAGCTTTATATAACGATTTTATTTAGTTTTAATTTATTTTATTCAATTCTAATGAATTAGTATAAACACTTATCATAGTCATATGAAGGCTTAAAAACATTCGACTTTATTCTCTTTATTTAGAAATTCGATGTGTGCCTCCAGAAGTACCAAAGAATGCTACTGTAGTTTATGGAGGTAATGACAGAGCATCTGCCGATTCATTCAGAGTAGGTTCAACAGTACAGTACCGATGTATACCAGGACATTTACCTGTTAAAGGAGAACCTTTAAGAACATGTTTGGCCTCTGGTGACTGGTCCACTGAGCCCCCGGCATGCATGTGTAAGTGTGTTTTGATTTTTTCCCCTTTAAATTTTATTTTACTAGTTTTGTGTTTTTAAGTCCACTCGTTTTTTATTAACTAGTGTCAGATTTAAATTAAAAAAGTAATTTTTTTAAAAATTTGTATGGTAAACGAAAATCTAATTAAATTTCTCAACACTAGATATTGATTGTGGCTTTCCCCGTCCTGTTCCCCATGGTCATTGGCTACTCCCATCGAACACTACCTTTTATGGAAGTCAGGCTGAATACGTGTGTGATGTTAATTATGAGATTCATGGCCCGAGAAGACGTTTGTGTTTAGAAAATGCTACCTGGAGTAACGCTGAACCGTCATGTGAAGGTAATTAAACTAAAATTGGATTCTTCTCTAAGAGGATTTTTCTGTAAAAGAACTATAAGAATTGATATGTATATATATTTAAATATATAACACTAATAAACAACTTAAATATAAAACACTTTAATAAAAAATATTTGGAAAATTTCAGCAACAAAACCCTTAGTAGGAAGGGAAATTAATATATTTATTTAAATATATATATTAATTTCCCTTCCAATTAAGTGATTTGTTGCTGAAATTTTCCAAATATTTCTTATTAAAGTGTTTTTTTTCCTAGATGACATGTAATTGTTTTAATATTCATAGATGGCACTGAAATGTAATTGGCTTCGTATTTTTTTTCGACCAAATATATTTTTAAATATTATTTTACACGATTTAAGCTTTAAGCACTGTTTTATATATTTTTCTTCTTAGTTTTCTTCTTAGTTAAGCACCGTTTTATATATTTTTCTTCGAATTTCTGTTATCTGTCAGTATATCTATTTGTATAGCATTTTAACTTTTACTCCACGTCAGTAAGTTTGTTTTCTGTTTTTATTTTATATCTCAAACTAATTTTCTCAAACTACTTGCATTTTTATTTGTTAGCAATCTAGATGCATTATTAAGAGTAATTTTTATCTTAGGATAGATATTCTTCCTTTTGAAATATCGCAAGTACCATCGCAAAGGGATGCCTCCTGAAGAGAACCCTTACGTTTCCCATTAAAAGAAATGTCTATTTTATTTTAATTTATTTTATCATTCTTCTTTATGTTTATGTATATATGTATATATATATATGTATGTATATATTTATGTATATATATGTATGTATATATATGTATGTATATATGTATGTATATATATGTATGTATTTATGTATGTATACAGGGTGTCTCAGTTAAACGTTTCAGAACTCCTAAGAGGGGTAGAGTGCATCCTGACGACTCGAAATCATATGGCAATGCGGGGTCGGAAATGCTTTCCAGAGGCGGTAGATGGCGTTGTACGAAAGTTCCGAGTTTTCCAGTGCGTTGGCTTCTTCGGTCACCCGACCTATCATGTCTTGCTTTTTATTTCTGGGGTCACATGAAAACGCTGACTTATGGCACCCCTGTTGACAATGCTGAGGAGCTGGTTGTAAAAATTGCAGTAGCTGCCGGAGAAATTCGAGAGATGTTTAGAGCATTGCTGAATGTTCGGATGTACATGCGCCAGAGATGTGAGGTGTGCATTGTAGCCGGTGGCAGAAACTTCAAACACTTACTTTGACCCATGTACCTTATGCTTATTTCAATGTATTATTTAAACGATTTTTCACTGACGGCCTCTTTCCTTTATGGTGCTTCTGTGTACATTACCGCTCCAGGAAAGCATTTCCGACCCCTTATTCCTATATGATTTCGAGTCGTCAGGATGCACTCTACCTCTCTTAGGAATTCTGAAACTCTTAACTGAGACACCCTGTATATGTATGTATATATGTATGTATATATATGTATGTATATATGTATGCATATATATGTATGTACATATGTGTATGTATATATGTGTATGTATATATGTATGTATATATGTGTATGTATATATGTATGTATATATGTAACCTCTTGTGGTCCTACTGACTTTAGAATCGCTATTTTTAAATTACTGAAATTATTATTTTTTAATTAAATTAGTCGGTTTGTACATAATAATGCAATTTTGTTGTATTTGGGTTTCAGTGGTTGCGTGTGCTGCTCCAGACCGTAAAGACGATCAAACCTTGATAGAAGGTGACACTTACATTGTAGAAAACTGGGTGAATTACAGATGCTCTACCGGCTATGAAGTAATTGGAAACAGTAGTCGAGTATGTGGAAGTGATGGAAAATGGAGTGGGGAAACTCCATCTTGTAAGCGTAAGTACATTTAATTTTGAACTTTTTCTCAAGTGTATCTTTCTACAGAATGAAACATTAAATATTGTGCAGATATGCAACCAGCATAAAAAAGCAGCATTATCTTCAATATGTGAAGGATTCAAAACAGTACCCTTGAAAGATCCTTTTTTTCTAGAATGGATAATAACTTAAATTTCATTCGTAACGTAGCTATATTCTTTCCCCCCTGTTAAGTATCGAATTATTTTCTCTATATTGTGATAGTATGTAAAACAGAATGTTCTCCTATCATATTAAAAAGAGAAATTTGGTCCTCTATAATTGTAAGCCCTTCACATATTTCAGAGTGTTTTCATAAATAGAGAAACACATGTTGTAAGAATCTAAAGGATAACAAAATAGAAGCAGCTTTTGTAATGAGCTTTAACTGTTTGACAATTTATTTGAGGGCCGGGATAACCTGGTTGTTATGACGTTAGGTTCGTGCTCGTGAGATCGGGAGTTTGAATGGCCTTGACAGAAGAATTCCCGTGTATTAAATAGTGACTGGTGCTTGTTAAATCAGTCGGGGTGACAAAGTTCTCCAAGTTCCAATGGCAAATCAATACCTTTGGTTGTACTGAATTGGAGATTGATCTTTCTCTGGTGGAGATCAAAATTCTGATGTAGGGTGAATGAATGGAGTATGATTATGTCCTTTCTGTTAAACGGGCTGTGACGTCTGTGTGGCAGAAGTCGTATTCTTGGCCATAGATGGAATCATTGAAGTAACAGGAAACGCACCTGCTGCCATACAAAATTTGCTTGATTTTAAGCAGGCTTGCTGATTGTCAAGTAACATAAGTAACAACAACAGGTGTGATTCGGGTTTAAGACAACACGAGGGTATAATTTAGCTTTAGTGACCTTAACTGAATTTTAAAAAAAAGCTAAAGACATCAAGCACTTAATAACAGCAAGGTTAAATAGAGTCATAAAACGAAATAACTAAAAAAAGAAAACAAGAAAACAAATATAGAAAGGGAGAATGAAAAACGTATTGGAAAAGATAAGTTTATCAAGGACTCGTTGACCCCATATATAGCAAAAAATGTAGCCTCCCCCCACACTGAGAAATAAAAATTGAGTAAATTCTACAGACATATAGAGCACAAAATAGAAAAAAAACGAAGGGAACAGCCGATAACTTTTAATCTAATGATTGGAATGCCGAGTAGCAGATTGCAATCTTAATGAATCGAGAGACTTAGCTCAAATGCTAGTTAATATGTGCTGATGATTATTGAATTTATAAAATCAGGCACAATAATGTACTTTCTCTGAATAAACATGCCTTTTTTCCGAAGGAATTTGATTTTTGACTCTCAAAATATGCAAAATAGCTGCGATTACATGCTATTACTTATTTTATATTTGTCAAAAAACATTTCCTGAGACTATTCGTATGAATATTTCTTCATCACTTTAAACTAAACTAACAGCTTTACACAAAATCGAAAATTTGAACGAAATGAGTCAAATAGCTCTGGAGAAAGAAAAAAAAAAGAATTTTTGCTATGCAAAATGTGAAACTAACATTAAGTTGCTCAAATTTTTGCTGTTCCCCCGTCGAAACTATGAAGACCTTATTTTTCAGATTGCGACTACTCCCATATTTCGAGGATCAAGAATCCAAATCTGTTGAAAAATGGTATATTCGTTCAAAGAAACTATGTTCTTGTGTCTGATTTTGTTACATAAAAAATCGTTTGTATTAATTAAATAGTAGAATAAAGTTTAGTTTCTGGATCAATTAAAATTACATCTTTGTGCATGAAAATATAAACATTAGATAAAAAGTCATTAAAAATTTCTTTTCTTCATTTTATCCCCTACAAACATAATGACCAATATACTTTCCGTGAGAACTGTCTGAGCGAACCTTAATTTAATTTGCGTTCAGCAAAATGGCACTCCCCCCCCCAAAAAAAAAGAGAACTTTCTAAGCTCATTTCTAACCACGAATCATTTTGTCTCATGCATGTAGACAACTGGACAACTTTCAGCTCACCTTTTTTTTCGACGTAAAAAACAGATTAAAAATTTTTTCCAGACTTCATGATTCATAACATAACATTTATATTGCTCATAAAAAACTACTCTTATATGATAAATTACTAACTACTCTTAAATGACATTTTTAGAATAATCCAGTAATGATATATTTCAATTGCAGTTGTGGATTGTAGTTCTCCATCAGCAATAGCAAACGGACAAGGTTTCCTGTCTAATGGCACGACAACTTACCGGAGTGTAGTCCAATATAGGTGCTTACCTGACTTTCAGATGGTGGGGGAATCTTCACGAACTTGTCTTGAAACTGGAGAATGGAGTGGTCTGGAACCCAAATGCGTTGGTAATTATCTCAGTAACTAATTTTTATCACAAGCTTGCGAGAAATTGGTAATTTAAAGAAGGTATAATATTTCAGTTTATCATTGATTTCTTTATGAATACCTGTTAAGTTAACCACCTTTGTTAGTTGACTTTAACATCAAATCATTGATAAAAAACAAATCCTTTGTTAAAAACAAAACACCGTTGGTGAAAAGTCTTTATATATTGACTAACGAGCACATGTCGAAGTGTGGTCGATTGAAACTATACAATGGAAGCAATTATCCACAAGTTCGAAATAATACACAGCTTATACATGTTTTACACATTACTTGTAAACTACTTGTTACAATTTATGTGAATACTTTAATTTTGTTGCGCCTATGATTACTCCGGTTGAAAATTTTGCTCTTTTTCTTTCAGATATTGTCCTTGAGATAGAAAATACTGCTGATGGTCGACGTAAGTTTATTTTATGCAACTTTTTTTCTAGTAGTAAGGACGAGAAAATTTTGCCTAATTTATCTGAAAATTGAAAGCAAAGACAAATATAAATAAATGAAAATTATAAATCGACCGAAGTATGAAAGTCAATTTTCGAAAGAGGAAAGTGAAAAAAAAGAAAATACGAAAATTCTTCTAAACTTGTTCAAAGTTATTTTTATGAAACATAATTATATCAACTAAGCTTAATCCCTTAATGGAAACCTATATTTTACTGCGGCAGGGGTGAACAAACTGTGGCCACAGTGGATAAATGCAAGTAGCGCTTTTGTCAGTTCTGATTCTGAGCCGCAGTTCCTCTTAAGTTCTTGTTAACTTCATTTTATTATTTTTTCTAGGCCACTTCTTAACCTTAACTTCAATGATCAGAGGTACTGAATAAAAAAGTTGTTTGCTTAAAAATTAATCGATCGTGAATCGCGTATGTCTTATTTCTCTATAAAATTACCTTTACACGTCACAAAAAATTCCGGATCAAATTACGGCACAAAGTACTGATACTGTGGATGCATCATCCATAAAATTCATTTTTACCTTCAAATATTATTTCGTAATTCTTACAGAAATATTTATTTAATGATTCAGTGATTTTACAGTAATTAATTCTGTTAAAATTACTGTATATCTGATTTTTTGTTCCATAACATGTTCCGGTAAAAATGAATTTTACCGTAAAAAGTACCGGCTCCCTAAGTGTTGGTTCTTTTTACCCTAATTTGATCCGGAATTTTTTACAGTGTATTAGTGTTCCAGTAATATGGTACATTTGAACTAGTCTGTATAAAAATTGCAACATGGTATACAATAGACTGGCCATCTTTGTAATGCAGTTTTTCAAAATATTTTGTTTAAATTTTTTGTTTCCTTAATTTCAATTTTTTTATCTTTATGCTTTCCATTTAATTATTCCTTTTTTTCATTTGTTATTAATTATATATGTATTCGTATTTATTTTTTATATTCTTCGCTTTCGCTTTTAATATTTTTTTAGTTCTCCGATTTTATTACTTAATATTATGAGTCATAATTCTAAACTAATCATTAATATTTGTTTTTACATGTTACTTTGCTGCGTATTTAATAAATTTTATAAACCAAATAAATTTCAATACATAAAAGTTTGTTAAAATTTTGCATTATAATTGAATTATTGCAGTACTTGTGTAAAATATTATTTAAACATTTATTTTTAGTTGCTGATGGCCAAGATTTAGACGCTTCGAAAACTATAGGTAATAATTTAAATCTTACTTTTTTGAATCGAAAGGAATATTTTCCTGCTTAACTGGATTTGAATTTAATATATTTATGCCCATTCATACTTCTGTCTTTTGTAGGAATAGCTGTCGCAGTTGGAGCTGGAGCTTTACTGATTATCATTATTATTGCGGCAGCAATCTGCGTGAAAACGTAAGTATTTTATATCGAACGTTCCGCATTTCTCATTAGTGATTTGACAGATTTTTTCTTTTTTTTTCTTGAATTCCACATTAATGTGTGATCCCGAATGCAGATATATTTCGTATATCATTCTAAAAATATTGATTCCAAAATTGATTCTAAATAAATTCTAAAATGATTTTTATTGATTTTAAAAATATATGTTAAGCGCGGTGATTACGGAACACCGTAATGTGTATATATTTGACACCTAATGTGTATATATTTTTTATTTCATTTTAAAAACATTTATTCTAAAATTGATTCTAAACTGATACTAAAATTGATTTTCATTGATTTTAAAAATATATGTTAAATGTGGCGATTACGGAACACCCTGTAAAATAAATTCAATTATAAAAATTAAGTAAAAATCTTGACTTCTTTGCAGGAGGAAAGCTAAGGCAATCAAAAATGCCAGTACGACAGGATTATCAAATAGAATCGAACACAAAGATACTTCCACAATTAGAGCTTATCCAAGCATAACTGCTATCACTGCCAGTGATGTTCATAATGGTTCCAGTTTCGGAAACGGAGCCGTTAGGAATAACCCTAATGGATTAGTAACTTTCAGTAGCAACCCTCAGCCAATATATGCCAATGTCAATGGTCACAGATCCTCAGAAAGAGAAGAGAACGGAATTCAACCCATGGCAGTTCGTCAACTCAGGAATGGTGTCATACAAAGTGAGAGTCTGTAGTACTTTTTAAACAATTCTAGATGAAAAAGTATAAATCACCGTGATTCCCTGGAACTTATCGTGTGTGTCCTTATTTATTATGATGAAGTTGAAAAGACTCCAATTTGATTATGATTCATAGTGTGTTATATATGTACTTAAAGAAGTTGGATTTACAAGATTCCATTATGACTAGGCATAGTGTGTGGTATGCGTACTGAAAGTGTACCGAAAGAAGTTAGATTTACAAGATTCTTTTATGATTATACATAGTGTGTTATGCATACTGAAAGTGTACCGTAAGAAATTAGATTTACAAGATTCCATTCTGACTATTTATAGTATGTGATATGCGTACTAAAAGGGTTCCGAAAGAAGTACAATGTACTAGATTCCGTTATGACTATGCATAGTGTGGTATGCGTACTGAAAGAGTACCGAAAGAAGCCAGATTTACAAGATTTCATTATGATTATGCATAGAGTGTGATATGTGTATTGAAAGATGTTAGATTTACAAGATTAAGACTATGCATAACTATGTGATGTGTGTACTAAAAGAGAAAATTGATTTTTTTTATCCAATTGAAAGTTAGAAAGAAACGCAGGTGTCATTGCATAAACTAAACTTTGCATGTAAAATATGCAAGCTGAACACTAATATCAAACAGTGAATAAATTATTGAACACTTTTTATTCCTAGAAAATTGTGAATGTCCCCAAAGAGTTTATTACAGAAAAAAATTATACTTAGTGAGAAAATGTTTTGAAGATAATGTAAGAATGTAATCAGAATTTATTGAACTGATATGTTTCTGAATAAGTTTATTAAAACAATACTGAATTGGTTATTGAAAAAAGTTATAGAGGAGTGTATTTAAAAGGAAAGTATTGCGTCAAAATTATTGTTTTCAGATTCACTTAAGTTGTACAGTGCACAGAAAATAAACGGACCACCCTGAATAACTTTTGATCTAATGATCGGATCTTCACGTTCTAAGACTCAATCTTAATGGCTCGAGGGGGTGACCTCAAATATGCTAATTAATAAGGGTAGACGATATTTTACAAATCAGACACAAAAATGTACTTTCTCTGAACAAATATACCTTTTTTTCAACGAATTCGGATTTCTAACTCCCAAAATATGGGTAACTGCAATCTGGGAAATATGACTCAAAGTTTTGACCCCTTAATATTAAATTTTAGTTTTTGAGTATTTCTCTATATCTCGAAAACTTTTTAAACGATTCAAAACATTTTTGAACACAATTATAAAATTCGTTCATCTAAAGATAATTCCATGCAAAAAATAACCTTTATTAAATGCTTATTAATTTTTATTATTTTATTTAATAATGGCCGAAAAAAATTTGAATTGTAAGGTATACAATTTTTAGCATCATTTTAAAGAATATAATTTTACATGGTAAAATACAATATTTGAGTAAAATTGATTAAATAGTGCCTGAGAAATCGAATTTTAAATATCTGGCTTTTCTGAGCATATTTGAAGTTATCCCCTCGAACCGTTAAGAATGAGTCCTAGAACGTGAATTTCTGATCATTAGATAAAAATTAATCAGGGTGCTCCATTTTTTTGTGCACTGTACTTCGAAAAGGATTTTTAAAATGTGATAATACTGAAAATCAGAAATGACGACATATCAAAATGGAAAAGAACTTGTGCCTAGCACTGCCGTATTTGTAAGCTTTTAAAAAAGCTATTTTTAAGTTTCTCAGCTAATGTATTACTATAATTTTAACATATTTTAATTGATTAAGAATATTGCTTTTTTCTTAAACTATGTTATTAGATTTTTATTTAAATAATACAAACTACTTCCATTTTAAAAATTATGAAGAATTGAAGAAATTTTAAAATATAAAAAACACTGAATTGTAATTTTTAATAATTATTAGTTATTTATTTTTGACTACTTTGCGTAACTAACATTTAAATATCATAAGAAATATTAATTACTATCACAAAGTTTTATAATACATACTTTAATGAACCTAAAATAACTGCATTAATGCATGTATTAAACTGCTGATTGGTATTAAATTGGTATTAAACTGCTCTGATGTTTCTTTAAAAAACGCATTATAAGGAAGGCAGAGCCTTTCTTTTAGAATCACATTTATAATAGTAACAGAATTTATAATAATCTGTTTAAATTACTTCTTTAAATCTAAGCGGCCATTATTAGGGAAAATGAAAAAAAGAAAAAAACGAAAAGAGAAATTTAAATGTTAAACATCAAATATAAACATACTCTTTTTTATCAGTGAAAATAAAGAAAATATGATGTAGATAATATGACACACTTTGCAGTGTAAAGATAATTTAATGTCCAGTTTTATATACTTTATTTCAATTGTTAATTTACTTTTTTATTTATTGAAAAAAAGCTGTTTTTAGCTTTTTAATTTATTTGTCTATGATAATGTATTTAAAGTAAAATTTGAAAAATATCAGAGTAGTTAATTTTGTTTTTATTCATTTAAAATAATGAAATTCGAGTATTTTCAGTGATTGCGGTACTAATTTAGAAGGAACTTATTAATGTAAATTTTATTTAATTACATACCATTAAATCATAATTTTAAACTTAAATGTGTTTAGATTTTAAATGTTATTGCTTTAAATGGGACCAAAATCCGATTTATTTGAATATGTCAGAAGCATTTTAATAACAGTTAAGCATTCTGATTTCGTTAAATTAGCTTTTCAAAACTTAAAGGAAGATCTATTATTACAAGAAGATTTTAGCTTGAATTGATAAAGCTTATATTCAAAATACAATAATCATGTTTTTTAAAGACAATAATGATGAGAAAATTGAATTCCGTTCGAAATGAAAATTAAAAAGGTATCATGAATAACATAAATAATCATATCAATTCCAAAAATATCAAAATTTCATAGTAATAAAACAGTTTTCCATTTAAAAAATATATAATTTTAATTGTTGAAAAATATTATCTCATTTTCAAACTGATTATTATTATTTTTATCAACAAATAAACTATCATGAGTTCTTTTTTGGAATACTAATAAAGACCGTTATCACATGAATATCTGAAATATCAAGAAACTTTAAGAAAAGAGACATATGGCAAATGTAATTTTTTATAGGAATAATTATCAACTATGATTGATGACTAACATTTATGTATAACAATTTTATGATTAATATCTTAATTTAAGTTCAATTTTTAAATAATTACAAACATTTTTATGATCCACATATGTTATTATGTCATGTTATAACAATTGAAAATGTTCCTCTGTCACATAGTTTTAATTTTTTTTTCATTTTAATTTAAACTTATATGTGTATAAATGTTGCATATATTATTTGTGATACTCTTAAATACATTTGGCTGGACCAATCATGAAAACCAAATGTCTACTCAAATGTGAAAAATAATTTACATGAATTTTTCCAGTTTTCTACGTGTGTGTACATTTTAATAAAATGGTTTGATAAGTAGTCTAAATTCAATTGTTATACTTCATGGGCACACTTGTTTTATTAGTTTAAGGTTAAATGCCTGTATGTTAGATTAAATAAGTTCACTAATTTTATCATGAACTGTTTTTAATACACTTAGGTGAAATTAAAAGAAATTATGGATATTTAGTAATAAACTTTAATTTAATATGACATTTTTAATGCACGAAAAAATTTCATATTCAATTTAATATTCAACATAAACTTATTTATGTTTAAATATCTGCTTAATTGACAGAACTAAATGAAAAAATAATCTTTGTTTGTATTTATGTTTTTATTGCATAGAGGTTGGAACAAAGTGATATAACACTGCTACGTTAATTTTAAATCTTAATACCTAACAGCAAAAAAAGATTTATCTATGAAAAAAAATTTGTGTTACTAACTACACTGTAAAAAACTCCTTATCGAATTACAGTATAAAGTACTGGTATTTCGAATGCATCATCTGTAAAATCTATTATACCGTAAAATACATTTTAATCGCGAAATATTACTGTAATTTTTACAGTAATATTTATTTAATTATAGATATTCAGTAATTTTGCGGTAATTATTACTGTAAATATTATGGTATAACAGATTTTTTTTTGTTTCCTAACATGTTCCGGTAAAAATAGATTTCGCGATCAAAAGTACCGACACCCTCATTGCTAGTATTTTTTAACAGTGTACTTTAGTTTTATAGAGGCAATTCGTTTTTCTATAGATCCTGATAAAAATGCTTATATCACCAATCACAAGACAGAAATATTTTGATCCTGCAAAATGAATCCTAGTAGTAAAACAATTGTGTAACAATTTTTTTTCTTTTTTGAGAAAAATAATTCTTTTCCTAAAATGTGGCTAGGTGCTAATGAGTTTAGAAATAATTTACCTCTCAATGCAGTAAGAGTGGAAACTATTGTTTGCCAAAATTGTCAGCAGATATTGGAAGCTCTCGATCAAAATAATATCTGTGTCTAAGCATAACTTTTAATAACTCTACAGTAATTAAAAATTTTTAGAAGCATGTGCCCTCTTTTAAAGGACACATAATAAATGAATAAATATTTGCTTTATTCTAAAATTAACCAAAAAAAATGTCTACACTGTAAACCTTCGGTATCAAATTACGATATGAAGTATAGGCACTTTGGGAGTACCATCCGTAAATTCCATTTTCACCAAAAAATATTATACCGAAAATTTCACAGTAAAATTTAATTAGAGAAGTCCAGTGATTTTAAAGGAAAAAATTACGATATATCATATTTTTTGTTCCGTAACATGTTCTGGTGAAAATATATTTTATAGTAAAAAGTACCGGCAACCTGAGTGCTGGTTCTTTTCAGCGAAATTTGATTCGTAATTTGATTCGAAATGAATTTTTACAGTGTAATTTTCTTGATAAATATGCAAATAATATTTCCACGTTGGCCAACATTGGTTCAATGGCTAGAAAAATTACTTATCGTTAACAAAAATGCATTTTTTTACTAATTGTTATTATGATTTTTCTTAAAAAAATGTTATGATGACTTAGTTCTTTTTTTAATTCGCGTAAAAAATTATTCCCGATAAACAGTTTGTATTTTTTTATCCTGGATATCTCAAAATTTAAAGTCAAAGTTATTAAACCGCAGTCTTCTTTTTCAACCTAAATAAACTTTTTATTGCCTTATTTGAATATTTCTTTACAGAAACACGGCTGCTTAAAAGTATAACATTACTTTTCACTGTAAAAAATGGATGCTAAAATTTTACAGAACTTTCTTTGTTTTTGTTGAAATCGTGTCCTGGTAAATGCTCCGAAGGAACATTTCGTCAAAGTGACAAAATAACTATCATCACTTAATTTTCAAAGAAAAAAAAACTCCTAGTGCCTTTTCTAACAATCACTTTACTACATATCTGGATCACTGTTACCTTAATAACACAAGAAAGACAAATAGAACAGAGTGAAAAACTACACCCCTGTCCGAAGCGAAATTCAAATTCATGATCTTCCTGGCAGGAGGCCAGCCCCATAACTACCGTATAGCTGGTTGGTTTATTTTATCACTTTATTTACAATCATTCAGCCTTCATAATAGGTTCGATATTCTAGTTAACTGTCTCCCACAATGCACTACGATGAGGTTTCGAGTTGAGGAGACATTTTCGTCATATATTTGAGAGTTCCCGTTTCGTCCCTAATCACGTGATTTCGTGAAGATACATATAATTCTCAAACTTGACAAATATAGCTCAAGGATTGCTGAATCGTCAAAAATGAAAGTTTTATTTTTGAGAGAGTTAAGACTTCAATTCTTAAGGATTGAATTAAACATTTAAGGTACTAAAATCAAATACAACAATTTTATTCCAGTAAAATTAAAGAAAAAATACATATATATTTACATAGTCTATTTAACTTTGAAGCACATAAGCTCAAAGCAAAATCAATCTCCATACACATTATATTTTGCTCACCAAATAATTCCTCCGGGACATTCTACTCTTGGACAGCAATAGGGATAATTTTCCCCTCTTCCTGGTGTTAGCCAGCATCCATCTGGGTGCCCTATTGTACTGCATCTATAAAATTGTTTATTTTTTGTTAAATATTTACATAGTTGATAAAAAAAATTATGAAATATCATATAAAAAGTAAAAGAACATATTGCCTGAAATTTAAATGAGAAAATGGCAGCTTCATTTTGATTAATTTTACACACATATATATATATANATATACCGAAAATTTCACAGTAAAATTTAAGTAGAGTCCAGTGATTTTAAAGGAAAAAATTACGATATATCAGATTTTTTGTTCCGTAACATGTTCTGGTGAAAATATATTTTATAGTAAAAAGTACCGGCAAACGAGTGCTGGTACTTTTCAGCGAAATTTGATTCGAACTGAATTTTTTACAGTGTAATTTTCTTGATAAATATGCAAATAAAATTTCTACGTTGGCCAACATTGGCTCAATGGCTATAGCCATATTGGCTGGAAAATCACTTATCATTAACAAAAATGCATTTTTTTACTAACTGTTATTATAATTTTTTTTAAAAAAATGTTATCATGACTTAATTCTTTTCTTAATTCGCGTAAAAAATTATTCCCGATAAACAGTTAGTATTTTTTTATCATGGATATCTCAAAATTTAAAGTCAAAGTTATTAAACCGCTGTCTTCTTTTTCAACCTAAATAAACTTTTTGTTGCCTTATTTGAATATTTCCGTACAGAAACAAGGCTGTTTAAAAATCTAACATTAATTTTCACTGTAAAAAAAAGATGCTCAAATTTTACAAAACTTACTTTGTTTTTGTCAAAATCGTTTCCTAGTAAATGCTCCGAACGAACATTTCGTCAAAGTGAGAAAACAACTATCATTACTTTTTTTTCAAAGAAAAAAAAACTCCTAGTGCCTTTTCTAATAATTACTTTACCGTGGGCACTACATATCTGGATCACTGTTACCTTAATAGACAAAAGGAACAGAGTGAAAAACTACACCCCTGTCCGAAGCGAAATTCAGATTCAGGATATTCCTGGCACGAGGCCAACCCCATAACCACCGTATAGCTGGTTGGTTTATTTTATCACTTTATTTACAATCATTCAGCCTTCATAATAGGTTCGATATTCTAGTTAACTATCTCCCACAATGCACTGCGATGAGGTTTCGAGTTGAGGAAACATTTTCGTCATATATTTGAGAGTTCTTGTTTCGTCCCTAATCACGTGATTTCGTGAAGATATAATTCTCAAAATTAACAAATAAAGCTCAAGGATCGCTGAATCATCAAAAATTAGAGTTTTATTTTTGAAAGAGTTAAGACTTTAATTCTTATGGATTGAATTAAACATTTAAGGTACTAAAAACAAATACAACTATTTTATTCCAGTAAAATTAAAGAAAAAATACACATATATTTACATAGTCTATTTAACTTTGAAGCACATGAGCTCAAAGCAAAATCGCGCTCCATGCACATTGTATTTTGCTCACCAAATAATTCCTCCGGGACATTCTACTCTCGGACAGCAATAGGGATAATTTTCCCCTCTTCCTGGTGTTAGCCAGCATCCATCTGGGTGCCCTATTGTACTGCATCTATAAAATAGTTTATTTTTTAATAAATATTTACATTGTTGATAAAAAAATTATGAAATATCATATAAATTGTAAAATAACATATTGCCTGAAATTTAAAAGAAAATGGCCTATTGCCGTTCGAAATGCTAACTTTATTTTGATTAATTTTACATATGTAAATTTTTCTTACGTTCAGTAAAAAAAAAATAATAATAAATAAAGAAAATAAAAACCCTAAATGTTATTTCTCAATTTAGATATCCGCATATCTAAAGTTGATATTTTTACAATGTTCTTAAACTGAGCTACTAGATCTAACAACTACGTAATTTGTACTCAAATGTACAATTCTTGAATGAATATAATTTTTGAAATTGAACGTGGAACAAATAGAACAAATTTAAATCATTGAATGAAAGGAAAGCAGAATTGTATAGTTTATACCGAAAAAATCATGCTGAATAAATATGGTTTTGATAATAATTTACTTTAATAACTATACAAAATCACTAGAAGAGAATAAAATCAAAAAATAGATTTGTATTATGGCTACAATATCTAAACTTTAAATATTATATAAACTATACATTTTTCTCGAGCAGAAATTTATGTTCTCTAAAAATCGATTAAGTAATTGAAGAAAAATAATAATCTAAAAATATTAAATTTTACTATAACGGATAGACTTTTGCATAAAATGCTTTATTTCTAAGCTTTCTTCAAGAAGCAAAAGAAAGAAGACATGATGAAAAATCAATGAATCAAAATAAAAAATATTCTAATTTTCATAAAAAATTTTATTCATGAAATAATCATATTTAAATTCAATAAAAGAATTTATTTTTAAAAATTTTATTTTTGTAACTTTTAATTAAACCATAACTTTTCAAACGGAAATTTTTTATTGTTATTCAATTTGTAGTTTTAAGGTTGAAAAAAGTTAATTCTGTTTAAACACAATTAAGAGTAAAAAATGTATCTAAACTAACTTACCCATAACCTTCAGTGTATAAAATATCATCGTAAAAGACACACGCTATTTTTTCACATCTGTCTTTATCGTACCAAGTAGCCCCAACTGGATGCACCTGCCATTCATCATCAAGACATTCACCTGAAAGTTAATTAGCATTTTCAGCTGAAATTAAATGCATTTATCTAAATAAAAAAATTAACAATCAAAGTGCAGGGTGAAGAATTTTGTAGTTAAATTTGATTCGCAATAACACTAACTTTGCAATAATAAATTTGATTCGTAACAGAAATTGGACAGTCTACATAAGTTGTTTGAATATGCATGTCATATTGTCAGTGAAGTTTTTATAAATTAAGTTTTTCCCGTATAGTTGTTACAGATTTAATCTTGCATCTAGTTTTAGTAGTAGAAAAAAATTATAACAAGAAAAATTAAAAATTGGAAGAATTAAGAAGAAAAAAAAAAGATTGTAAACAATAGCAACGAAAAAACACCCGATAAACCTATAATATAAAAATAAAATGGTTATTTCTAATAAAACTGATGGAATTTTTTTTTTGTATCATTAACAAAAAATTAAAAACTGAAACATAATTTGCAAAAGCGAGTGAGTTGAGCAACCATATACATGAAAAAAATATAATCTAATATCTCTATTACAGGGATCTCTTCGATATGTCCCTATTATAGGGATATACAGAATATATCCCTGTTATAGGGATTATCTAATATCCCCTATTATATTGAGGGTGTACTATTTCCGTTTACATATGCCTTTTCTAAGTCTTTAAATGATGAAATGAAACAAAATTTACTTACAAAACAAGATTTTAGTGAAATATCATTTAATTTAAATTAAATTAATTCGAATTGTATCTTCAAACTCCCAGATTTGTAAGGAATTTTATGCATTGTAAGAATAGCTTACGAATCATATACACTGGAAAAATGAAATGAAATGAAATAGATAATAGGCATAATTTAGGAATAAATTTGAGAATTAAAATAGAAAATACAAGTCTCTTTTTTTTTTAAAGTTATACAACAATTTTTTTTCTAAGAGAGCTCCAAAAATTGACTTCCTATATTTGCATGGCTTTAAAATTTCTCATGTAAATTTATGTATCTTTTAACAATAATTGTAATTTTAACTTATGTTATTTAAAACAAGGGAAAAATATAATCCTTTTCCTTGTTTTAAATAATATCAGATGCATTGATAATTTCAAATAATATTATGAATAATGCATTTTTGACAGAATAAATATCGTACATTATACGTCAAATTTTAATATAAGATTATACCAAATATTATAATTTTTTTTCTTGTTCATGAATTTTTAATATCTAACTCGGGAAAAATTCCAAAATCAATTAAAAAATATAGCTTTAACTATTTTTATTTATTTATTACTAATTTAATGTACTAAGTAACAAAAACACAACATTCATTCAACAACTCTTGGACGTCCTATAAACTCGTGTAAGATGCAAGACGAACTGCATTTTAACTATTTTAATAAACAAAACATCAGAAACTAAAACATTTGAAAAAATAAAACGCATGCAATCGAAACTTATAAATAAGGGTGTTAAAATATTTTATTAAATCGATCTTTCCGCGACTGCATGTAGCTCCGTTTTATTTAGTTATCAAATTACTTAATTATGCTTTCAAAACAATATAAAAGCTTTTAAAAGTTAAACTCGTCTAACAGAAACTTAATTAATGCTATCTTTTAAAATATATATCATATTATAATTAAAAAAATGGTTATAGATTGGAATCCTAGACTTAGCTACTTATTTCGATAAATTAGGAGAACACTTCGTTCTTAAAAAAGAAACAATTATATGCAAGATCATTGGATTTGATTGGACCACTAAAAATAGAGTGTCTTATGCTAACATGCTCTTCACAAATCAAAAGTGAAATAAAGAATGTTTTTCTAATTTTGTTTCACTGTGGAAGAAAATCTCTCTCTTCTGCAAGAGACATTATTTATTATTCTTTCATCAATAGGAGGTGTTGTTATTAGAGACGAATTTCTTCAGTGTAGCATGGTAACGTTCCTTCCTTATTGTATCTTATTAAATTTATAAAAGAAAAATGTTGGTATTCTTTCTTATGAACACAGAATGGAATCGCCTTTTTTTAGAGAAGGAACACCCAAAACACATAGGAAAAATATTTGTAAATAAACATTAAAAAATATGTATCTTCTTATTAGAGTTAAAACCTATTGCCTGCGAAATCACTCTATTAAATTTAATGATCTAAAATGAAAGGTCTATTTAAGCTTTATATTCCATGTTTTTCTGAATCATATTACTTCAAGCATATATACAAAAAGTATACAGAAACGCATAATGTAACATCATTTAATATTTGCAAAAATGTTTTTTGACAATAATTTTTATGAATAAACTTATGAAAATTTTTTTATGAAACGTAAAATGAAGATCTTATGATTAAAAAAAACAATTATCATAAATCTTCCTAATATTAAAATAAAAAACTTTAATAGTTTTTTTCTTTAAGTTTTAAAGTTTTTAATGAGACGCGCAGGAAATCATTGCATTGAAAAAATTAGTTCAAAACTTAGCGAATTACTATTGAAGAGGGTGTGATAAAAGCACTAAGAAAAAGCACTGTGAATTTGTTTCTAATAATCGTTGTACATCCCCTCCGTGCTTCTTCTGTAAATGAAACAGATTTTGGAGTTTATAATCTCGCCTTTTTCATAAATTATTCAGCAGTTTTTATAACGATTAATTTATAAATCTTGCACAGTATGAATTTCTGAATGAATTTTTAGAATTCGTGTCACAAATAGAGCAAAATAAAGTACAAATATGAGAGGTCACAAATTCATATTCAAGAGACAAAAGGAATATAAACGCTCGAAATCTTCTCAGTTAGGAGAAGGCGGGAATAAGAAGCAAAACCAATTTGATTTTTAGTAACACCACCATGAACCAATTTGATTCCATGGTGGTGTTGCTAAAAATCTTCTTTCAACTCATCCCAGTTTCCGCCGGTGATCAAACAGTTCCTTTTGTTTTCAATCAAGTCTTCGTCAGTAGTGATTTGTTGAGCCACGGTGGCTCAGGGAATAGAGCATTAGCCCCCAATGAAGAGGCCCAGGTACGAATACTAGTAGTGGTTGGTAGATACGAATTCTGCTACTGGCTCGCACTTACTAAAATGCTGATGTAAAATATACTCAGTGGTAGATGGATCGTGGGTTAAAATCACCTTGCCATCGGGCTAACCGTGGAAGTTTTTCGAGATTTTATTCTGTATATAATACAAAAGATGATTAGTTCCATGAAAAAAGTCCTCCATGAAGACAAGTTTATCCCAATGCTTGGTTCAGGAACTCCCTTGTCTTGAAAATTGAAAGTCGTAAACTCAGGATTGGGTCGGCTGTTAAATGCAAGTTATAAAATAGAATGAAAAGTAGTAGTTTGTTAAATTTCGTTTTCCCTAGCTTGAGTATTAATTTGCCAGTCATTATATACATGTTTTTTTAATTTACGAAAAGGATTCTAAAACTAAAAAATATATTTATAAAAGGAGGTGGTTACAAAGTAAGGAGGTGATTTATATATTTCGGCAACGAGAAGTTTATGTACTTACTATGTATAATAAATAAAAACTGCTCTTAAATAAACTTTACACATATTTTTATTTAGAAAAATAAATATTATGGTGAATATATTTAAAAAAAAAACTTTTCTAAAACTTCATCAAATAAAAATTCTAAATAGAAAAATAATTACCCATTCCGAAATGTTGTGGCTGCATATATGTATAAGCATTAACACTAATTAAAAAGTTGATTAGGAAAATGAGAACTCTTTGCTTCGTAACCATCATGCCATATGCATTTAATTTCGTCTAAAATCCTAGTTACATATTTTTCTTGAATTACATGTTGAAATTTCCTTTCATAAGAAACCAAGAAGTTTATTTGCAGGAATTTGCTCATTTTTATCGAAAACACACATAAGAAAATATTGATTCAGACAACAGTAAGATTAACGTACTTCCGTAGTATGCCGGAAGAAATGACTGATGCACTTCCTCAAAATATCTTTATTGGAAAAATAAACAAAATATATAAACATAAATTTATGCAAACATATAATGAATATAAAACCCCAACATATTACTTTCGAGTATTTTAAAACTAATAGAAGCTAAAAAAATTATTTCATTTTTAATTGCCCATATAACTTGCTCGTATTTGTATTGCCATATAATTTGATTCAAATTCAATCCAAAACAATTTTTTCCCTTTGCCCACCCAATTGACCATCGTCAATTAGGTAGTAGAACATAATTGTTGGCTACTCTTTCAGGAGCACCATATTAGGTGGGCAAACATTTCTCCCACCGTAAGAACGGAAAGTACAGAGAATGAAAGTACATCAATGCCATGTTCGGGATTCAAATCCAGGAGCTTTCTGATGCGCGGTTGGCTCCCTGACCCTTACACAATACAGTCGGCTATTCAAAATATATAAATCTTTCTTTTGTACAATATGTACCTTTCATTTAATTGCTTAGAAACGTCCAGCTGTAAGACACAAATAGATGAAGAGCCTTGCTTTCACCTGCAATTGGGGCTAGTATCAAACAAGACAAGAACAAGGATGGTGAAAATTAATAATTACAATTAAGGCGTAAGAAGTAACGAGTTCCAATTATCTTATACCAATAAACGTAAAAAAAAAACAAACAAATAAAAAACAAAACAAAAACTTGTAGCACATAAACATATAGCACATATTTTGACGAATAATTATTACAAGTTGCAACAAATGTGCAGTGTGCAAAAAAATAAACGGACCACCCTAAAGAACTTTAAATCTAATGATTGAATTTTCACTATCATAATGGTTTCAAGGAGTCATCTCATATGCCCTAATTAAATACTGCAAACGATATTTTAACTTACGAAATCAGACACAAAAATTTACTTTTTCTGGATGCACATACCGTTTTTTCGGCGGATTCGAATTTTTGACTCTTAAAATAACATTCGTAACCAAAATCTGTAAAATAGTTTGTTCAGGTTTGTTCTCCCCGCGAAGCCTTTTTTGCGACCCGCGAACTAAAATATATTAGTTGGCATTTTTTTTTGCAGACAATTTTCGTAAGAAATCTGGATGGGTTTAAAATATTTTTGTTTCGTTATAAAAATCCTAATTTCTCCGTTTCTGTGAAATTTAACATACCAACGGTGCAAAAAACATTTTTTCTCAGGCTTTGCATCCAAGAAAATACAAAAATAAATAAATAAAAAATACAAAAATAATCGTGTTACAAAATAATACTTTTGTCTTGTACAACTTGATAAAAATCTGACAGTAATATTTAATGTTCCTTCAAATTTAAAAGAGTCCTAGATAAAATTTTGATGAAGTTGCGGCCCGCCATTTGACTGGTGTTTTTAATTGCGGCCCCCGGCCTCATGTAAGTTGAAAACCCCTGGCACAAAAGAAGTAAACTGTATACTATCCAATCGATATCACTTCGTATCAAAAATTTCGTTCTGAAGTGTTACTGCAAGTTAAACTGGCTATAAACCCCCAAAACAAGTAGCAAAATGTCTGTAATCGTGCGAATTAAGTGAAAAATGAGAAAAATAACGAGANAAAAACCTAATTTCTCCGTTTCTGTGAAATTTAACATACCAACGGTGCAAAAAATTTTTTTTCTCAGGCTTTGCATCCAAGAAAATACTTATTCAAATACAAAAATAATCGTGTTACAAAATAATACTTTTGTTTTGTACAATTTGATAAAAATCTGACAGTAATATTTAATGTTCCTTCAAATTTAAAAGAGTCATATATAAAAGTTTGATGAAGTTGCTGCCCCCCATTTGACTGGTGTTTTTAATTGCGGCCCCCGGCCTCATGTAAGTTGAAAACCCCTGGCACAAAAGAAGTAAACTGTATACTATCCAATCGATATCACTTCGTATCAAAAATTTCGTTCTGAAGTGTTACTGCAATTTAAAGTGGCTATAAACCCCCAAAACAAGTAGCAAAATGTCTGTAATCGTGCGAATTAAGTGAAAAATGAGAAAAATAACGAGATAATGGCTTTCAGGAATAAAACTTTCAGTGATACTTTTAGGGTATAGTCAAACTCTTTAATTAATAAAGGTAGAAAACCTACGAAATATTGGATATTTTTTATTTTCTTAAAACTATTTTTAGAGAATTACCAAAAGTTCAACATACATATATAATGTTAGAAAGTGAGAGTGAAATAATAGATGGTAAGGTTCCTTCGAACATTATAAATTATAATCAATAAGAGATAACAAAGGCATCTAAATGTTAGTGCCAGATTTTTTTTTTCGTTTACTATTAATTAATGTTTAGTTCGCAGGAATCTGATGTCTATCTTTCTCAAAAATAGAAAATTTGCATGTTAAAAAAAAAGGGGAAATTAATAGAAAAAACTAACTTACTTAAGAGCTTTCTATGGCAGGGAACCAAAAATTAATATCCAATTTTGAATTCTGATTCCAATTTGATACATTTTTACCTCTTCATCTTTAGTTTTTCTGAATTGCAAAACGTTTGCATTTAAACATACAAATATTTTTAATGCGTTTAAAAAAAAGTTTTTGCCAAGGGAGACTCTGAATCACTGCTGCAGTTATAGTACCACACATAAGAGAATTATACGTAAATATTCTAGAATTTGCTTTCAAAAATTGCTTGCTATTTTGAAAAATGGCATACTATTGGTTTAAGAATTTCAGTACAAAAGTAATTTACTCATTTACAAGTTTAACTCAGCAAAGTATTTAATAGAAATGTTTATACAAGGAATGTTAACATTATAAACTCTGTTATTTCTTTTAACTAGCAATGAACTATTTTGGGGTACAAATATAACTTTAGTTATATTTGTACAATTTCTTAACACAACTTTTTTATAATAGTGTTCCGAAACTTTCAGTCAGAAATAATTAAAAAAAAATTCATTCTTAATTTGAAATTAATCTTTAAGTTAATTTTTAAACAATATAGAATTATAATTATTATATGATGTTAAATTAACAATAATTAATTAAAACAGGATTAAATTCCTTTATTTGTTTTTAACAAACTCAATAGAGGGCAGCACTAAACTTATCATTACTGAAAATCTATAACAATTTGGATTCCTTTGGTTCTCATCTAGTCTTAACTTTTAATCCTTTTTTAGATATTGAGCAATCTCACTCAGAAGCAATTAAATTTAAGAAAATGCAGTTGCGAGAATCCTCATTTTAAACAATCTATTAAAAATATGACACATTATTTAAATATCAAACTAAAATTAAAAGTTTAAACACAGTTTGTTGAATCTATCTTTTGCAATGTGTACAGCGCAAAGAAGAAAATTCTATATTATTACATTAATGCTTTGAGATAGACTGCCTATTTTCGAGAGCTAAATGCTAATCTCAATATTTCAAAGGAGTGATTTCTATGCTAAGCATTTAATGCAGATGATATTGAAACTGTACACAAAATGTACTTCATCTTGAACTATACATTTTTTGTTAGGATTCAGATTTTTGGTCCTTCAAAATATGGGGATAATCAAAATAAAATAATATATAGTCCCTTAGATAAATAAAATGTAGTCCCTTAGGCAAAACAGCAGACGAAATTTTTGACCCTCTAATATTAAATTCCCCCCCCCCCCGCATAAATACTAATAAGATTATCATGTTTTCAGTATAGCATTATTTTATGGATTTCATTAGCTTTTTAAGCAAATCAAGAAATTTTTGAACAAATTATGAAATTTATTTATCTAAAAACAATCAAATGTTAAAAAAATAGTTTTTAATAAACTTATTATATTCTATTAATTTAAATAATATTTGAAATAATTTTAAAATGCGAGGTACACGAAGTTTCAGATAATTTTAAATTACTATAATCAAATACTTTAATAACATTCACTAATACAAAATGTGTTCTTTGTGAGAAAGGGCAAAATTGGGTATCGTTATTAAGTATAATTAAAACAATTTTCATCTTTCAACAAATTGTTTCTGCATTGAGCTTTTTTGGTGACATGGAAATTGGCCATCAAGCTCTGGTTAGATTTTCAAAAAATAATTACTCTAAATAATAATATTGAATTTAGATATTTGACAATATGACTAACTTAAGTACAACTTTACTTAATCTCCTTACATTATTTAGTGGTTCACATTTCTGTATAATTGATTTTTTGTAAATTGTGTTAGAATTACCTAATTTTGCATCATGAAAAAAAATATAACTGTAATAAAATATATCTACAAGCTCATTAATTTTTAACATCACAAATGCTTTCCATAGTTCTGATTCTATTCAACAAATCAAGTTACTTGATTTACTGATCTTGCAAGAGAATTAAGTAGGAATCGTTTGAAGTAGTAGACAGTGAATTATTACCATTGATTGTAAATAATTTGTGATCTCAAACGGACAATCCACCAAGGTAAAAGTTTCTACACTCTGGTTTTCTTCACAATGCTACATCAAAGTTTTCAAAAAAACAGACACAACCATAGTTTCAATCAGTTCATATCATTATCAGGTGTTAATGTCATCAACATTTCACAGCATTCAAACGTTACAGTTACATATAGGATTAGTCGTTGTATAATTTGACACATTTTACTTTTTTGATTGTATATTACTTACTGGGTTATGTTTTAGTATTTGAAAATTTGTAAAATATAAATAAATTTAGATACTGGACTTATTTTGGGAAAAACATGATATATATATATAAAACTGATAGAATAATTGCCATTAATGCAGTTTCTTGTAATGTCAGTATTAATATAGCTACATTTAATTTTTTTCAAATGATATCTTTTTATATTCCATATTATTTTTAGAAGGCTATTCAGTGATAAAATAAAAGTNAGTTGTTTTATAGCAAAGAAACTAACATAAAAAGATTAATAGAAGCTTTTTATGTGATAGAATAATTGCCATTAATGCAGTTTCTTGTAATGTCAGCATTAATATAGCTACATTTAATTTTTTTCAAATGATATCTTTTTATATTCCATATTATTTTTAGAAGGCCATTCAGTGATAAAATAAAAGTTCTTTCTAGAATTTTAAATATCATAAGTAAATTATGATTTTGATGTAATTCTTCTATTCATTTTCTTTAAATTTTTCAATTCATGCTTACGAGCAGCCGATTTCGTTAAAAATCATTAAGCAATATCAGGGATCTGTCCAGACATTTTGTAAAAGATCCTGTTTCTGCAAAATTGTGAAAAAACTACTCATAATTTGTGAATATAAAATAAGCAATAAATCACATTCTTTCTACCAGGGTCCTTCTTTTGTGAATTTGTGCAAATAGGGTTCAGTAATTGCAATAAACCTTTTCAAGAAGTTTTTAAATTGTAAATAGATATAAGATTTTGCTCAACAATTGCTGCTATTAAATTAGAGATGCAACATACAATTATTTAGTATTTAGCCTATACTGCGCAACGCAGAATATTCATTTTGCACGAATAGTGGAAACAAAATCACTCACATTTTTAATAATTTCAATTGACATATTTAAATAACACAACTTAGTTATGTATCTCTTTTAACGTGTCACGCATTAAGTAAACATAAACAATCCGCAAAGTTATAAAATTTTATTTAAAAAATTGCCAGAAATTAATTTTTATTTACATAATATTCTGTTATCTAATTTTATGAATAAATATAAATTGATCAATTATTTATTTACAAAAAAAATATGATTTAATATTAATAAGAATGTGCACACGATGTTTGTAAAAGTAGAAATATTTTCTTTGAATACTACATTTGGAATTTAAACTTAGGGAAACTTAAGGTTTGTTTCGAACCATCTTTCTTTTTTTTTTCCTTTTCTTCCGAGGAAGGGTTCGATTAAAAGATAAATTATTTTGTGAAGGGTCTATCAGAGCTCATTCTAGGCAGAAAAAAGGGCAGGGTGCAAAAGTTTAAAAAAAGGGCATTATTATTCTAAAAAGGCAATAATTTAACATTCTATTAAAAAGCATTGTCAATCAGTAAAAGAATTTTTTTAAAACTTAACTGTGAGTAGCAAAGCAATCATTAATTACTTATTCTCATTAATAAATTAACATATATATCGAGTTAATGAGCTAATTAGCTTAGTAATTTATTTAAAATGCATGCATATATTAATAAAATAATAAATGTATGTTTTTAAGTGTCTGTAGTTATGATTAAATAATTAAAATGATTAATAATAATTATGATTTAATGATAGTGGAAGTAACTTCAAACTTTCAAAGACAAGTGCAACAATGGGTTGTGATGGCTATTTTTCCTTTCGCATATAAATCTATGTATTGACAGCAATGACAAACTAAATAAAAAGAGTTAAAAATAACAGTTCATGAAATCCATTGTAAGGTTTGGGGGAAAAGTAAAGAAGGGTTCAGGAAAGAAAGGATAAAAAGGGTATGGAGTCTATTACATCAGGGCACTAATTTACTTCAGGGGCAACAGGGTGAATTCTTTTGACTAAAAGGGCAGCAGGGTGCTGCACCCTGTTTACCCTGCCTAGAATGAGCTCTGGGTCTATTAATGGACACAAATTTGCTCTAAACAGATCCCTGAATATGCACTTATATAAGTAATCACGATTTCAAGCCTTCTGGGCTAGTAATTAAGTCCAGATTCCCCTTAATTGAAAATAAAACTGTTCAGTCACTCATTCATAGAGATTCAAGTCTCTTGCGAAGTAGGAAACATCAAATAAAATAGTAAGTTGACTCTAGACCTTTGTTGCCCATTGACTAACTGTCATAAGAAAAATGCTAGTTTTCAAAGCAAAAGACATGTAATGCCTGTTTTAGATACTTTTTCAATAATTATACAAAATTGAAAACAAAGTTCAGACTATATATTGAAAAGAATGGTTAACTTGGGACATTCAAATGGGTGTTAAAAATTAAAATGACACAGCGGATAATTAAACAATATTACACGCACAGTCATTATAAATGAAAGATTGAAAAATGAGAGGTCCAATTAGAGAGCATAGATTGTACTATCTATCAATTAAAGACCTTATCAAATTCTAATTATCTTAACTAGCATTTTCAAAATTATTTAACGTTTCCTATGTAATTTTTTTTTATTTATGAGATCAATACTATAGAACTGATATAACGTCAACCACTATTTTAATATTATTTATCTTGAAAATAAATTTCATAATTCTGGATAAGGACAAAAAAATAATACTCTAATAAAAGAAAAAATAAATAATAATCTATACAGTACAAAATATTTTATTATTAAGGGTCTTATAATACATATCTATTGCAATAATGTCAAGAAAAACTTATTAAAATAACAATGTTAAAAAAAAGCAAGGCAACAAATATAAAATAAAACATTAGTGATCACAACAACACACAAAGACCAGAGATTCTATCTAATTAAATTTAAAAGCCTAATGTTAAATAATGCTATTCCAGTTGATAGTTTAAAGCAGCTCATGTACACATAAAAATTAACACCCAAGACTGAAATAATTAATGAAAAAAATCAAACTAAGAAGAAACAATCTATGTTTGCATAAATCAATGCAATGCATAGTGTGGTTATAAATTCATTTTATACATAATCCAAAATGCAAGTTTTAAAAAATTCGCTATTTATTTGTACTTTTACTTATCTACATAGTACTTTCAACTTGTATAAAAATTACCAGTATTTTTAAGCACTATTACTGTATAATTACAGCATGCAAGGAACACTTTCCACTAAGACAGGAAAAACAGATGGATACATAATCTGTTTCTTTAACTTCAACGCCGTTTGCTATCTCCTTAGACATTAAACTTAATAAGCTCTCCGGTTCTTTTGGAGCAATTATCGATAATTTAGGCGACGTTACACATAGTTTTGAAGCAATACTGCCAAAAAAAGGTTCATTTCTTTTTTCAATACCAGGGAATATAGTAGGAACTGCATTAGGTGTTAGTTTCGGTCGAATCAAGTCTTGATAGTAATCTCCTCCTTTGCCTTGGATTTGTTGAAATCGAGGCACAACATATCGGGACTCAAAATGTTTTTCACAAATTCTGTCAGAACTTAATAATAACCTCTGTTTTTGGGGAACAGTCTCTCTCCATTTCTGTAACTTACGTGAATCACTAGGCACTCTAAAAAGTGAGACTTTTTCTTTGCAAGATTTTCGGCCCACCGGGCAGTTGTACACAAAACATTGTACCATGCTGGAAGATAGGAATGGTTCTTGCAGAAACAGTGGCTTCACCGAAGAATAATTGCCGGGCAAAAAATTTTTTTAATGATAGTATTCAGGTAAATAAATTATTGGCAGAAGAGACATAAACTTCACTCATCTGACATGACCTCGTGTTCTTGTATTTCTTCGCGGTTTTTTATTTTTTATGGCATAGCACTAAATTTCAACGACTTCAGCTGCCTATGTTTGCCCAAATACGGCATTTCCTGCTTTCGCTTCAAAAGAAAATTATTTTACGCTTGAGTTCATTCGCAAGAAAACTTGTATTCTTTTAATTTATAAGGCTGCTATTGAAATTTTACTGTCCAATACAGTTTAATAAAAATTGAAATAAAGACTCAAACTTCTTAATGTGTTAAGCATAAATAAGTAAAATAAAAATTCTCTCCCCATGTTTACATCAATCTACTAGTTGTCATCAATCAATCAAAGGAAACAGGAAAAGATCGGCCAACATTGAGACGTGTGTCACTTCTTGTTGCAAAAGCGGAAAGCGTTAGAATTTTTTTCTTTAGTTTTCTCTCTCAAAAATGGAATGAAAATTTCTTTTCAAAAGGTTTTTCTACTTTTCAAATTGTGAATAACTAGCTGCTCTTTTGATAATAAAATATCATGCGTCGTTCCCACACAAGTAATGATATAAATGAATTTCGATGTCCAGTTTCCAATAATAGTTTATTTTTGAAATATTACTTATTGTATATTCATTACTCTATTGCTTTGTTTACTTGTAATCATATATTATTGCTTTTGTGTAATTTATATGTAATGTTATGTTCAATTCAAAAGAGAACGACTATTTAAAAACTCGAATTTAGAACATATGTTATGTGAAGAATCATAACATATGGTAGGGTGTGTGATCCGTATCGTGATCTGTGGCAGTATAATCGCCAAGTCTTGGCAACTTCCAGAAACTTAACACTAAAAAAGCATCCTAGAAAGAACCCACTCGAAAAATACAAGTCATAGCCACCCCCTGGTCTACATCTACATGATTTTTTATTTTTTTTAAATTTATAAGCTTAAAATCTCTTTGGTACTTTGGCGATCATAGTTGGCCCGACAGAGCAGGATATGGAACTATCCCCTTCCGTTCTATAACTTTTCATAATTTGTTTACGACAAAACATTTAAAACTTTTTCTCATGTATACAGCCTATATATCACTGACTTATTTCTTCAAGGGATTGAATTTCCTACACTAAAATCGTTGATGGTTTTTCAGTGCAAACATTTTTGGGTTACTGTTATATAATACGTTATTTGATTTAACATGTCAAGAGCCTTGAAGGACTAACAAACTGTAAACATTTAAAATGAAAGAATGAGCGAAATTTAAACATTTCACGCGCTATTCATATCATTATTATTATTAAAAATTAATAAACTTAAACACCTCAAAGATTATTTGCAAAAGGAACTTAAACTTTCTATTTGTATAAAAAAAAGTATTAGGATATTTTAATCTTGGTACCTTTTCATTGCATCAAAAATTGCCTTGCTGAAATGTCTGGTTTTTGTTACCATGACATTACCTACTAATGTGATATTTGTTGCTAGAATTTTGAAATTATTTTTTTTTGTTATATATCTTATTGACAGTGCTTGGAATTAAAATATGACAGTCAAATATCAGTAACACCTAAGTATCTTTTCTTAGTTGCCAAAAATGTTCAGCTAGGGGTAATTTTAAAATTTCATTTATAATCACAATATTTAGGGAAGGACAGAGCATGGCAGACCAGCCCCTATTTAAATTTATTTCTGTCAAACTCCTTTTGCTCATAAAGTTTCATAGATCGTTGCATGGTACTGGCTGTATACAAGTAAAAAAAACAACATAGGAAATACCAAAGAAGCCATTTTGATCAGATTTTATATTTTGAGCTTCTTAAAGTAATTTTTCTGCCTTGAAGTTTTTTTAATTTTATAACTACTCCCTATAAGTACTGCGTAATATTTTAAGAAAGGAAAGATATTGTTTTTATGTTTTTAAAAATTATTTGCATACTTATAGTTGATATAAAGTTTTAGTATTATTATTTCTTTTGCTTTTACATGGGGCACAGTAGAAACAAATTTAATAGCTTATTTTTTTCGATTAAATTTACGTATAAAATATAATGTAAAGTATTAATGCAAAAGATAATAAATCTTAATATTATAATGTATAAGTAATAAATTTTTGAAAGTAAAAATAATTATCTGAATGAAAGTTTAATTACTATTTAAATTTGATAAATATTCAAATTATATATTAACAAACGAAGTTTGTTTGAAGTGCTTTTGAGCAAGCTCAATATTATTTTATTGGCATATCTCAGCCATATGTATAATCTTTTTCAAATTTTTTGCACCAACAGGAAAATCTAAAAATAATGTGAACTAAAGCTTCTCCTACATATAGTTATTCAAGTATAACTATAAGCATTTATATTTTATAAAAAGTTTTAAGATCTGCTGAAAAATAATGATATAATTAAGGTGCCCACTTCAAATTTTATTAAATAATTTTAACATTTTCTAAGGATTAGATAAAAATATTCTTATTTTAAATTATTTTTTTTTATAATTCATTTTTACTAATGCTTGTTTCTAATTCATTAGATGACTCATATGCTCCATACAACAGAAATACAGTTGAAGACGAAAATGAACAGTTGGTGGATGGCCTGCAAAATAAGATTACTGCTCTGAAATCAGTCAGTCAATAATTTTTTTACGATAATCATTAAAAAGTGTAAAATCATTTTCTAATTTTAAATACAGTGAAACCTCTCGGGAGTGACCACTCTCTGTTCCACAGTTTCTAATTTTACTTTCAACTCTTGATGTAAATCATTGATTGCATAGTTTTTAGTGGACTCAGACTGCAACGTGAGATTGTATTGTTGAAAAGGGCTCTCTAAATGAGAGCCCCACATAAATGTTTTGAAAACATTTAAATCTATGTATTTGTTTAGTTAAATTTTTGGATTTCATATTTTTTCGTGTTTCCTTATTTGACCTTTTCTGCATTTGACGCAGATGTTTGCCTGGTTGCTGGGAGAGATTTGAATGGAATTTGATTTTCTCCTAAAGGTTTTATTCAGCATTAAGTCTATGAAAAAAATTTCGGCCCCCCCCCCCCCAAAAGTGGTCATAAATGGAGGTGGTTTTTCCTGGAGGTTTTACTGTATTGTTAATTTAACTATAGTTTATCTTTAATGTCTAATAATATGATCTATGTTTTTTAATCTTGATTGATTATTTTGAGAGATTAATTTGTCAGAAATATTGAATGAGTCATTCCGGACTCTGTCCCAGTTCTCAAATGCTTCTTACTGTATTTACGTCGCACTAGAACGTCACCAATAGCCCATTGTGCAGCTCTAGTGCGACGTAAATTAACAACAACAACAACAACAACTGTTTGATGAACAGCCAACATATGTGTAGACAGTTAATCTCTTCTCAGTTCATGAGGTAATCTAGAAATGCGTTGCTAAAGTCAGGCTTTAGAATTACAGGTTTCAGAAATGAGCACTTCTGAAAATTCTAAGCTACTTAAATAAATCTTGCTCAAAATTCTGAATTTTTAAAACAATATCTTGAATTCATTCAATGTATTATTCTATAATGTATTATAATTTTTCTTTTTGCATGCCTTATTACAACCAAAAAATTGTGTACATGTTCATGCTTATGAAAATATACATTTTTGATATATATAAAAAAAAACTTTCATAGAAACAATGTGATGTAATTTTTTCAATTGCAAGCAATTAACTAGTTTGTTATAAATATTTGCTATTTAAATATTCGTATTTTAGTCTAATATTACTATTTATTTGATTAAAACGTTATGAAAATAAAGTAATTTTATGATCTATGGTCAATGATCAGTTTAGTTTCTTTTGTTATAGTTTTCAGTAAGCACAAGACAATTTCACAGTTACAAATGTCATATTTGCAGTGCATGCCAGTTGAAAAGTATTATGCAGTTCTAGTAGTCTCTGTTAAAGAAGTTTTTGTGCCATTTATACTGACTCCTATTTTTTGTAATTTTCTTAAGTTGCGTAATACAATATGCTACTCCCTTAACATCTAGTTTTCATTTATTTATTTTTTGAAATTAAATTTCTAAAGGCTACTTAAAATTGTAGTAAGTCCAATTGCACTATGAGTTATTTTAACAAAAATTAATAGAACTGTCTGTATTTATTGCACTGATATTTGTAAGTAGTAAATTATTCCAACATTTAGATCTTCTTTAGTTTTACCTTTTCATATTTTTTGTAGATTTCATATTTTTTGTAGAATTGATATTTTGTAGTATTTTTTGTAGAATTTTCATATTTTTTGTAGAATTTTTTAATAGATTTCTTCCTAAGTTACTTACTTTGTTTAGATAGTTTCTTAACTCATGTTTCTGAAGCTGAGCTCTTTGTTTCTCTTGAATTAATAATGTTGAGTTGATTTCTTTTTGAATTAATAGAATATAATCATTATAATTTTGGTACTTTTAAATTTTTTCTGTTGATAATTTAATTTTGACTCAGCTATTTAATTCTAAAGATTACCAAATAAATATTTTCAGATTTCCATATCATTACATTAGGGGGGGAAAAGAAAAAAAAAAAGCAGAAATTTATTTTTGCGTATTTTAAAATTGTATTCATATTCACAAATATATATTTAAAAATATTCAAGCAGTGATAGCAGGTTTTATTACTTTGTCTGAGCATGTTATATGTTATCACACTTTTATGTTCAGAAAAAGAAAAATGTCTGAACCTGCCAAAACGATAAATGTGAGGAAATAAACAGTATAATTTTATTGTAAAAAATTCCACCAGAATTTTATTTTTAAATATTCAAATCCAGAATGTATATTTTTTAAATTAAATATATTTTTTGTAAGTTTAAAAATAATAAAATAAGTTTGTAAAACATGTTTTTATTAGCACCCTTAGAAAAAAAATAATTATGCTCATATTAGTACTTAAATAAGGAAAAAACATGTTGCAGCGGCAAAGATGGAAGGGAGTAATCGGGACCATCTGTTCCCATGTGTTGTTTCAGAAGAGGAGCCCTCCTAAATTCCAAAATTCATGTTATATGACAATGATTTCCAATATTTGACAGTTGATATATTAGCAAATTATTTCCATGTATCTGATTGTTTTTTGATGTCATTTCTCATCTGGTACATTAGACTACTCGAAAACTCTCTGGTGTTCATGTATATATTAATATATATTTACTTATTAATTTAATATTTATCATATAAGCAGTGGAGAAAGAAAACACTTTCTAACATTGTGGCATTTCTTACCGTTTGGAAAGACAGTTTAAATTACAAATTTTAATATCTTGCTTATTTCATGATTATGATTGAAAAATTTTAATAATTAATATTTTTTAAATAATAGATTTGCAAAAATATTTATTAATCACAATTATTTAACAGAAAAATTATATGTGTTTCAACAGTCAGAAGAAAATTAAATACACATTACACATAAATTAAGAGTAATATTTTGCACTTGGGTGCTTAATCTTAGTCACAATGCTCCAATTTTTTTAAAATTTTAATTAAATTTTTTTGAATTGCCTAAAATATATATTTTTAGAATTTTAATTCCCACCTTTCTGAAATTATAGTTCACTTTTTAAAATTTTAAAATATACGGATAGTGAAAAGCTATTTTTCTGACCCCTTAAAGATTGATGATTTTTTATTTTCACTTTCTTGAGAAAATTGAACATTTGTAAAGATTTGTTGTGAAATTTCATAAGAATTATTTGTGTGCATTTTCATTTTGTGTTTATTTCATGAAAATTAGATAAAAGATTTAAGGGAGAATGTAAGTAAATGTCATAAAATTGACTTATCTCACTGATTACTGGCAATTTTATTAAGAAAAATCATATACATTTATTTTTACAATATTCGGTATTTATTTTACCATGATCTTTATTTATAAAGTCATTAAATGAAATTCTGGTTAACTAAAAAGACTTCAGTTTTCTGACAAATTACAGGCAGATAAATTAAAACTAAAAATTTAATATCTAGTCTATAATTATTGTAATTTTCATTGCATGTAAAGTTTTTTTTTTTTTAAATTGTTCTTAACAAAACAGTGACTTATTGATTGAAAACTGCCTCTTAAATTAATGTTTTTAATTTAATTAACCGAAGACTATTAACAGGTCCAAATATATATTATATAATGAAAACTACATAAGTAAGATACTTTTATACCATTAAAATTTTAGCCATCTCAAATGAAAATTAACTAATTTATCAATTTTAAAAAATATATATATATTTAAAAAATTATTTCAAATTCATTATATTAAACAAAAATATTAAAACATATTTTGTTTTAAATTACAGCTGACTATTGATATTGGCCATGAAGTTCGAAATCAAAATCAAATGCTTCGAGAAATGGTATGCATTTCATTATATCATTTAAAATTATTGTTGGTTTTTCTTTAACATTACAAACTATATTTTATTCCTTTGTATAATTTTTTATCAATGATTGCTCATTTGTATTGCCTCTTACTATCCACAACTATAATGATCTAGTATAATAAGAGACATTTTGGTGAAAAAAGAGATAAATCAAATCAGGATTCACTCCTAAAGAAAAAGTGACAAGTGTTTTCTTTAAGCACATTGGTTGTAAAACAATTTTTTTTTTTGTAGTTTAATACTAAATGCTCATTGTTAAGTTTGAAAATTTAGAATTTTCTTATAAATTAGTTATTTTATTAATGGCCTACTGTTTTTTAAAATGTGTACGTATCTCTGAATAGATTTAGACCATATTTTTTATGCTAGTTCTTAAAGTTTCTCAAAGAATGAAGAAAAAAAAAATGTTGAAATAGGTGTGAAAACAAAATCTATATTGAAATTAAATTTCGGAATATTTATGTATATTATTTTGAAAACAAAAAGTCATCTTGAAAATATTATTGCTTCAGTTATGTACAATCATAGAATTTTGTTTTATTGGTTCTATTTGCGTTTGTTTTATTGGTTCTATTTATAAAAGTGTTCTATTTGCCATTCATCTAAATTTTGCATTTGTTTTAGGACAAAATATTCATTATGTTAATGTTTCTTTTTCTTTAAATGTAAATTAACTCACATTTTTAAAATATTCAGGTTAGTATCATAAAGGGAATTTGCAACTGTATTACTACTTAGTCAAATTTGTACAAAGTTTTTCTTGTCTGGTAGTACTTCTCTATTGATTAACATAAAAAGTACCTGTTAATTAGATGAAAGCAACTGAATTGAGTTTGCAGTTAAGGAATTTATCTACTTTCTACACTTTGAAAAAGAAACACAAGCACGCTGTCCTGGAAATATTAGGACGCTTACCTGGAAAAATCAGGGAAATTTGGCAACCCTGTAAAGATTGATGTATTCGTGATATGGTTTTTCTCGTAAAAAATGTTTTATTATAGGATTAATAACCAAATTAGTTAATTAACTCCTTTTATTTTAAGAATTATTCTTTAAGCTGTTCTTTGAGGCTTTTTTGTTATTTAAAATAACATTCTTCAGAGGAAATCATGCTATTTTATAAAATTGTTTTGAGTTAGTTACATTTAATCATGACTGAGGTTATGTTTTATCTATTTTTAACCTGTGCTCTTTATGCTAATTATGAAAATGGCATTTAAAACATCATGTATGAATGTCAGTTTTGTGAGAATGCAAAGTGTTTGTGATCTAATGTTTTAAAAGTTACTGATTGTTAGGATTCAAAAATATATGCAAAAACTCTTCGAGGCCTTTTTTTTTTTTTTTTTTTTTTTTTTTTTTTTTTTTTTTTTTTTTTT